>NC_134696.1:78998281-79598281 GCF_050947455.1 Rhinoderma darwinii | reverse complement strand
CTTCAATAAAAAAATTTACATATTTTGAGCAGCATGGTGGCTCAATGGGTAGCATTGTTGCTTTAGAGCTCTTGGGTCCTGGACAAGAGAGTGGATCAAAAGCTTTTTTTTTCAGATGTGTTTTGAAATTTGTTACATTTCTTCCTCAGTTTTATTATCTATCCATTGCATATCTTTATCTCCAGCTATCCAGTTCACGATGAGAAAGCTGCAGCCACAAACTCCTTGAAAGCCTTTACTAGAGTGATGCCTAATTTGTACAGCCCAAATAGGTTAGTGCATTTTTACACCCTTCACCTTACAACAAAACTTGTCATCAGGTTTTGCCCTGTGGTGCACTGTGCAGTCTTCTCTATTGCAAGGACAAAGATGGCATGGAGTTTGTACGTTCTCCTTGCAGGGGTTCCGTCAAGGTAATTTGGTTTCTCTCACACTCTAAAAACATACTGATAGGTTAACTAGCTTTCTATGAAATTTAACCTAGGGTGTGTGTATGAGTCTGAGAATGTGGATTGTGAGTCTCGTTGGTGACAGGGATTTATATGTATATATGTGATTTATAGCATTCTTTGTACAGCACTAAATTCCACTGCTATATAAGCAAAACAAAATAAAAATAACTAAATAATATTAGAATGAGCTGTAAAATAGTGAAAGTCTGAGTTTACACTGCATCTGTACCTGTCAACAACTGATCTTTAGTGAAAAAAATTGATTATAAGGGAAACTGTTCAACAAAGGGATGACTGATATTGTTGAAATAAACTGTATATGAGCTATGTACATAAGTTGTACCCACACATGAGTCCCACTTACATGTCAACATATATCATGTGGCACACTACCCACTATACAAAGAGAAAATATCTTCACCATACCCAGTATACCAATACCAACATTACCAATAATAACGGGAGCATTGCTAGAAGACGTCAGGGCATTTAAATTTTTGAATAAAGAGAAGCAGAGAAAATGGCGTTTGAGCGATCATGTCACCCTTTTAAGGGGTTTGGACATGATTGTGACATCATTTCCAGCCCGCCTTTTTTTACGGGTCCATATAAATGGGTGGAATACGGATGACAACGGATCCGTATTTACGGCCAGTATTTACAGGAGGGAAAAAATACGGTTGTATGCATGGGGCCCAAGGCCCCACAAAGTATTTATGCTCTTGTGCTCCTCTTAGTGCCCCAAATAGTATTTGTGTCCTCATTCTGCTCCACTTAGTGCTAATGTCCCTTTTATGCTCCACTTGATACCCTGCTCAGTAATAAAGCCCTATTTTGTGTCCCCATAGTAATAATGCCCCCTTTCATACTCTCACTTAGTACTAATGCCCCATTGTATGTCCCAATCGGTAGGGATGCCCTATTTTATGCCCCACAGCAATAATGTCCTTCTTATGCCCCCACTCAGTACTACAGCCCCGTTTTATGCCCCCACTCAGTAATACTGCCCTCTTTCATGCTCCATTTAGTAACAATCCCCTCTTTTATGCCACCACTTAGTACTAATGAGCATTTTAGGTCCCACTTAGTAACAATGCCCCAACTCAGTAATGATGCCCCATCTACAACCCCACTCAGTCCTTTTATGCCCACCTACATTAATTCCCCCCATTAATAGTGTACCCTTTGTCTGCCTGAAAATAAAAATAAAATACTCACCTATCCCCATTGAGCTGTTCCCACGACAGGTTGAGTCTTCCTCCTCTCTCTGCGTTCAGTTTCCCTGTGCAATTGGGATGAAGTGACGCTATTGCATTGCCTGCCCACGGGCTGCTGATCTAATCAGTGTGCTTCCGGTGCCTCGTAGTGTGCAGGCCTGAACCAGTCTGTGGTCTACGAGACCAAATTGTGGCGCAGGGAGTCAGTTTTTGTTGGGAAGGTGCATTTCACGGGCAGATATTGACCCTGGATGTGCCGAACAAAATTCTGGGCCCTGGGCCGTTGCCCCATCTGCCCCTTTGGAAATGCAACACTGGTCAGCATGAACTGAAACATATCATACATCAGACTGTAGGAGCAGTAGCAGCTTCTGTCCTTTGTCTTCAATATATACATTATAGGTTTAGGTATAGAATGTGTTTGGATTTTATCTTGTAGACATTTTTATATTGCTCATGAATATTTAGAAGCCCTAAAAAGAGATTAATATAGTTTAATAAAGCGATTACTACAAGTCAATTTTCTGCCAAAATACCATTACAGTAATTTATTTTTTTAACATCAGATTTTTCCATCTCTGATAAATGAAGCCATAATTGACAAAACTGAGAAGGCTGAATAGTATATCATCATTTTTGGGAACAATGTTCTTTGCATTTGGCATTTGACCACATTACAATGAGGATTTAATCATGTACTTTATCATGGAAAATATATAACCCTTCTTCAACAGTGGACCTATTCTGAACTAATATGAGCCATTACTTGTTTAGAATAGAAATGAATACAATTATCAATGAACATTCCGGCAGTTTTCCTTCAGATTCTGTTTAAAATAAAAGAATGCTGTGTATGTACTAACATATAGTAAATGAACATAAAAGTTATTACTTAGAATTAGGAAGTTCAAAAAAATTCTCACTTTCTCCATTCTATAACCTTCATCCTAAAGAATAGTTCTTGACAGAGTAAAATGATCGTATTTAAAATAACAGTTGTGTTGTCTTCACTTGTAGATTTGCAAATGAATTAGACACTTTCCAAATGTTCTGAACATTTACATAATAGTAATACACAAGACAAATTTTCAGTAATGCCCAAATTACACACGAGTATTCGGGCCGGCCATACATTTCAGATAGATGTCTGCCAAGGATCATTCGGCCGACAGCTGTTCCTTCCGACTCCCCCATACACATGCCGAGCGTGCATGTGTTCTCAATAGGGAGAAATAGTAAATCCGCTTTCAGAATGGACTGGTTTCGGCTTTACTCCTTCACCCTATTGCAAAGAGAAGGATCAGACATGTTGAAATCCAAAAGCCTGATAATTTTTTCCCTTGTCATCTGCCATCGAGGGAGAGTCGAGGAGCCGCCAACATTCAACTTTTGGACACTGCACCTTAACATATTTTTGGACATCCAAAAATATTGCTGTTTTATGCCTGGCAAACTTTGTGAAATGGTTACCATGGAAATCAATTAAATGGATTTTGATTTTCTATGTAGCATTCCAGCATGAGATATGCATGATGTTTGCACATCAAGAGAGAAGTTTCCATCTAGGAAAATTTACTGGAGTGGCTAATGTAAGTAATGATATCTTTTTTGAAAATCCTTTAAAAATTATATGTAAAAACAGAGTCCTGCCCTTTTTGAACCATTGTCATGGTGATTCTCTGGCATTTTCCCCACTATCTTAAATTTGGTGACTGTAACCAAAATAAAAAAGCGCTAATAAAATGTATGTGCATTTTTTTATTGCAGTAGTTTGACACAGGATCCCATGCAAAGTGCTAGAAATATTTTCCTTGAACTGTGTACTCCAAATTACAGCCATAAGGGCATGTTCCCACAGGTCGGATTTGCGATCTTGCAGGGAATCCCGCCCGAAAAAAACACAGCAAATTGTGCTGCAGATTTTCAGCCGGAATCAAAAACCAAAAAAAGGCAAATGCTTACCCTGACTGGCATTTACATAGCAACGTGTCCCCCTGTACTCCATGCAGCTAGGCCTCCTGTGATGACCCTGCAGCCCATATGACCACTACTGATTGGCTGCAGTAGTCACATGGGATGAAACATCATCCCAGAAGGCTGGGCTGCAAAGAAAATAGCCACGGAACCAAGGAGTCACCGCTATGACAGCACCAGTGGGGTAAGTCAAAACTTTATTAAATTGACACAAACAAAATGTGTTTTTTCAGTTTTGAAAAAGGAATCGTAGCTTTTCCCCCGCAAAAAATTGCAACATTTGCTATTTGTTGTGGCTTTTAACTCCGTTGCCTAAATTACTCAGTGTTTACGCTTAGTGGGAACCCGGCCTAAGTGTAGCAAAAGCGTGACAAATCCACATGCATTTATATGTCTTATTTCTTTATGGCGCAGCTTTTTTGCTATACCACCATTACCTTATGTACATGTATCCTAAATGGCCACTTTATTAGATATACTGCACCTGTCTAGTACTTGGTGCACTCTTCTGTGCAAAGCAGGCATGCACCAATGAGGTCACATTAATCATCCATTAAGGGGGCGCTATTGAAGGCCTGACTCTCTAGGCTTGTGACCACCACAAACCTTGTAATTTAGTGTAAAAATTTATTATTTAGATGTTGTATAGCATTGCTAATGGATTATTTTATGTATGGAGCTGTTATTTGCTCATTGTGTTTTGGTGTTATTTGAGCACTGTATTGTGGTGTTTACTTAGGCATTGTGTGACTCTGCTATTTAAAGGCTATGGACACCTTTGAATATTTTGTTTTTTTGCATTTTCTTATTTTGGAGTAAAAATCATTTCTCCAATAGGGCTTTATTAACCCGATAGTGACCGCCAATACACCTTTTCACGGCGGCCACTAATGGGCTTTATTCTGATGCATAAGCCTTTTTACGGCGCTGCATCAGAATAAATAAACAGAGCAGGGAGCCGTTAAATCTCCCTGCTCTCAGCTGCCAGATGTAGCTGAGAGCTGGGGGCGTCCCTGCTCGAACATGTGAGATCGATATCAGTATCGATCTCACCCGTTTAACCCCCTCAAATGCGGCGCTCAATAGCGTGCGCCGCATCTGAGTTGCTTTGGAGAGAGGGAGGGAGTTCCCTCTCATCCCCCACCGACACCCGGTGATAAGATCGCCGAGTGTCTGTGTCTCCGACGGCAGCCGAGGGCCTAATAAATGCCCCCAGGTCTGCCTGTAGTGAATGCCTGCTAGGTTATGCCGGAGGCATGGCCTAGCAGATGCCTGTCTGTTTTAAACGGACAGGCAGTAATTCACTGCAATACAAAAGTATTGCAGTGTATTATAATAGCGATCGGATGATCGCATATTAAAGTCCCCTAGTGGGACTAGTAAAAAAAGTAAAAAAAAAGTTTAATAAAGTTAATTAAAAAAAAATGTGGAAAAAAAAGAAAACCCACTTTTTCCCCTTACAAAATGCTTTACTATTAAAAAACCAAAATAAAGTAAAAAAGTTACACATATTTGGTATCTCCGTGTCCGTAACAACCCCGACTATAAAGCTATTACATTATTTAACCCGCACGGTGAACGCTGTAAAATTTTTTATAAAAAACAATGGAAAAATTGCTGTTTCCTGTGAATCCTGACTTTAAAAAAATGTGATAAAAAGTGATCAAAAAGTCGCATCCACTCCAAAATGGTAAAAAACTACAAGTCTTCCCGCCAAAAAAAAGCCCTCATACAACTGCATCGGCGGAACAATAAAAAGTTATGGCTCTTCAAATATGGAGACGCAAAAACAAATAATTTTGAAAAAAAAGAGTTTTTACTGTGTAAAAGTAGTAAAACATACAAAATCTATACAAATTTGGTATCGTTGCAATCGTAACAACCCGCTGAATAAAGTTATTGTGTTATTTATAGCACACGGTAAACGGCGTAGATTTAGGATGCGAAAAAGAGTGGCAAAATTTCTGTTTTTTTTCTATCCCACCAAAAAAAAGTTAATAAAAGTTAATCAATAAATAATGGTGCTATTAAAAAATACAACTTGTCCTGCAAAAAACAAGACCTTATACAGCTATGTCGATGCAAAAATAAAAAAGTTATAGCTCTTGGAATGCGACGATGGAAAAACTTTAAAAATACCTTAAAAATGATGCTATGTTTTGCTTGTGCAGTGTACATGTATTCACATATATTGCAGGTTGTTCAGTCTAGTTACCAGTTAAAACCATCAGTGTACTGCACTGGTGGATCGCTTTTCACTGTTGTCAGATGTTGTCCCCATTCGACCACCTATATTGCCCTAATAAATAAAAAATGCATGTATAAAGTGCAGTTTCAGTACAAATATATAAATCAGAATGGCTATAAGACCCCTCAGAGTAATTGTAAGGTGCATATAGAAGTGTGCATCAAAATAATTGCAAGTGCAATAGTGCATTTGGGATGATATTAGACAGGGCTACCTCATACAAGGATAGGTTGTATGGAGAATGTAAAGTCAGATAATGCAGAAATAACAAGGGACATACAGACCTGAAAGACTGTCACGTGGGATTGGGACAGAGCAGCTTGAAATGTATGTGAATACATACAGACTGCACAAGCAAAATGTAACAAAATGTTTAAAGACCTATTATGGAAATGATTTTAACCCCAAAATCTGTTGAATGCAATGAAATAAGCCTTTACGCACTGTACAGTATGTTATTTTGTAACAGCATTGTTATGTAGACAACTGTATGGAATAGCTATTTGGCTATGGCATGGCATTGTTATGTGGGCACCATCCTGTATGACGCTGGTAATTAAGCACTATATGGTATAGTTATTTGTAGACTGTATGACAGGACATGACAAGGGAAGGGGGACGCCAACAGAAGGTACCTTTTAGGGGACATTCTAACATAAGGCCGATTCTGCTTCTTTGCACACTAATTTCTTAATAATATGGATTCAACAAGTTGCTGAATACGTTAAACACATTCTTCTGTTTCTGAAGATTTGTTGGCCGAGCATTCATACTGCAAATATCCCATTACACATGGTAACATAGCTACATACAGTAGTTAGTGGGTTGAAAAAAGACCTGAGATCATCAAGTTCAACTTTTTATACCTGGAAACTCAATTTGGTCATGAGAAAGGCCAAAATTATCCTTGAAAGACATAGACTAAAGATGAGTGGAGGTTAGTGAATTTCTTGACAGATTCTATTGAATGGCCATCCAATTTGATCACATTTTTTTGGCACCGATTGCCTTAAAAACATCCCCTATTATTTACCCCTGCTCTACTTGGATCGGTTTTGTCTATGAACTGTGGATGGCAGTGATCCCGTCTATAGTTTTCAAGATGGTTGCGGTCATGTCAAGATTGCAGCAGTCATGTGATTCAAGATGGCGGTGGTCATGTGATTGGTCACTGATTGGTCAGCGTCATACACACCTCTGTACAACGCCCACTTGGTCATATAGGGTCATATAGTAAAACACGCCCAGTTGTTCATTAAGAAATTCATTAGCATAAAGCTAAAATAGGTCATAACTCCGTCAAAAATGATCGTTTTTCGAAATAAAAAATACTACTGTAATCTACATTACAGCGCCGATCAGATCATGTACAATATAGGGCACTTATAATGTGGTGACAGAGACTCTTTAAAATGTCACGAAGGCAAGTCAATTGGTTTGATAAGATTTCCTTTTTAGAAGGATATGCTGGCTGTTAGTGACTCCATCTTTGTCTAAAACATATATTAAATATTAAACTTTACTTTCAACTATATAGGCTTTGTCCTTTTTTCGGTATAGGATAGGGATAACATAAATAATATTTTTGCAATTCCCAAGCTAAGTTGTCTAAGAACATGAGGATGTAAACCATAAGGCCGTGGACTTTATTATTAAAATCCTTTTTTCTAAATCTTTTTGGAACATCATTTCATTCAGCCAGGACAAGTCATTAGTTATAATATTATTAGCAGTGTCAGCCAACTCTCGGGACTCCGGTTTTCTAGACCATCCTCTGAAAACTTTGTTGTTCTGTGTTATCAGATTTGTTCTTCTGAATTTTTTTCTTGTAATCCATGGTTATTTAAATAAGTCACCTTCCTGTCAGTTTGAATCAATCCATCTATTTTCCTCTGACCTTTGTCATTAATACAGTTTATTTGCTCTCAGAACTGTGCACTATTGTGAAAATCACAGGAGATTAACAATTTTAAAGTCACTTGAATCACATTTCTTCCCCATTCTAGCTTTTGCTCTGAACAACAATTGAACCATTTGATCATGCCTGCATGCTTTTATGCATTGAACTGCTGCCAAAATTGCCCAGGCATACTTAATGAAGGTACCACTGTTTGTATTTTTGTAGAATTTCATGAAATTATTGTTTTATGTTCTGTTAAAGAGTTTTCTGGGATACTGCATTAGGATAGGCCATTAAATGCATTATCAGGAAAGCTCATTATAGAATGCCACGTTCCATTTACTGCAGTACCCAACCCAATGAAGTCATATGGACGTCCATGCGGGTGGTCTTATTGCGTGATTCCATTTGACATGGAGAAAATAGTACAGAATGGTGAAATATCTGCTCACCTGAAAGAATTGTGCAAACTTAGGCACAACTCTATTAAGTGATTGTAAGCAAACATCTGCTCCTCCGGGACCCATTCGGTGTGCAGTCTTGACTGACCTTCGGTGCAGTTTAAGGAGTAATACTAAAAGCAGGTCACTTTAGTGCACTACCAGATGTAGGCAGGATGAAAGTTATCCACATACTGTACTGGGTGTATATTTCTTGTTCATTTATTAATGCAATGACGGACAGGGCTGCATAAACCCTGGCACACTTGAAATTTTTTTCCTACCCTCCTCCATTGTTTAGATATTGCTGCCGTTATATTTGGCGCCCAATATTTAAATATTCCCCTGAACTGTCAATGGCGCATGTAATTGGCAGGTGGGCGTCTTACATTGCTGTGACACTGTCCAATCAGCTATGTACAGTGTCACAGCAGGAGCTAGAGAGAGGAAAGTGTGTGTGGGCGCACACGCAGCTCGTAGCTGTGTGCGCATACGCGCGTGCACGCTCTGACTCACTCTTCAGCTCTCGGCAGACAAGGACAAGAGTGTGTTATCTCTCGTGAGAGATCACATAGTCTTGTCCTTATCTGCCGAGAGATGAAGAGTGAGTGAAAGCGTGCACGCGCATATGCTCTCTTCTCTCCAGCGCTTGCTGTGGCACTGTGAGTAACTGATTAGATAGTGTCACAGCGATGTTACACGCCCCCTTGCCAAGTACATGCCCCCTTGACAGTTCAGGGGATTATTTAAATATTGGGCGCCAAATATAACGGCACCGATATCTAAACAATAGAGGAGGGTAGGAAAAAATGTAAACAGCCCCAGGGTTTGTGCAGCTCTGCCTATAACATGCTGCACTCAGCTGCACTTGTACGGGCAGGTGAAAGGTTATTTTTAAAGAACCTTTCAATGACTTTAAAAGAAAAAGAACTCAGGTACCCATTTCAGGTGCTATCCTAATAAAGGATAATCCAGAAGATGTAAAGTTTTATCATGGAATTAAAGGGATTTTCTTGGACGAAAGTTAATTAGCAATCAATCTTTAAATCCCAGAAACCTCCTTAAAACCAAGTCTGGACCATGAATAACTAATTACTTAAAGCATTTTTCAGATCGAAAATGAACGGTTTACTTTTGCCTGGAAACCTTTTGTGATCAATTTCAGTGCTTTTTATCCCAAAATACATACATTGCATAATAAAATATGTCACCAAAGGGTATCTATAGCCTTAAAATGGGTTATTCTATGATTAAATATTTGTTAGGTCATGTAAAACATAATTTTTCATTTGGAATTATTTTAATAAATATGCTTCTGTGTCTACATATTGCTTTTACATACTTGTTATTGTGCCCCCTTGTGTTCCTTTGCATTCCTCTCAGAACGTCCACCTAATGTGTCTGGTACCCCTTGTCACACATGCCTAGTAGCTCAGTTCCACCACCCGGATCCTCTTGTACACAGGAAATGAGTGTTTTTGTAAAGGCCAGCTATTAAGAATCGGCACAATACAAGCAGCTGATTCGCATGGGCACTTAACACATTAGGTGGACATTCTCAGAAGGAATCAAATTGACACCAAGGTTTTTTTAAATAATTCCCCCTAACTTTTTTTTCGATTAAAAATGCTTTTATTCTGTAAAAGTAGTAAAATATATAAAAAAAACTATACATATTTGATATCACCGCATTTGTACAGACCCATAGAATAAACTTAAAATATTATCTATACCAATCGAATAATGCTGTAAAAAAGAAACAAAAAACAGTAGCTAAATTGCTGTTTTCCTTCTTTTTACCCCCAACCCAAAAAATAGAAATGTTTACAATTTGAAATTTTTAAAGATGAAAGTTACTGTTTTACATGTTATAAAAAGAAAAAAATGACTACATTTGTTCAATCCCCCACCACCCCAGCACCAATTCTCCAGCGGTCCCCAATGTTCCTGCAGTGATGACATCACGTACATCGTTCACATGACCGCTGTAGCCAATCACTGGCCTCAGCAGTGAAGCTAGCATATACGGCAAGAGACCAAGGCTGAATGATCTGGGTGTGGAGTGAAAGCTATAATGAAGATGCCGGTATGACAATGAAATGAGAAGCCAATGAAATAAAGATATCTGCTTTACTGAGTGTCACCTAATGATTTCAGCAGCGCTAAGTATCAGCCTCATCTTTTGCAACCAAGTGCTCTATGCTAACTCCTGTCCACCATCAAAGCACCTACAATGGGCATGTGAGCATTAGAAAGCCTGGTCTGATGAATCACGTTTTCTTTGAAATCATGTGGACTGTCGGGTGCGTGTGTGTCGCTTACCTGGGAAACGGATTTCACCAGGATACATTATGGGAAGAAGACAAGCCGAGAGGCAGTGTGATGCTCTGGGCAATGTTCTGCTGGGAAACCTTGGAAACTGGCATTCATGTGGATGATACTTTGACACCTACCATCTATCTGAACATTGTTGCAGACCAAGTACACCCCTTCATGGCAGCGATATTCTTTAATGACAGTGGCCTCTTTCAGAAGGATAATGCGCCGTGCCACACTGCAGAAATTATTCATGAATGGTCTCAGGAACATAACACCGATTTCAAGGTGTTGACTTGGCCTCCAAAATTCCCAGATCTTAATTTGATCTGTGGCAAGTGCTGGAAAAACAAGTCCGATCCATGGAGACCCCACCCCGCAACTTACAGTAATTAAATGATCTGTTTGCAATATTTTGGTGACAGACCCCACAGGGCATTTTCAGAGTTCTTGTGGAATCCATGCCTCGATGGGTCGATTTTGGCAGTACAACGGCGACCTAAACAACATTAGGCAGGTGGTTTTAATGTTAAGGCTGAACAATGTATGTACTCTAAAATAGTAAAATTAAATAATACAACTTGTCCCACCAAAAAAAACAAAGTCTAAGGCTCTGTTCACATATGCATCAGGGCTCCATTCCGACGTTCTATCGGAGCTTTCTGTCGGAACGGAGCCCTGACTGACACAAATGGAAACCAGAGGTGCCAATGGTTTCCATTTGTCTCAGTTATGCTGGGGTTCCGTAGTTTTGACGGAATCAATAGCATAGTCCTGACGCAGATGTGAACAAAGGCTTATACAGACGAAAATATTGTTTGGTCTTTTGGAATGCGATGATGAAAAACGAAAACATTTGCTGTGTGCTAAAGGCCATAATTAAAGGGGATAAAAAAAAAAGAGTGGAGCTCCATTTTGCTTCCCTTGTGATTTCTCATGTATCCCAACTATACCTTCTCACGTGTAAGAGCTGACCATTTGCTACAAATAACTTTAAAGAGGCTCTGTCACCAGATTTTGCAACCCCTATCTGCTATTGCAGCAGATAGGCGCTGCAATGTAGATTACAGTAACGTTTTTATTTTTTTAAAACGAGCATTTTTGGCCAAGTTATGACCATTTTTGTATTTATGCAAATGAGGCTTGCAAAAGTCCAAGTGGGCGTGTTTAAAGTAAAAGTCCAACTGGGCGTGTATTATGTGCGACCATTGGGGCGTTTTTACTACTTTTACTAGCTGGGCGTCGTGACGAGAAGTATCATCCACTTCTCTTCAGAACGCCCAGCTTCTGGCAGTGCAGACACACAGCGTGTTCTCGAGAGATCACGCTGTGACGTCACTCACTTCCTGCCCCAGGTCCTGCATCGTGTCGGACGAGCGAGGAAACATCGGCACCAGAGGCTACAGTTGATTCTGCAGCAGCATCGGCGTTAGCAGGTAAGTCGATGTAGCTACTTACCTGCAAACGCTGATGCTGCTGCAGAATAGACTGTAGCCTCTGGTGCCGATGTGTCCTCGCTCGTCCAACATGATGCAGGACCTGGGGCAGGAAGTGAGTGACGACACAGCGTGATCTCTCGAGTACACGCTGTGTCTGCACTGCCAGAAGCTGGGCGTTCTGAAGAGATGTGGATGATACTTCTCGTCAGAACGCCCAGCTAGTAAAAGTAGTAAAAACGCCTCGATGTACGCACATAGTACACGCCCAGTTGGACTTTTACTTTAAACACGCCCACTTGGACTTTTGCAAGCCTCATTTGCATAAATACAAAAATGGTCATAACTTGGCCAAAAATGCTCGTTTTTTAAAAATAAAAACGTTACTGTAATCTACATTGCAGCGCCTATCTGCTGCAATAGCAGATAGGGGTTGCAAAATCTGGTGACAGAGCCTCTTTAAAGTGTTTGCACATTTTTCATCAAAATCCTACAGTCATTAAAAAATAAAACAGAAGTCCTTTAATTGGAAATTAAATTCTTTATTATGATCAAAACTAAGTAACATGACCTTGATCAGAACATCTATCCCAGTTTGATTAAACTGGAGCGATGAAGTCAATAACCCAGCAAAGAAGGTTTGAACATTTTAGTGAATTAAGGGTAATCATCATTAAATAGTTAAAGAAGCTCTCCACTTTTTTATTTTATTGCCCCCTCTATTTGTACATTGGTGTTTAATTGGGGTGCTGTGTGCAGAAATTCTTACCAATCATGTCATTTTCGGGCTCCCAATTCATTACTATTGGAGCCTTTTTCTGGCTCCCATAGGAATGCTTTGAGAGCCAGAGTTCCGGTTTTCTGAAAAGCACAGTGAGGCCAGACCAGGTCAGAGTGAAGATCGCATGGACCTTAAACCACATGATGCTGGGATCGGTAAGTATTTCTGTACACAGCACTCAACTGAAACAACAATGTACAAATGGAGGGGGCAATAAAAGTAAAACATGGCGTGCTTTTTTAAGCATAGTCTTTACCTGACTCACAACAGCCTCAATCTTCAAAGAACGTCTCTGATGAAAATAATAAAAATGTACACTCATGATCAATGTTCCTCTTTTGGTAAATTAGTTTGTGGTCCAGAGTTGCTCCATCCGTAACTGAAGACAGGAGATCACAGTCATAATGAGTCTTTTTGGTGGATATTAGGGAGCTGTTTTTGGTCACCTGTTTATTCTACTTTCATTATCCAACTTTCTAATTTTTTTATTTTTTGTTGAATCCGTTGTGTCCCAGAACATCATTAAAGATCATTGAGATATATTATATGAATGTACGGTATTTATTTTATACAGTTCTGTATTGTGACTTTTCCACTGTAACTCTGTTCACTTTGTCAGTGAATGGAAAAACTTCCTCCCATTTTACCATCACATACTACCAACGATTCTGAAAAGGAAAGAGGGATAATTATATGCGCTTAATCCAAAGAAGCTGAAACCACAACTGAGGACGTAACAGAATATGTGGCAAAAGCACCAGGGATGCATTATTCTCTTTTAGCCTGGTACAATTCTGGTATTTAGTAAAAATTAATATTGCTGTACAGTACCAAAGTTATATCACCATATGAAGCTCAAACAGGAGCGCCATACAAATTTAAAATAATAGGGCTATGCAAGGGTCAAATAACAGTGCCAGACAAGGGCCAAAAGCATTCACAAAGTATAGCATGAGGCAAAAAACAAGAACTTATGGAGTTGGAGTCTGGAACCGACTCACTTGTTTTTGGACAAACAAATATTTTTTGTGAGACTATACATATTGTCACATCTACCTTTGTTTTCTCTCCTCATATTGCATGGATATGTTTATTGTTTTGAGCTTTATATTCTTCAAGGGGTTTAGCCCTCCATATATGCTTGTGTCAAGATATTTGGGCTTACATTTGCTCTCATTGATGGTTCATGACCTATAATTATTTGTGTGCCTTTCTCCATGAGTCATTTGTCCTTGTGCCCTATTCGGGGTTAGGACTTGGGTCCGGCACATGGTCGTGCATTTTTAAATGTTTTTACAGTTTTGTCCGTTTTTGTACTATGTAATATTGTAATAAAATTACTTCATTTATATTTGAGGTCCAGACTGGTACATGTGTTTTCTTACTTGATCTGTTACCATGTTTTGTGTATACATTGACTGGCACTCTAGATGGATATTTGTGGGCCCACTCTATATTGCTCTACTAAAAAACAAGGACTGGCGTAATACCTTTTAAATGACTATTAGATGCTACAGAGTGAAGGGTATACAGTCAAACTAACAGCTAACAGTCGCATAATAGATGATCAGAATCAGAGACAAAATCAGGTGTCAACGTCTTAACATACAACATAATGCTGGATATTAGAGTGATGGCTATGAGGTGGCCGAACAAAGTCATAAGTAGATGGTCAAAAGGAAATGCCCACTGTAAAAAAAAGATTATATATGGAGACTAATTAAAACTGATATATAAATAATGACCGAGTATCATCTTTCCAAGACAATTTGATAAAACCCTGATGTCGAGCTCAGAATCAATAAGTGTTTCTCTGAGATTCTGGTGTAATGGAACAAATCTCTGCTGAAAGCCACAAGCTGTGACATAGTCAGTAATCACTCAGCGGCTCTATATACAGCTAAAAATCTGCTGAAGAGAATGTAATCTGGAATAGTTTCGATTTCTTTAGTAGAAATGCTGTTTTTAGTCCTAAAACTAAAATCTGTTCATTCTGAACATTGAAACACAGCATTTAACAAAGCAATATGGGTTGCAATAAAGCAGAACTAATGAGCATTAGACCTTTCAATTCAAGCACAACCATCACAGCATTGCAATATTTACTCCAGGAAAACAACAATAGGCAGGGAAAGCAGTACAGTCTATTGGACGGATTCATTTTATATATATATATATATATATATATATATATATATATATATATATATAACACAGCAACGGCACCAGGACTTCAAGGTAGATGAAAGCAGGGTGGATTTATTCACCTCAAGACAGCAACGTTTCGGTTCAACAGGAACCTTTCTCAACCTTTCCTGTTGAACCGAAACGTTGCTGTCTTGAGGCGAATAGATCCACCCTGCTTTTATCTACCTTGAAGTCCTGGTGCCATTACTGGGTTCTATGTCTTTCTCTATTTAAAATGGGGAATTGATTCATCCCCTGGTGACAAGCACATGGCCTGATTTTCTGGATCTGTTGGAGTGCTATGTTCATCTGTGTTTGGAATAATATAATTTGGAACACGGTATATATATATATACCGTGTTCCAAATTATTATGCACATTGGATTTAAGTGTCAGAAACATTTAATTATTTGTTTTTCAATTAAACTCATGGATGGTATTGTGTCTTAGGGCTCTTTGGATCATTGTAATCAAACTCAGACACCTGTGATAATTAGTTTGTCAAGTGTGCCAATCAAAGGAAAACTACTTAAAAAGGACGTTCCACATTATTAAGCAGGCCACAGGTTTGAAGCAACATGCGAAAGAAAAAGGATCTCTCTGCTGCCGAAAAGCATGAAATAGTGCAATACCTTGGACAAGGTATGAAAACATTGGATATTTCAAGAAAACTTAAGCGTGATCATCGTTCTGTGAAAGATTTGTGGCTGATTCAGAGCACAGACGGGTTCGTTCAGATAAAGGCATAATGAGGAAGGTTTCTGCCAGACAAATTAATAGGATTAGGAGAGCAGCTGCTAAAATGCCATTGCAAAGCAGCAAACAGGTATTTGAAGCCGCTGCTACCTCTGGAGTCCCGCGAACCTCAAGGTGTAGGATCCTCCAGAGGTTTACAAGTGTGCATAAAGCTATTATTCGGCCACCCCTAAACAATGCTCACAAGCAGAAACGGTTGCAGTGGGCTCAGAAATACATGAAGACTAATTTTCAAACGGTGTTGTTTACTGATGAGTGCCGTGCAACGCTGGATGGTCTAGATGGATGGAGTAGTGGATGGTTGGTGAATGGCCACCATGTCCCAACAAGGCTGCGACGTCAGCAAGGAGGTGGCAGAGTCATGGTTTGGGCTGTAATCATGGGGAAAGAGCTGGTAGGCCCCTTTAGGGTCCCTGACGGTGTGAAAATGACCTCTGCAAAGTACGTACAGTTTATGACTGACCACTTTCTTCCGTGGTACAAAAAGAAGAACCGTGCCTTCCGTAGCAAAATTATCTTCATGCATGACAATGCACCATGTCATGCTGAAAAGAATACCTCTGTGTCATTGGCTGCTATGGGCATAAAAGCTCTGGGAGGCTATTCTGACATCCTGCAAAGATATTCAAGCAGAAACTGTCCAAATACTCACAAATTCAATGGATGCAGGAATTGTGAATGTGATATCAAAGAAGGGGTCCTATGTTAACATGTAACTTGGCCTGCTAAGTTTTTTTTTATTGAAAGAGCTTTTGACTTCTGTAAATATGATCTCCTGATGCTGCAAATTCAACAAATTACAATCTTAGTTCTCTTTACAACCTTTAAAATATTTTGATCTCTGTTGTGCATAATAATTTGGAACACGGTGTATATATGTATATATACTATAGGGCAGGGGCGTAACTAGGAAAGACTGGGCCCCATAGCAAACTTTTGACTGGGGCCCCCCCTCCCCTGGGTGTCACACAACCCCCCCCCCTTGTAGATAGTGCCTTTTTTACAGCCCCCCCCTGTAGATAACGCCATACAGCCCCCCCTCTGTAGATAGCGCCATACATCCCCCTGTAGAGAACGTCATACAGCCCCCCTGTAGATAACGCCATACAGCCCCCTGTAGATAACGCCATACAGCCCCCCCTGCAGAGAACTCCATACAGCCCCGCCTGTAGAGAACGCCATACAGCCCCCCCTGTAGGGAACGCCATACAGCCCCCCCTGTAGAGAACGCCATAGAGCCCCCCCTGTAGGGAACACCATACAGCTCCCCCCCTGTAGGGAACGCCATACAGCCACCCCCCCTGTAGGGAACGCCATACAGCGTTCCCCCCCCCTGTAGGGAACGCCATACAGCGTCACCCCTCTCAAAAAAATGCGACCTACAGTGTGTCCTACAAAATACATGTATCCCCTCTCCACAGGATCTCCACAGGAGAGGGGATACATGTGTGATCGCTGGCAGCAATAGGGAGAACGGGGGACTGAAAGTCCCCTGAACTTCTCCATGACTAACCTCTGACTTCCGGCGTCTGCGCAGCTCAATAAAAATGAAAGGAGCGCTGGTCACGCATGCGCACAAGCGCGCCCGGCGCTCCATTCATTTCTACGGAGCTGCCGACACAGATCCCGGAAGTCCGAGGTTTGTGATGGAGAACTTCAGGAGGCTTTCAGTCCCCCGTTCTCCCTATCAATGCCAGCGATCACACATGTATCCCCTGTCCTGTGGAGATCCTGTGGAGAGGGGGGGGGGGGGGGATACATGTCCTGTGGAGATCCTGTGGAGAGGGGATACATGTCCTGTGGAGAGGGGGGGATACGTGTCCTGTGGAGAGGGGGGGGGGATACGTGTCTTTTGCTCTATTTTGCGCCTTCAGGACCAGACACCGTTTAGCCATTTTTAGCACGTGTTAGTTAAATTGCTATAACTTTTTTATTTGTTGGGCTAACGACGTGATTTTTGCGAAGTTTTTTCCGTAGACAATGCAGGTTTCATTTTTTATCGTTTTTATACACACCTTTTTTGCTATTTTAGAATTTTTATTCATAAAGTTTGAAAATAATAGTAAAAAAATAAGCTTTTTTACATTTCAGCTATTTATTTTTTGGTAATAACATAGTTTTACCCTAAAATAGACCTTTTATTTGTGATCGTCATTGTCTACCGTAAATTTTTATATATTACATGTCTATATTAGGGTAATTGGGTCAGCGCTAGCGTTACAACAATGATTGGCGGGGGGAACGGTATTTTTTTTGGCGTGGGTATTTTATGTGTATTTATTATTTATATTTTTTTTGCACTTTACTTTATTCTTTTTTTATTACTATGGTCTGTCCCCCAAAGGTCAAAGAAGACCTTTGGGGAACTTTATATATATTTTTTCTTTCTTTTACACCATGTTTTTCCACTGTAACTGGAGCTGCACAGCAGCCCCAGTTACAAGGGAAATCAGCCCTCTCATAGTGACGATTGTCACTAATAGGGCTGTGCTGGGTCTAGTAAGACCCAGCAACAGTCTGCCACTAACGGCACCCGGCGATCATGTGACCAGTCACATGATCACCGGGAGGAATAGAGACAGCGCCGCTGCTGCTGTCTCTATTCCTGTACACAGCGCGCATTGAGCGCTGTGTACAAGTGATCGGAGAAGACAGAAGCAGCGAAAGCTGCTTCTATCCTCTCCTCAGGGTCCCCGGCAGTCACTGACAGCCGGAGACCCGACATTCAGCTGCCCGATCGCGTGGGCAGCAAGTTAAAACCCGAACCGTAGAAAGTCTATGGCTCGGGTTTTAAGGACCCTGACTGCTGGCCGTAAAAATACAGTCAGCGGTCGGGAACCAGTTAATGGCAGAGCGGGGAGATACCTCCCTGCTCTGCCGTAGTGTTCAGTGGCGTCCCGCTGTAGCAGCCATAGCGGCTGCTAGCGGAGCCTCCGGCCATGGTGGGGGCCCGTGCCGGCGGGCGACACGGGCCCCCTCATGCTGCGGGCCCCGTAGCAGCCGCTACTGCTGCTACGGCGGTAGTTACGCCACTGCTATAGGGACAAAAGTATTGGTACCCACCTATTAATCATTGAATTCAGGGGTTTCATTCATCCCATTGCCACAGGTTTAAAATCAAGAATCTAGCCTGAATTTGAGCGTGGTACTGTAATAGGATGCCACCGCTGCAACTAGTCAGATTGTGAAATTTCTTCCTTTCTATATATTCCACGATCAACTGTAAGAGTTATTATTGCAAAGTGAAAGCATTTAGGAAACACAGCAACTCAGACACGAAGTGGTTGACCATGTAAAGTTACAGAGCGAGATCGCTGAGCACTGAGGCGCATAGTGCAAAACAATTGCCAACGCTCTGTTGACTCAATACCTGCAGAGTTCCAAACCTCCTCTGGTATTAACAGCCGTGTAAAAAAACGTGCGATGGGAGCTTCATGGCATGGGTTTCCATGACTGAGCAGTTGCATGCAAGCCTTACATCACCAAGCACAATGCAAGAGTCTGATGAAGTGGTGTAAAGCATGCTGCAACTTGACTCCGGAGCAGTGGAAATGTGTTCTGTGGAGTGACAAATTTCTCTATCTGACAGTCAGGGTTTGGCGAATGCCAGGAGAACTTTACCTGCCTGACTGCATTGTGCCATCTGTAAAGTTTGGTGGAGGAGGGTAAATGCTATGAGGTTGTTTTTTCCAGGTTTGGCATAGGCCCCTTAGTTTCAGTGAAGGGATATCCTAATACTTCAGTGTACCAAGGTATATGGGACAATTGTATGCTTCTAACTTTGTGGGAACCGTTTGAGGTTCGGCCCTTTTCTGTTCCAGCATGCCTGTGCCCCAGTGTGCAAAGTAAGGTCCATGAAGGCATGGTTGGGTGAGTTTGGTGTGGAAGAACTTGACTGGGCCACACAGAGCCCTGACCTCAACCCCATAACCTAGAACGGAGATTGCAAACGGGGCTCTTTTGTCCAAGATCAATGTCTGACCTCACAAATGCTCTTCTGGATGAATGGGTAAATATTCCCACAGACACACTCCAAAATCTTGTATATAGCCTTCCCAGAAATATGGAAGCTGTTTGAGCTGAAAAGGGGGGACCAACTTCATATTAATGCCAATGGATTCTTTTGTCTATATAAACAGTATATAAACTCCTTAACATTGAAATGGCAACACCAAGAAGGGCAAGCCATAAGGTTAGGCAAATCGAGGAAATATCATGTGTTGCTAAGATCTGCAAATGATCACATTTTCAAACACCTATCTCCATGGCATGTGGGAGGGGCATAAAAACCTGATTGAAACCTCAAAAAGAGTGGTGTGGGATGATTGTGCAATGCCTCCTATTCGTCGGCGTGCCCGTTATCGCCACTTGTCACAAACTGAGAGGGAAAGAATCTTTGAACTGATAGACCTTGGTTTATCACTCTGGCAAATCACTACGCGCCTAGGCTAAGATGTCAGCACTGTTCAACATTGCAGGTCCCGGAGGTTTATGGGAACATCAAGAGGTGCGTGGAGGCAGGGCCGGCCTTAGGGTAGATGGCGCCCCGTGCAAAATTATCTTTCGGCGCCCCACGCCATTATAAAAAATGCCCCATAAAACAGCATAATTCCTCCCCACAGTATAATGCCCTATATAGTGCCCCCACACAGTGTAATGCCCCTTTAGTGCCCCACACACTGTATAATAATAATATTTAATAATGTAATATATTATAACACCTTCAAGGACACAGTATTTTGTCCTATATATGTGCCCACACAGTGTTATGCTCCCTAAGTGCCACACACATTATATTGCCCCCTGTAGTGCCCCTACACAGTATGATGTCCGCTTAGTGGCCTCCACAGAGTATAATGCCCCCACAGCCCCCGTAGTAGAAAGTGCCCCCTGTAGATTGTCCCGTACAGCCTCCCTGTAGACAGTGCCATAATCCCCCACCTCCTCCTTGTAGACAGTGCCATACAGCCCCCATCTGCCCCTTGTAGAGTGTCATACAGCCCCACCTCCCTCTTGTACACAGTGCCCCACCACCGCCCCCTTGTAGACAGTGTCATACAGCAGCCACCTCCCCAATGTAGAAAGTGACATACAGCCCCCACATTCCCCTTGTAGAGAGTGGCATACAGCCCCCACATCCCCCTTGTAGAGAGTGACATACAGCCCCCACATCCCCCTTGTAGACAGTGCCATACTGCCCCCCACCTCCACCTGACAGGATCCTTGCGTAGGCTGGCTTGATCCAGAGATGTCATCACGCCGACTGCGCAGGGATCCTGTCCCTGCGCCTCATAGGCTGCAGGCGCCGCTGTAGCCTGCTACAGAGTTTCCCAACCTTTTCGGACCCTAAAGAATCCTTTCTCCCCATACATAACGCCAAGTTCCCCTCCCCCACAATTCATAATAAGCTGTTACACATCACTAAAAGCCCCCTCTTTCCTCCTCCCTCACACAGCACATAAATAAACATAGATTAAGCTAAAGCTGCTGCTCTTACCTGACACTGGAGCTCCGTGGGGGAGTCTTCACTGTGGCAGCAGCACAGAAGGAAGGAGCTGCATGAGGTGCTGAGTCTGTGTGACACTGCAGTACAGGCTGTCCTGGTTGGTGGAGCAGACAGAAGCACCTGCTGCTACTCCAGCAGTGGAGAGGAAGGAACATTTCTCCTCTCTTCGGCTCGTACCCACTGGCACCCCCCTTACAGCATGGCGGCCGGTGCCCTGTGCGACCGCATGTGTCGCACATAGCTAAGGCCGGCCATGCGTGGAGGCGAACCTCTGCATGGCCAGGTCATCTGATTGGAAGAATGGCGTGTAGTGATACATTCTGTAGTGCAAGTGAAATTGGACGTCACATCCCAAGCCTAGGGCAGCAACCAGTGTTAACACAAACCATCAGAAGGCGTTTGCACAAAATTAGGCAACGAGCCAGACGTCCAGCGACAGGTGTTCCTTTGACCACATGCCACCGCTCTTAAAGGCTGTCATGGTGCACAGCAAGACAGCAATGGTGGCTGGAATGGAGGTCTATTCTCTTCAATGATGAGTCCCACTTTTGCCTTGGACGCAATGATAGCCGGAAATTGGTCTGGAGAGCAGGCGGGCAACGCCATGAAGAGGCCTTCACAAAGGGACGTCACACTGGTCCTATTCCCGGGATTATGCTGTGGGGTGGCATAATGTACAGTAGCCGGACCCCTCTAGTTTTCATTTCAGGTACACTAACAGGACAACGCCAGGCTGCATGTTGCTCATGCTACTGTGAGCAGCCTGTGTGGCCTAAATGTGCTACCATGGTTGGCAGCATCTCCAGACTTGTCTCCCATTAAGCACATCTGGGACGTCATTGGTCTGCAAATTCAAAGGGAGCTTCTAGCAGCCAATCTTGATGATTTGCATGCCCAAGTGCATTCAGCGTGGCATAACATTCCTCAGGCAACCATTAATAACCTCATTGGTAGCATGGCGAGGTGTGTGTAAGTTTGTGTATTTCTGCACGTAGCGCTCATACTCGATACTGAATAAACAAGATGTTTGGAATATTTTGTTTAATTTTTTTTAATCATTTGCATATCATTTAACATGTCTAACGATCTACACAATTCCAAAACATTTCCTTCTTGGTGTTGCAATTTCAATGTTGAGGAGTGTGTATATATACACCGCGTTCCAAATTATTATGCAAATGTTATTTTTCGCTAATTTTCCTAAATAGTCGATGCAAATGACAGTCAGTATAATCTTCAAGCCATCAACCGTTGGAGTATAATGCGAATTTTATTGAACAAATCTCCTAATGATAACAGATTTTTTTTTTCAAATTATTATGCACAACAGAGATCAAAACATTTTAAAGGTTGTAAAGAGAACTAAAATGGTAATTTGTTGAATTTGCAGCATCAGGAGGTCATATTTACAGAAATCAAAAGCGCTTTCAATAAAAAAAAACTTAGCAGGCCGAGTTACATGTTAACATAGGACTCCTTCTTTGATATCACCTTCACAATTCTTGCATCCATTGAATTTGTGAGTATTTGGACAGTTTCTGCTTGAATATCTTTGCAGGATGTCAGAATAGCCTCCCAGAGCTTCTGTTTTGATGTGAACTGCCTCCCACCCTCATAGATATTTTGCTTGAGGATGCTCCAAAGGTTCTCAATAGGGTTGATAGAGGTTGGTGGGGGCCACACCATGAGTTTCTCTCCTTTTATGCCCATAGCAGCCAATGACACAGAGGTATTCTTTGCTGCATGAGATGGTGCATTGTCTTGCATGAAAATAATTTTGCTACGGAAGGTACGGTTCTTCTTTTTGTACCATGGAAGAAAGTGGTTAGTCATAAACTCTACACACTTTGCAGAGGTCATTTTCACACTGTCAGGGACCCTAAAGGGGCCTACCAGCTCTCTCCCCAAAACATGACTCTGCCACCTCCTTGCTGACGTCGCAGCCTTGTTGGGACATGGTGGCCATTCACCAACCATCCACTACTCCATCCATCTGGACCATCCAGGGTTGCACGGCACTCATCAGTAAACAACACCGTTTGAAAATTAGTCTTCATGTATTTTTGAGCCCACTGCAACCGTTTCTGCTTGTGAGCATTGTTTAGGGGTGGCCGAATAATAGCTTTATGCACACTTGCAAACCTCTGGAGGATCCTACACCTTGAGGTTCGCGGGACTGCAGAGGCAGCAGCGGCTTCAAATACCTGTTTGCTGCTTTGCAATGGCATTTTAGCAGCTGCTCTCCTAATCCTAATAATTTGTCTGACAAAAACCTTCCTCATTATGCCTTTATCTGAACGAACCCATCTGTGCTCTGAATCAGCCACAAATCTTTCACAGTACGATGATCACGCTTAAGTTTTCTTGAAATATCCAATGTTTTCATACCTTGTCCAAGGTATTGCACTATTTCATGCTTTTCGGCAGCAGAGAGATCCTTTTTCTTTCCCATGTTGCTTGAAACCTGTGGCCTGCTTAATAATGTGGAACGTCCTTCTTAAAGGGAATGTGTTGCCAGAAAAACATGTTTTTTTTTTAAAAATTAAACATTTAGTGTGTGGGTGATTAAACATTGTTCAATTTTTTTTTATTTTTTTCGCGAGTCAGGAAATATTATAAATTTTTTCTAATTTATAATACTACCCATTTTTGGTCACTAGATGGAGCTAGTTCCCAAAATTGCAGCATTGCAACATTGGGTTAAAAGCCCTCGCTCTAGTGAGCTCTCAGCATCCCCCCCTCCTTTATCCTGGCTAGTGCCGGGATAAACGAGGGGTTTGAACGGTGTAACCTCCTACACTGTGTGTCGCCATTTTTTGAGGTAACCCACAGTGTAGTAGGTTTACATACAGTAGTAAACACACACAAACACTAACATACATTGAAATCTCTTACCTGCTCCTGCCGCCGCGGCTCCCTCCGGCCCGTCCGCTCCGTTTGCTGCCGCTGTTCCATGTGCACAAGTCCGGAAGCCGCGACCGGAAGTAGTAATATTACTGTCCGGCCGCGACTTCCGGTCCACAGGAAAATGGCGCCGGACGGCGCCAATTTCGAATAGGACTGTGTGGGAGCGGCGCATGCGCAGTTCCCACACAGACGCCGTACACGGCAGTCAATGGGACGGGAGCCGTTCACAGTCCCTATGGGACTGTGGCTGCCGTATTCCATGTCTGTGTGTGTCGTTAATCGACACACACAGAAATGGAACAAAAAATGGCAGCCCCCATAGGGAAGAAAAAGTGTAAAAATAAGAAACAGTAAAACACAAACACACAAATGAATATAAACGTCTTTATTAAAGCACTAACATCTTTAACATATAAAAAATTTATTTGTGATGACACTGTTCCTTTAAGTAGTTTTCCTTTGATTGGGCACACCTGGCAAACTAATTATCACAAGTGTTTGAGATTGATTACAATGATCCAGAGAGCCCTAAGACACAATACCATCCATGAGTTTAATTGAAAAACTAATAATTCAATGTTTATGACACTTAAATCCAATGTGCATAATAATTTGGAACACGGTGTATATATAAAAATTTGATTAGCACATTACAACAAAATGAAACAAAATGTGTATACATGTGCAAGGAAGCCTAAGACTGCAATCATTAGAATATCCAAAAATGGCGACAGTACTATGCGAACACTAATGCCACCTAAACACTATAAATAAATAAATATGCATTGCTGCGGAATCTACATACAATAGTGAGGTTCTTAGCGCACATTTTGATCAAAATGTGTGAGCCCACCTGCCACGACAAGGCTACCTCTATAAAGTGGGTCCCTACGCTGCTCATACCCCCAGAACTAGGACTAAGCCTACATATACTTGGGGTGGTAGGGACCAACATTAAAAAATCACCAAGGGCAGAATGGGAGGAGTGCAAGATTTGGGGTTAACGGCCTCCATTGTTGATCTTGCAGTCCCCCCATTCTGCCCTGGGTGATTTTAATTCGTTTAATGCCAGGGTGCGCAGGGATAGGCTGGGGACAACTTTACTGGCACTTTAGGAATAAGCAAGAGCGCAAGTGCGCACCCTACGGGACTGACAGGGAGAGGAGACAGAGAGCAGGGGGTGCCGGTGTCCCTGGAAAGGGAGACGTCAGCAGAGAGGCATAGTCCTGCCTTAGCGGATGCCGGTAAGAGGGGAATGCAGAAGGTCCGCGGCATTACATTGATGGATGAGGAAATTAAGCTGTGTCCTGTCCAGCTGCCTTACCATAGGTTTGGGTGACAAGTATGAGAGAATAAGGACACTGTAGACACAGACTGTCTTAAGCCTTAAACTTGATCAGACAAGTAGGCCACACTTTAAGTCATGTATGGCTTTAAAATGTTCTGCCTTATTACAAAATGGAGCAGAACATTGTGGTGCTATTCTCAAAACATCTAGCACCCTCTGCAGCCTTCCCCTTGTCCCTCCCTTGGTGTCCTCCACTTAGTCCTGCTGCTCACATGTTGGCAGTTTTTAAATACAAGATAATGTAGTAGGAACATTTTAAATTACTAGTAGTAAGAAATGGGTTTACAGAAAAGGAAGGCCACTCCTGTTTCTGTGCTTCCAAGCAAAATTTCAAGGTTGGGTGAAGATGCGAGGGTATCAGTCTCAGAAACGGCAGCCCTAGTGGATACTGCTCTCCCTAACAGCCAGGAGAACAGCCCAGCTAGTAGTCAGGGGGGGATGATAATGCAGGTAGGGCAAGACAGTTAGTAGTTTTAGGAAATTCTATAATCAGGAAGATGGATATAACAATTTGTCGGTAAGACTGCCTCAACCGAATGATTTGCTGTCTCCCCTGTGCCAGTGTTTGGCATGTGGTGGATCTAGTGGTTAAATTACTTAGAGGGGCTGGTGATGACCCAGCTGTTATGGTCCATGCATGGTTTAAGTCTTGGTGCAGGTAAGACGAGTTTGGGCTGACTTTTCCTTAGGTTACAACTATATTATGCAGATGATTTGCAGCTAAATGGAAGGGGGTGTATTGTGCTAGGGAGAGAATTCAAGCAGGAGTGGTGGAGTATTTAAACTAAGGATGAGTGGGGAGGGCAAGGGAGAAACTAAAGGGGTAGTTAGGTTATGGAGAGGTCAGACTATATTGGTGGGTAAAGAAGTGAACTGTGGAGGGAGGATTAGGGCATTGGATAAGGAGATCCAAGTGTAACAAATCAACATTGAAGAGTGAAGGCAAACAAACTCACATAATTTCAAGAAATCACATTCCTGCAACTGAATGAGAAAAGAAAATGAATGGTAACTTAAAGAAGCACAAAATTATTTCCCCTCCCCATTCGTTTATAAATGTCAGACTTGGATTTCTGTTGTGGATTTTTTGCAAATCCATTCCATAGTTTTTTAATCTAAAAATCTATCGTGTGAACATACTTTTAGGAGGAGTAGCCTAACCAGGAGCTGGTCACAGCAGTAACAGTTGATTTTTTAACAAAAACCTTAGACAGTTTCTTAGAACAAAATAATATCAGAGCTTATGTCAATGTATAGAATTCTTGTCTTGAATATTCATTCTGTCTGATCGCCACTTGGGATCAGAAAGGAAGTTTTTCCTTTATAATGCAAATTGGCTATTTTTTTTTTACCTTCCTCTGGATTAATAGGGGGAGGGGACAAAGTTCAAAGTTTATCCATACGTCTTCCCTTCACTCTCCCATCCCTTGTTGTTGAACTCGATGGACATATGTCTTTTCTCAACTGGGGAGGCATAACTTGAAGCTCAGAGGCCCCAATGTAAAATCCATAACAGGGCACCCACCTACCAAATATAATTCATAATACTGATGTCTTCTCATGTGGCTGAAGGGCTTTTGGGCCCCCTAAAGCTCCAGGGCCCGGGTGCGACTGCTACCTTTACACCCCCTACAGCAATTCCCCTGCTCAACCATATTAATTCTGTTACCCTGTAAATACATGCTACATTGTAAGAATGGTCATAATGTGGTCAAAGGCTGGACTTTGAGGTAAGAGTTCCACTAATCAGATTAGACTAAATAGAAATGGCTCATATGGGGCACATGTAGATAAGGTTTCCAGTTCCCCTCTCTCCCCCGGTACCTTTTTCTTTTTTTTTTATGTCCCCTGCATCTCTTCCCTATCTCTTTTTGTGGTTGGGCAGCGGCCGATGTCTATTCAGGGCAGCTGAGCAGGTTGGTGGGGTACAATGATGAGCAGTGAGCTACTGGCCATGAGGAGCATCCCCACTACCATTGCGACAGCACTGTGAAAATACTGGATACCATGACAGTAATGCTCTACATGGGGTGGAGGAAGCCTTCCCTTGACGTGTGGGGAGAAACATACAGAGCGGCGCTAGACAGCGTTTCTGTAAATATCCGATCGGTGGGGATCCGACCACTGGGACACCCACCGATCATGAGAACAGCCTTACCTTGCCGTTCCTGGGAGCTCCATAGGAATGGAGCAGTAATGTGCATGCTTGGCCACCCTTCCATTAATTTTTATGGGGCTGCCAAAGATAGTGCACGGTAGCACCACAGACATGAATGGAGCGGTGGTCTATTACCCCAGATTTAAATTTTGATGTAGGTATGAGCCATGTAAGGGGATGTACTAATAGACAGAATAACATCATGTTGCTTAGTTTTCCCACAGTTTGTCTCTACATAAATATTTACAAGGGGCCCACAAAAATCTGTCACCTGTGTTTAGTAACAAAATTAATTTAACAAAATAATGTTATGTTCTGTCTCATGCAAGACTGAAGCCTTTGATTAATCCATAATCCATCACTATTATTCATGAGAGAAAAAGGTAATTTAATGTATGCTGATTCTATTCTGTCTCAATAAGTATTTTATTCACATGAATGACCCACTACAATTTATAATGTGCAAGCACTACAACATTCTTGCACTTATTTTGATTGTAGTAAATGCGTTAATCATTCTTTCCCTCAAGTTATCTCATCTGCTATGAAAATAAGGGAACTGTGTTATAAAAGCAGTATCAAGGGATTGCAGATGCTCATATGGCATGTTGTAAGAAAAATAAACATTTGTGTATGCTTCATCATCAAGGAAATAATGTGATTTCCCTTATTAATGTACAACCACCATGTTCTAGTTATACCAGACTTACAAGTCCATCATGAATTCATATTGAGTCTTAATCTGTTTACATGGGCACCATAATGGATAGGACCATTAGTAATAACATATAACGGGTCTGTCAGGCTTTTGTCAGTTCTCTGACACTATAATGGCAATCAAAGAGCAGCGGAAACCTAATGACAAAGGAACTAATACAAGTGTGAATGGAGATTTAAGGCCCTATCACACGGGCAAATAATTGGACAAACGAGTGTTCATACTGCAAACGGAATATATTTATTCTAGTATCGCAAAATGATAGCCTGTGTCCCAACCTTATATTGGTAAATATCTGTAACAATAATTATTGTAACGATGATTCAATGTTACAGTGACATGTACAGATGAAGCCATGTTTATCTTGACTTTTAACGCATTAAATACACAGTGGCAAGAAACTTAACATGACTTTTTCAATGACTTTTCAATGGCTTTTGTTGTGTAATGTCACGCTGCAGCAAGTCATCAGAGTCAAGATAAACTTGGCTACATCCGTATGCGTATTTCATTTATTTTCTCCCAGAAGAACAGTGTATGAACTAGGATTACATATTCTATTGTGCACAGGCGGATGGGATAAACATTGGCAAAAGTTTCATCCTATCGGGATAATTAAACTAAAGCTTTATAGACACGGCTGTATAATGAATCCGTAATACAGCACTCATAGAAATCTATGGGCCGATACTGTACATTGTTTCTAGGAGAGAACACATTGCCTTACCGAGGCACAATATGGTTGCACATGGAGTACCCATTTTTAGTTCTTTGCTGAATAATCAAGTGTATTTACTAGAATCTCGTTTATACCATGTATTCCTTTCAACATATTGAAGGTGAAGGCTTAAACTAACTAAGTATGTGTAAAATAAACATCAATTAAGATCTGCTCTAGGGCACTACTGAGGGCTAACCAGGTGCTATGTAGGTTACTTTTTATTGAAAAGTAAAAATTATGTGTCGAGTTTGGTTCATGAGTATAAATGATATCTTCTCCCAAATCTAGATTTTTTTTTCTAACCTGACAATTTAATGATAAATAGAATTTTACATGCAAATGGTTGTCAAAAACCAGTAGAATCAAATAGCTTAATATCTTCTACTAGCTGTCACTAGCCATCATACATGGCTATCAGAGATCCCAAAAGTCAATTCTTAAAATGTTGATATAATTGCATTGGCATTTATGAGTATAAATTGTAAGCCAAGAAACTGTCTAACCTGTTTCCTGGTAAGGCATTGTAATTAACCAAATCCATTAAAGAATATAAATATGGAAACTGTAAAACATTATCATAAATCAAGAAAAAAAAATCCCCTAAATTATAGAGGAATACAAATTAGAAATTGAATTTTAAGTTTTCAAATATGTTTATGTCATGATTTGAAAAAGTTCTGCAAGTGTCAGTGACTATATAAATTCAAATTGCTGTCTCATTCAAATAACCCAAGGTTTCAGGATGACCTACCGATGTACTCCTGTTAAAAAAAAAAAAAAACTATATATTTTACCCAATCCACTCAACTATTTATATCAGTGCACAATATTGACATCTGGTACTTTGTATCGTTGTCATTATTTGCAAAGTCCTATGAGGATTTCCACGTTTGAATAGTTCATTAACATCTATATGTATTTATTTGTTTAAAAGATTTGATTTAAAGATATCATGTATTATCCACATATTCCTTGTGGGACAAACCTGGCCACAAAACACAATGGCCCAGATTTACTAAGAATTGCATTTCAAACGCCAGTCGTAAACTGAGGCCCGCTGGTGCATGATACAACAAATTTATTAAGAGGCGCAAGCCCAATGTATAAATGTAATGAAGTTCACAAACATGCAGCGTCCTTGAGAGAAAGAGAGAGATATATGCTCTTTGTAGCCTCTCTTTACTCTGTCTAGTTGATGAAGATTCTAAAAAGGGGACTCTCTTCTATTGACTCCAAATTTCCTAATATGCTACTTTGAACATTGGCAGACAGCACCTTTAATTCTCATATAAAATATAATTTAGTTCATCAAGTTATCCTCAGGAGCATTTATTTTTCTATATTATTATTTAAAAATAACATTTCAACTGTGCAAGAAGAATCTGTAACTGAGACAGCCCATCTGTGAAAAGGCTTCAGCAGTGTCATGTGTAATACAACACCATCTGGTCTGGGCTATTGATATAAAAATAAATGTTTGAACTCTGTACACATTTTTACTTAACTTTTACTTGACAATTATCACTTTTTTACAGAATAAGTGATAACTGTCTTATTGCTGGGGGCCCCACCAATCATGAGAACGGGGCTCCCAAACCCCCTTTTCCTCCTCACTACACTCCCTCAGTGTGCAGGAGGTTAAATGGAGCGGTCGAGTGGTTGAGTAAGCGCCCGCCGCTTAATTCAATGTCTATGGGACTGATGGAAATAGTCGAGCACTGTACTTGGCTGTTTCCGTCAATACCATAGACATATTGAAGGTGAAGGCTTAAACTAAGTTTTTGCAACATTAACATCAATTAAGATCTTCTCTAGGGCACTGCTGAGGGCTAACCAGCTGCTATGCCAAAAATATGTAGGTTACATTTTATTAAAAAGGAAAAAATTATGTGTCGAGTTTAAAAAAAGAAAAAAAAATTACCTCCATTTTGGATCATAAGTATAAATGATATCTTCTCCCAAATATAGTTTTTTTTTATAACCTGACAATTTAATGATAAATAGCATTTTACATGAAAATAGTTGTCAAAAACCAGTAGTATTCAAATAGCTTAATATCTTTTACTAGCTGTCACTAGCAGAGATCCCAAAAGTAAATTCTTAAAATGTTGATGTAATTGCATTGGGATTTATGAGTATACATTTTAAGCCAAGAAAATGGAGCAGTAGCACGCATGTTCGGCTGCCACTCTATTCAATGTCCTCCATGCGACAATTGAACATTAAAGAAGAACGGGGTGTTCGGAACCCCTGTTCTCGCAATCAGTGGGGATCCCAGCAATGGGGCCAACAGAGTTTAAACAATTATTACCTATCCTGTGGATAGGTGAAAAATTGTCTATCCTGGGAATACCCCTTTTACCATCTTTCTATAGGCATATTCACAATGCTACCCTATAGCCACCTATTGGAAACATTGAGTTCCTGTAAGCCAAAGTAGACTTCGCTAATGGTAATCCTAAATGATAAAGACTTTTTTCAGTAGTTGAGGAATTTATAGTAAATATGTAAGCAACATTGGATTCAGACATGAAGGAGCTGGAGCAATAGCTATTTCTTTGGAAATGTACATCTACAGTAATGACATTATATATTTCAGGATTAACATGACACTTTTGCCCACTGGAGTTTGGAAAAGCATGCCACCAAAAAAGCCTGGTAAAAATAAAAAAATCTACTGACTTAATAGTTATGTACTGAAAACAAAAATATCTAGAGAGCAGAAATTCAGAGAAGCCCAGACAAGCAATGATAAGCAATGATGAGTTTTTAAACAATTTCATGAAGGTATTAAATCTGGAGCATCAAAAGCACTCTTCTGAGCCGCAGGTTAACACCTCTTGTTTCTGTCTGTGCAGGGACTTGGCCACTTCGAATGTGTCTACTTATTTATTCAAACATCTCCCACGAACAATGTTTCTGAAGAGAACGAAAGCAATATCTACTCTCGTTCTCCCCACAAGGCAAGAACTTGTTTCAGAAAAGGCGAACAAAAGCCTCTTTGTTTTTCTGTCCCTGATGACTTCCACTGGATTATCTACTGATTTTGCTGACACATCTTCAACACCAAGAGAATCCTCGAATAGCTGAAAATGCTTTTGCCTTGTGCAAAGAGAAAAAAAGAAACAAGTTTCCTCTAAGGAAGTGATCAGTCAAAGAAGTTGCACTTAGCAGAGAGATTAAGTGTGCTGCTAGCAGTTTACCTACTATAACAGGCCTTGTCAAATCAGACTCTTTTATCAAGTTCCTTGAAATTCAATTCCACCTCTAGGGCTTCTGCTGATGCCTTTAAAAGTTAACTTTCCTCGTGCATCTGGTTGAGAGATGCCAGCGGCTTCTGCTAAGAGAGCAATCTTTTAAACACTGTGGTCCTTTGGGAAAGAACTGAACCAGGTAATTACCTCTAAATCCTATGATACCAGAAAATACATTGTACCCTGTTCATCAGACATTTTGTTGTGACTTTATTTAACATTGCCATGAATCCAATATCCCTGTTAATATGATTTACGTTGGGATTTCTGGCTACAGTAACTTGGTGAAAGATTAATATTTTTAGCTTACTACAAAGGAAATCTCATTCACCCTTTTTCCCCCTTCCATGTTGTCACGGTCTGTGGGTATGTGGACCCACTAGGCCGCACCACCGCAGCGGGGAGGCAGCTGGCCAAACAACAGAGCACCCAACCAACACAAAGTCCAGAACAAGGATACCTGAATAGTCCAGACAGTGTCAGGGGCTTTAGCACAGATGGAGGTGGGAGCAGCAGGTTGCGCAAGACGTGGCGGATGACAACAGGTGCAGCAGTTTGCGCAAGACGTGGAAGAACGACAGCAGGTACAGCAGGCTGCACCAGACGTGGCGTATGACAGCAGGTGCAGTAGAATGCGCCAGACGTGACGGACGACAACAGGTGCAGTAGGTTGCGCCAGATTTTGCAGATGACAACAGGAGCAGCAGGACACGACTCCAATTAATAACAGGCTCAGGAACAATAACACAGCACGAGATACAGGATACAGGTAGCAGGGCATGGGAACACTGGAAACAGGGTAAACACTAAGGGACCATTTGCAAAGACTAACATGGGAATTACTAACAACGCTCAGGTACGTAGTGAAGGGGCAGGGCCCTTCTTATAGTCCAGGGTGATCTGGGAGTAATTAGTATGCTAGCTTAAGGCCGGGAATGAGCTTATGGGCGCACCCTAGTGGTCACTGCAGGACAGGGCGGCCCCATGTGCTGGCATCCTCGGGGAGGAAGACGTCGGCAGAATGAAAGGGGTCTGTGACCGCGGCCGTTACATTACACCTCTTACGCCCCCTCTTCTTGGGTCCAGAGCGAGAGCGGAATCTCTTAATGAGGGCAGGGGCATTGAGGTTCTCTTCTGGCTCCCAGGACCTCTCCTCAGGACCAAGCCCTCTCCAATCCACCAAATAGAAAGTCCTTCCTCTTACCCTTTTGCAGTCCAGGATCTCCTGGCAGCAACTGCGGGACCGGGAGTCTTACTGTAGTGGTTCAGGACCACCGGTTTCAGGAAAAGAGTTGGGGATTCTGAGGGTAGGATGCAGGCAAATATTATAGGAGACAGGGTTTATCTGTTGTAGTATCTCAAAGGGTCCAAGGAACCTGGGAACAAACTTGTTCGAAGGCCCCTTTAAATGAATATTATGTGAGGACAGCCAGACTTTGGTACCTGGAAGATACTGAGACGGCGCTCTTCTTTTTATATCCGCTTTTCACTTCATGCGATCGACTGCTAGCAGAATAGAGGACCGGGTCTGTTGCCAGATTTGCAGAAAGTCCCCAAATGCAGAGTCAGCAGCGGGTACATTAGATATAGCCGACACAGGAAGAGGGATTCCAGGATGTTGACTGTACACAATGTAGAATGGTGTGGAAGTGGTGGACTCACTTGTGTGGTTGTTGTATGAGAACTTGGCCCATGGAAGAAGCTGTATCCAGTCATCATGCTACATGGAGATGAAGTGGCAGAGATAATTCTCCATGATCTGGTAAATCCTCTCAACTTGACCATTGGACTGGGGGTGATAAGCTGAGGAAAAGTCCAATCTCACATCTAGGAGTTTACAGAGGGCTCTCCACAATTTTGAGGTGAACTGAACCCCCCCCCCCCCCGATCAGGCACAATGTGAAGGGGCAAGCCATGCAAATGGAAGATGTGCTGGATAAAGAGATTTGCCAGTTGAGGAGCAGAAGTAAGACCGGTCAGCGGGATAAAATTTGACATCTCCGAGAACCGGTCCACCACCACCCAGACAGTGTTGCATCCTGCTGTGGGAGGAAGGTCTGGGACAAAGTCCATCGCAATGTGCTGCCAGGGGGAATTTGATACAGGCAGAGGTTGGAGCAGGCCGGCAGGCTTGGAGTGAGCAACCATGTTAGAAGCACACACCGTGCAGGAAGAGATAAAGTCCACAACATCTTTGGGTAGCGTGGGCCACCAGAAATGACGAGTAAACAGGTCTTGGGTTTTACGAACACCAGCGTGCCCAGCCAGCTGAGAGCTGTGTCCCCAGCGGAGAATTTTTCTCCTGTCTGCCAACCAAACAAAAGTCCCCCCTGGAGGCATGTCTCTAACTTGCAAAGGATTGGCAGTGATGGGAAATTTTGGATAAACTTCAAAAAACGCTGTATGGACCGCAGGCCCTGAGGACGTGGCCATTGCAGGACGGACTTTACCTTCTCAGGGTCCATCTTGAGACCTTGATCCGAGATGATGTAGCCCAGGAAGGGCAGAGAATTTTTTTATTGGCGTAGGGCCACCTCTAAGGGCGTTGTCTAAGCAGCCTTCTCGGTCTTCACCCTTTAGCCCCTCTACAGAGATCTGGTCTATGCTGTGGGGAGACTGCCAGTTTGCTACCTCTTGAGGTGGTACCGGCGGAGTAGTTGCTAGCCAAATAGAAGCTAAGCGAAGACTGGCAGGTGGTACCTTGGTAGTAGTAAACTAAGGTTGCGAAACGCGCGTCGAGGTGTTTTCTCAAGGTGTAAGGTCCAACTGCCATCATGTCCTCCACAGGTAAACTGATTTTAACTTTTGAGTATTAGCTCAAAGCGCTGAGAGCCACACATATTTAGTGTGTTTTACAGGCGGGGTTACAACTTTAGATATACTGCCCGAGCGTGTAACCATTGTTATTTGTAGATCAACTGTGCATCACGACCTTGATGGTATTATACCTGGGGGTTTTATATATATATATATATATATATATACATATGTATATATATATATATATATATATATATATATATATATATATATATACACATATATATATATATATATTTATTTTATTTGTATTTTTTTATTTTTTTATTTTTTTTATATATGTTTTTTAACATTGTTTGTAGATATTTGTAGGGGGTTATGTTTGTTCATATGTGGACTAATAAAATTATATATAATATATATTTTTTTTAAATTGTGTATTTTCGGAGACATTTCTTTTTTGGTTCATTGTATATTTACAGTGTGATGTCTTGATGATTTAATTATGCTCAGGATATGTAAAGGTTATAATATCAATAGGTGACAGACTCAGGATACTCAGGATACTCAGGATACAGCTCTCAATAGGTAACTTCTCAGGATACAGGATAGGGAACCATCGCAGGATAACACTTGGTTTATTCAACTTTGCACAGGCATTGGGGAAACGGTCACTTATAAGGACCAGGGTGTGCATGGATAGGTTGGGACATTTTAACTGGTGTGTGCGCTGGCCCTTTTAGAACTGGCACGAGAGCGCGCGCACCCCCTACGGGACAGTCCAGGAAAGGAAGCAGAGAGCAGAGCGCGCTGGCATCCCTGGGAAGGGGGATACCGGCGGTTTTACACTAACACTCTCAGCTAATCAAGTCATGGGAAGCAGTGGGAAATTTAATGAGGAAACACTAGTCATTCTCACACTTTTTGGCCTGGATTCCACATGACCATGGGCTAGTATCATTATAAGCACAGATTGCACAGAATTAATTCACTCATATATAGTAACAAATTTTCAGTTAAAGTTTTTACAAATTACCTCAGTTGCTGGAGACTTTCCATTCTCATTAAAGATTTATGAGGAGCGTTATGCGCAGCCAATAAAAGTCCAGATTTATTACAGTCAGTTCTCAAGGAATATTTAGTGTAAATCATGACTTTTATGTCTTACGCCCAATAAGATATATCATATTCATAACAAATCATTTTAATCAAGCATACACTAAACATAATTAGCCTGTAGTATTATGATCTCTAGATTAACTGGTTGCCGACCGCCGGCTGCATGTAAACGGCTGGCAGTCGAGGTCCTTAAAACCGGCGCCATAATGCATTTTTCGGCGTGGGTTTTCGCTGGCTGCCTGAGCAATCAGGCTGCTGAATGTCATGTGCCAAACGGTCAGTGACTGCTGTGGACCCTGAAGAGAAGATAGAAGTAGCTTTCGCTTTGTCACATGGTTGCTGGGATGCCGTTAGTATTCGGCTGCTCTGGCTCTAACTAGACCTAGCACAGCCCTATTAGTGACAATAGTGACTATAAAAGGGCTGATTTCCTCTGTAATTGGGGTTGCCGTGCAGACCCAGTTACAGTGGAAAAAGATGGTGTAGAAGAAAAATAAATAAAGTCCCACAAAAGTCTTTTCTGACCTTTGAGGGACAGACAAAAATAATAAAAAAATAAAAGTAATATAAAGTAAAAATTAAGTAAATAATAATTACACATAGAATACCCAATCCAAAAAAACATTCCCCCACAAATCATTCATTTACTACAGAAAATACAGAGTCTAGAGCCATTTTATGTCAAAGAAGTATCAAAGCCTTTATTAAATATACAAAACAAAAAACACACATTTAAAAAGATATATGACAGGAGAAAAACTCTAAATAAGATCACCATAGAGACACACCAGGAAAAGCTCCATTACATGGGCTACTATGAATATTAAGGTAAATTAAGAATATTCTAGTTTCCTAACCATACACTTGTGAATACATAATCAGGACATAAGAAAGTCCAAGCATGGAATAGTGTAATGGAGGGAAACAAGGCGAGCGGTGCCCTAAATCTTCATAAGATAAATTACTAGTTCTTACCCATAAGGTATTCTCTGGTGTTTCCAATGGTCTCAGTGTGCGCCCCGACGCGCGTTTCGTAATGTCTGCTTCCTCAAGGGGGTATACTATGTCCCTCATCTAAGCTCCCTATATATAGTATCTACCATTGTAATCCAAGTGTGTTGTGAATGAAGAATCTGCCGCGTCCAAAAGGTTGCGTGGCGCACATCCAGCGGCGCAGCCGGAAGTGTGGCAGGCCCCACTTCCGCCCCCAGTGCCGCGGCGCACATCCGGACTCTCGACGCGTCCCGAGAGTTCCGGGCATGCGCACCACACCGTAGGGGTTCGGGCAGAGCCAGCCCACAGTCCCGGCCGCGCACGCGTGGAGCGCGCACCCCATTGGACAACGCAGACCAGATGTGTATAAGTGGTAAGTCATTTAAAAGGATAAAATGTGATAACAAGTAGCCTTCTTATCGTGAAGTTTACTGTAAACCTTCAGTTTAACAGCATTATGAACAATAACTCAGAAGTTATACCATATATAATTAGGTGATCAATTCTATACAAGATCGGAAATAATTACCGATACCATGGTGATATTTTCCTATAAAACAGTTAAGATGGCAGTTACGCCAACATCCAATATACATGTTATAATTGTGTACAATTTATACAATCATTTACTGAGTGGACATTATATTATATGGGCACAATAGTGCCACAGACATATATTATTTATAAAACATAAAACATAAGATAAGGGAGATACTTAGATCTCCAAGTGAAGCATCAAGACTAACAACATAAATAATTAAACAGAGTGAAAAAATGAAAACAAAAAGAAGAGGTTGTCACTGCTAGGTGACAAACATTTAAGGTCCACAAGGTTTCCCCCCTTGTCTCTGTGCCCCCAGGTGGAAATATTTACCAAATTAGTAATGGATGACCTGAAACAAATACCTAGGTTTGGATTCAGGGATAATCTCACCACCTCCCAGAGACAAGCCTTGAGAGAATTACAATCCCTTGAGGATGTGGTTATTAAGGCTGCTGACAAGGGGGGCAACATTGTGGTATGGCCGACGGAGAAATATGAAAAAGAGGCATTCAGACAACTAAGAGATAAGCAGACATATGCCAAACTTACATTTAACCCTATATCTAAATTTTCCCTAGAACTGAATGTGATCCTGAATAGGGCCGTGGATAAAGGGATCATTACCAAGAAGATATATGAGGGACTAATGACAGAGGACCCAAAAATACCCACAATCTATTTCCTGCCAAAAATCCACAAAAACCCAACGGAACCCCCTGGACGCCTGATTGTGTCAGGTATGGGAGGCTTATGTGAAGCCATATGTAAATTCATACATTACTATCTGAAACCATTAGTAACAGAATTGCCATCACATGTAAAGGACACGACGGACGTCCTGGGGAGAATTGACGCGATTCAGATTGAACCCGACATGTTTCTTGTAACTGCGGACGTTGAAAGCCTGTAGACATGTATAAGACATGGGGATGGTCTGGAGGCGGTCCCCTTCTTCCTGGGGACCAGCAACTGGGATGACGAACTGTGTGAACTTATTGTGGAACTACTACAGTTTGTTTTGAACCACAATATTTTTGTATTTAAGGACAACTTTTATTTTCAGATTCAAGGCACTGCCATGGGTGTGGCGTGTGCGCCATCCTATGCGAACCTGTTTCTCGGCTTCTGGGAGAGGCAGGTTTTTCATGGGGATGGCGCTCGCGCCGCTGACCATGTGCAGTTCTGGCTCCGCTACATTGACGACATACTGTTTGTGTGGCAGGGCTCGGAGTGTGAGTTGAGGAGCTTTATGCAGCAAATTAATGTTAATCAAGTCAATGTGAAATTGACATATTCATTCCATACTTCAAGGATTGAATTTTTGGACCTATTGATATTCACTGATGAACTTGGGTTCCTCCAAACGGACGTCTACCGCAAGTCAACCTCCGTCAATTCACTGCTGCATGCGTCCTCGTCTCACACTCCGTCCACCGTTAAAGCCATCCCAGTTGGCCAATTCCTCAGGATGAGGCGGATCTGCTCCACTGACCATCTTTTGGAAAATCAGTCTAAGGATCTCAGACATAGATTCGAAAATAGAGGATATAGTCAAAGGTAAATTAAGGCAGGGTATCAGAGAGCCAAAAATACCTCTCGTGTTAATCTCTTGAGAAGTAAAACTCCTGAAACGGGAAAAGTAGCCATCAGGTTCATCACCACCTACAATAGCAGGTGGGATGAACTGCGAACAATCCTGGGGCGACACTGGCCCATTTTAAGGTCCGAACCAACCTTGGCTCTCTGTCTGGGCGAGAAACCAACAATGACGGCCAAGAGGAGCAGGAATCTCCGTGACATTTTAGTCAAAAGCCACTACATCCCTAAAAAAGTAAACTTCTTCGGATCTCAGGGACAAAGAAAAGGATGCTATCCGTGCGGTAGCTGTGTTGCGTGTCCAAATATCAGCAGAGTTAATCAATTTGAAACAGCGGATGGCACAAAAACCTTTGAAATCAGGGACTACATATCGTGTAGCACTACACATGTGGTGTACTACGCCGTATGTGGATGTCCAAAGATATACATAGGCTTGACATCAAGGGAACTACGTACACGCACAAGAGAACATGTGCGGGACATTATTGGAGCAGGGGCTATTGAAGATCCTATGGAACTTAAAACCATACCTAGACATTTTAAAATGTTCCATGGGTGTAACCCGAGAACACTAAAAATTTGCGGTATTGAACACATACGTTGTGGCATCAGGGGGGGTAATGTGAAGAAAGTCCTGGCACAAAAGGAGTGCCGATGGATCGTACAATTAGGGACAATGGCACCGGCCGGACTTAACGAAAAATTGAGCTTCGCACCCTTTCTGTAGGATTGCTGTAACCATTTCACTACCAGCATATTTCATTTTAGTTTTATATTTTTAATAGTGTGCATTGTTTACATGTCCAGTTTTTAATCATGATCTTTTTAATAGGTACGTGACATATCAGCTCACTTCAAATGAAGCACCCGTGTAATCCTAAACAAATTCTTCTAATTGTGATGGCCCTTTACATTTTGGATCCAGATGTGAACAGTATATATGTGGGATATTAGTCATGCAATGTATTTGTGATTTTACTCTGTATATGTATTGTTGAGCACTCCATGTCGCCTGGTTGCTCAGACGACCTTAAATGTTTGTCACCTAGCAGTGACAACCTCTTCTTTTTGTTTTCATTTTTTCACTCTGTTTAATTATTTATGTTGTTAGTCTTGATGCTTCACTTGGAGATCTAAGTATCTCCCTTATCTTATGTTTTATGTTTTATAAATAATATATGTCTGTGGCACTATTGCGCCCATATAATATAATGTCCACTCAGTAAATGATTGTATAAATTGTACACAATTATAACATGTATATTGGATGTTGGCGTAACTGCCATCTTAACTGTTTTATTGGAAAATATTGTATCACCATGGTATCGGTAATTATTTCCGATCTTGTATAGAATTGATCACCTAATTATATATGGTATAACTTCTGAGTTATTGTTCATAATGCTGTTAAACTAAAGGTTTACAGTAAACTTCACAATAAGAAGGCTAATTGTCATCACATTTTATCCTTTTAAATTACTTACCACTTATACACATCTGGTCTGCGTTGTCCAATGTGGTGCGCGCTCCACGCGTGCGCGGCCGGGACTGTGAGCTGGCTCTGCCCGAACCCCCTACGGTGTGGTGCGCATGCCCGGAACTCTCGGGACGCGTCGAGAGTCGGGATGTGCGCCGCGGCACTGGGGGCGGAAGTGGGGCCTGCCACACTTCCGGCTGCGCCGCTGGATGTGCGCCACGCAACCTTTTGGACGCGGCAGATTCTTCATTCACAACACACTTGGATTACAATGGTAGATACTATATATAGGGAGCTTAGGTGAGGGACATAGTATACCCCCTTGAGGAAGCAGACATTGCGAAATGCGCGTCGGGGCGCACACTGAGACCATTGGAAACACCAGAGAATACCTTATGGGTAAGAACTAGTAATTTATCTTATGAAGATTTAGGGCACCGCTCGCCTTGTTTCCCTCCATTACACTATTCCATGCTTGGACTTTCTTATGTCCTGATTATGTATTCACAAGTGTATGGTTAGGAAACTAGAATATTCTTCATTTACCTTAATATTCATAGTAGCCCATGTAATGGAGCTTTTCCTGATGTGTCTCTATGGTGATCTTATTTAGAGTTTTTCTCCTGTCATATATCTTTTTAAATGTGTGTTTTTTGTTTTGTATATTTAATAAAGGCTTTGATACTTCTTTGACATAAAATGGATCTAGACTCTGTATTTTCTGTAGTAAATGAATTCATTATAGAGTTGCCTAAATAATATATAAGGGGGGATGTTCTTTGGGACAATACCCAGCCCAGTAATATTTCTGTAACTGGAGGTTATTAATTATAATTCACAAATCATTGTAGTAGCACTAGCCCTGACTCAATTACCCTAAAATAGACATGCAATATATGAAAAATTCACAGTAGACAATGGCGATCACAAATAACAGGTACATTTTAGGGTAAAGCTATATTACCAGAAAAAAATTAGCTGAAATGTAAAACAGCATATTTTTTTCACTATTATTTTCAAACTGCGTATAAGCTCAAAAATCGGAAAATTCTAAAATAGCAAAAAGGATGTGTAGAAAAAGATGAAAAAATAAAACTGCACTGTCTACGAATTTGTTTTTTTTCGCCAAACTCACTAGCCCAACAAATTTTTTTTTTTATAGCTGTTTAACTAATGCATGCTAAAAATGGCTAAACGGTGTCTGGTCCTGAAGGCTCAAAATAGCCCGGCCCTTAACTGGTTGATGACGCAGGACGAGTATGACCATCCTGAGCGACAGGCAGTTGACTCATCAGAACGAGCATACTTGTACTGCTGACTGCGTGGGCACAGCAAGTGTGCCCGTGCAATCAGGAGCAGGGCAACTCCCCGATATAATGGTGGAGATCTGTGGAAGCTCTAATCTTCGCAATTCAACCCTTTGAACAGTTTGAATGCCGCTGATCGTGGAATTCAAAGGGAAAGACTGAGATGGGCCCCTATTGATCACATTACAGGGAATCCCTGTGACATGATCAAGGCACATACCTAGTATGGGCAGACAGCCAAAGGTCCATTGAAGAACCCCAAAGCTGTCACAACATTTCCTGTTGTTAAGGAGTACCTAGATATGCCTTAAAGAGGCTCTGTCACCAGATTTTGCAACCCCTATCTGCTATTGCAGCAGATAGGTGCTGCAATGTAGATTACAGTAACGTTTTTATTTTTAAAAAACGAGCATTTTTGGCCAAGTTATGACCATTTTTATATGTATGCAAATGAGGCTTGCATAAGTACAACTGGGCGTGTTTACAGTAAAAGTACAACTGGGCGTGTATTATGTGTGTACATCGGGGCGTTTTTACTTCTTTTACTAGCTGGGCGTTAGGAATGGGAGTGTATGATGCTGACGAATCAGCATCATCCACTTCTGTTCGTTAACATCCAGCTTCTGGCAGTGCAGACACACAGCGTGTTCTCGAGAGATCACGCTGTGACGTCACTCACTTCCTGCCCCAGGTCCTGCATCGTGTCGGCCACATCGGCACCAGAGGCTACAGTTGATTCTGCAGCAGCATCAGCGTTTGCAGGTAAGTAGCTACATCGACTTACCTGCAAACGCCGATGCTGCTGCAGAATCAACTGTAGCCTCTGGTGCCAATGTGTCCTCGCTCGTCCGACACGATGCAGGACCTGGGGCAGGAAGTGAGTGACGACACAGCGTGATCTCTCGAGAACACTCTGTGTCTGCACTGCCAGAAGCTGGGCGTTCTGAAGAGAAGTGGATGATACTTCTCGTCAGAACGCCCAGCTAGTGAAAGTAGTAAACACGCCCAGATGTAACACACATAATACACGCCCAGTTGGACTTTTACTTTAAACACGCCCAGTTGGACTTTAGCAAGCCTCATTTGCATAAATACAAAAATGGTCATAACTTGGCCAAAAATGCTCGTTTTTTAAAAATAAAAACGTTACTGTTATCTACATTGCAGCGCCGATCTGCTGCAATAGCAGATAGGGGTTGCAAAATCTGGTGACAGAGCCTCTTTAACTACCTAGATACCATTAGCACTGGCATATAGATATATGTGTAGTTAAAAATATGAATTATAAATCTCCCTATGGGATAAAAAAAAATAGTTAAATAAAATAAAAAAATGTAAAAGCAAAACAAAACATGCACTTGTACATTTCTTACAGTAAAGATATTTTACTAAATATACTGTAAATCCCATAGCATAAAATATTATACACATATTTGGATTCGTCACAACCATAAAACAACCTGTACAATAAATTTATAACATCATTTATGATGAACATTATTTGGCATAGAAAATAAATAAATTACATCTGCAGCTGAATTGTTTTTTTCTGCATTTGTGCCAAAATAAAAATTACTATCAATTAAACGGTAAAGTGTTTATGTACCAAAAATGGTACCTACTTGAAATACAACTCCTCACTCGAAAAACAAAACCTCATACAGTTATAGTAAACAAAAAATAAAAAGTTATAACAGTTGGAAAGCAAAATCTAAAACGTATTCTGGTCTTCAAGTTAAAATTTGCCCGATTCTCAAGGGGTTAAAGGGTTTGTCCAGTGCCCGAAAAATGTATGGCCTATCTTCAGGATAGGCCATCAATATGTGATCGGTCAGAGTCCGACTCCCGTCACCCCCACCTGTCAGCTGTTTTGACGGGGCTGCAGTGCTCGTGCGAGCACTTCTTCCCCTTCATTTCCTTTACTGCGAGCACTGTGAAACGCCAAAACACTTGTAGCAGCGGTTCACAGTATTACAGCCTTCTCCCATTGATGTGAATGGAATATGGGTGTAATACTTTGAACCGCCACTTAAGTGTGTCGGCGATCACAGTGTGAGCAGTAAAGGAAATTAAGGGGAAGCAGCACACGTAAGGGCGCTGCGCCCCCCTCAAAACAGTTGAACGGCGGAGGTGCCAGGAGTTGGACCTCGACGGATCCCATATTGATGGCCTATCCTGAAGATAGGCCATACATTTTTTGGGCACTGGACAAACCCTATTCTTTGCTGCCTCCACTGCAGCTGTTAGACAGTGAAGAGAAACGAGACAGCTTGGAACAGAGATCATGGCAAGCGGATCTGTGATCTAGTTGTGGGGCCCCCCAAACCACACCTTCATTTGTTATGGTGGAAATCTATGCAATTGTTGTAAGATAGACTTCATAAATACAGTAGCTGTTGTACATATAGGCAACAGCAGATAATGATCAGCAAAAAATATACTGTGAGCTGAGCTGTCTTCAAAATCACAGATATAAAATACCCTCTGCTGTATAATAATGTCATGCGCATAGACATTCCCATTGATCTTTTTTTCCAGTAGGCACGGTAATGAGCACTGTTATACGCGTAATGAGAAAGAGAATACCAAGGGCATAGTAGGGATAGATGGGTCATTTTATACGTAATTCAGAGTTCCTAATTATATATACCAATTCTCTGTGTTGTGAAAACACTACTAATCTATTATGCAGCTACAGCGCTTTTTCACCATATGCATGACTATTGCTTATAAAACCTCAGAGACAAGTACCATTCATTTTGTATTAACATTTTATTGTAACATATGCTTCATAGTGGTTAGAAGTAATAAGCAAAACTTCTAAATAAACCAACATTTATAAGAATATTCTTGTAAATGTCTAAAATGACTGTAGTGCCTTCGGCCACTGGTCTCACTTACCCCTGCAGCCACCATCCTCGTTGCTCTCTGCACTGGCTTCTCCCTAATCTGGTACACCCACGCATTCTGCTTTCTCGACTGCTCTGAGTCCGTAGGGTGCCCGCGAGCTCGACCCTGTTCTTAGTGGGCCAGCGCGCACACCAGGAATATTGACCCTAACCTTTCCCAGCACACCCTGGACTTTAAAAGGAACTCTGCCAACTTCCTTATTGCCTGAGCAATATTGTGTCTTACCCAGTGCTTGACTGCAGAGGTTCCCTAGCTGTATCATGTATCCCGTATACTGTATCCTGTATCCCGTAACCAGTATCCGTGTCCTTGCCAAGTCCAGTGTCCAAGGTGACTGCACTATCCGTGTCCGGTGTCTGAGCCAAGTCCAATGTCTGAGAAGACTGCACTATCCGTGTTGGCTGTCCATTTCAAGTCAAGTGTCCGAGACTACTTCAGTGTTCAAGGCCGGTTATCCAGCACAAGCCTGCTTCCGATAGTCCAGCACAAGCCAGCATCCGATAGTTTGTCACAAGTCTGCTTCAGATAGTCCGGCACAAGTCTGCTTCCTATTGTCCGGTACAAGCCAGCTACCCAGGTACTCTGACCCTAGTGTCTGTCATAGACATTCCGCTTGACCTGCTGCTACTCCGCTATGGCAGAGCTGCCCCGTGGGTCCACTTACCCCACAGTCGTAACAGTTTGCTCAGGCCATTAATCCCGCTGGTTAATCCAAGATACCGGTCCAAGCAATGCAAGCAGACATGAGAAGTCTCCGAGCACGCCAGTATCAGCTTCTGCAAGCAGTCAATGGAATTGCCACATGCTTAGATCTTGCTTCAGTTGCTGCCCCATCTACCCCACTGCCCGCCAGCACTCCAGCAATTTCGTTGCCACTACCACCTCGTTACAATTGAAATGCAACAACCTGTAGGGGCATTCTCAACCAGTGAAAGTTCTACTTCCAGTTGCACGCACATCGCTTCCCCTCTGACCTGACCAAGGTTGCCTTTATTATCTCCCTCCTCTCTGGCAAAACGTTGGCATGTTGTGAACCCTATCTGGGAACGTGAGGGGCCAGAATCTTCCAACCTACAGATATTCCTGGAAACTTTTCTCACAGTGTTTGAAGAACCGGGCAGAACATTTCTACAGCTGCTTTACTTCTGACTCTTCATCAAGGGGAATTGACGGTAGGAGAATATGCCATCCAATTTCATACTTTGGCAGCAGAGCTTGCCTGGAATAATTAGGCCTTGGTGGCAACCTTCTGGCAAGGATTAGCTCCTCCAATAAAATATGAGCTGGCGGCTCATGATCTCCCATCTATCTTGGATGCCCTAATTCTTCTGGCTACAAGGGTCGACATGAGGTTACAAGAAAACGCACAGGAAGTTCCTCTGGAAAAAAGGTCCTACAGATTGGCGCCTAAGTGCCAGAGACCCCTGCTACATCCTTCAGTTGTTATCCCTGAAGGGCCCATGCAGGTGGACAAACTCAGACTGTCTGACCAAGAGCGGCAGCGCAGACATTCTGTAGGTCTATGGTTGTACTGTGGCCATAAGGGTCATTTTGTGCGTCAATGTCCCCAGAAGCCATAAAACTCCAGCAACTAGGGTTAATAGGAGAGACTACCATAGATGGATCGACGCCAGCTGCAAAATCCTCTCCCAAATTATCGATTCCTGTGACAATCTCCTCTGGTGGAGAATTGCACTCTGTTTCCGCTTATCTGGATTCTGGAGTGGCTGCAAATTTCATCCAACAGGCCTTAGTAGACCGTCTCCACTTGCCCACGACTCCTCTGGAGAAACCTCTAGCAGTCACATCTGTGAATGGTCAACCTCTGCCAGACCCAATTCATTCCATTACTGAACCTGAACCTCTGAAGTTGCAAGTTGGAGATCTTCACTTGGAAAAAATAGCTTTTTATGTTCTTCCAAAAGCTATTAACCCTATCCTGCAGGGACTACCATGGCTACGCCAACACGCTCCTGTCCTCGACTGGAATTCTGAAGAGGTACTCCAGTGGGGATCCAGATGTCTTCACTGCTGTCTGCCTCTGGTTCATCCTGGCCAGTCATAGATACCTCAGTCACTCTCTGGTCTGCCTCCACAGTATGCCGGTTTCGCAGATGTCTTCAGCAAGAGGGAGGCTGACGTCCTTCCTCCCCAATGTTCGTTTGATTGTCCAATTGAATTGCTCCCTGAAGCTTCATCTCCTCATGGACAGGTTTATCCTCTCTCCTTGCCTGAAACCCAAGCCATGTCGGCATACAGTATGTCAAGGAGAACCTCGAGAGGGGGATCTATCAGGAAGTCTACTTCTCCAGCCGGAGCTGGATTCTTCTTCGTAGGAAAGAGAGATGGATCTCTCTGGCAATCTATCGACTACCATGGTTTAAACCAAATCACTATCAAGGACAAATACCCCTTGCCGCTAATCTTAGAGCTCTTCGAAAGTATTTGTGGGGCCAAGATTTTCACAAAGCTGGATCTATGCAGGGCTTATAACTTGATCCGTATCCGCAAGGGTGATGAATGGAAAACCACATTCAACACCCGAGACGGTCACTACGAATATCTCGTGATGCCCTTTGGATTGTGTAACGCTCAAGCTTTGTTCCAGGAGTTCGTAGACAACATCTTCAGGGATCTACTGCATGTCTGTGTGGTGGTATATCTGGACGAAATCTTGATTTATTCACCAGATCTGACGACTCACTGGAAGCATGTTCGCCAAGTCTTGCCGCAGTTAAGGGGGAATAACCTTTTTACTGAACTTGAAAAGTGCGTATTCGAAAAAAAAATCCTTGCCCTTCCTGGGCTATATAATTTCAGATCGTGGACTCCAGATTGATCCAGAGAAAGTGAAATCCGTCCTACTGTGGCCATGTCCTCAAGGTCTCCGTGTCATACAGAGGTTTCTTGGATTCGCAAATTTCTACCGCCAGTCCATCCCAAACTTCTCTTCACTTCCCACTCCTATCTCTGCTCTCACCAAGAAGGGAGTGAACGCTAAGGTCTAGACCCCTGAGGCAGCGTCGGCATTCACCAATCACAAGAGAGCCTTCACTTCAGCTTCTATTCTTCACCATCCTGATGTGTCTGGGCAATTCGCGTTGGAGGTTGACGCTTCCTCCATTGGTGCTGGAGCACTTCTCTTTTAAAAGAAACTCCAAGGGTAAGGCGGTTTCCTGTAGCTTCTTCTCAAAACCCTTCTCTATATCATTGGAGACCGTGAAATGCTGGCCTCAGAAGAGCTGAGGCATTTCCTAGAGGGGTCTGCTCATCCTATTATCATCTACACCGATCACAAGAACCTCCCTTATTTAGAGTCTGCACAACATTTGAACCCTTGCCAAGCCAGGTGGTCGCTGTTCTTTGCCAGATTCCAGTTCCTGCTTTATTTCCGTCCTGCTAATAAAAATATAAAGGCCGATGCACTGTCTCAGTCGTTTGAGACACATGACTTTGAAGAGGATCCTCAACATATCATTGACCCTTCTAGGATTATTTCTGTTAACCCTCTGCAGATTAAAGACATTCCTCCTGGAAAAATCTTTGCTCGTCCAACTGATAGGAAGAAAATTCTCATCTGGGGTCATAATTTCAAGTTGGCTGGGCACTCTGGTATCCGTAAGACTCTGGATTTTATTTCTCATCACTACTGGTGGCCCACACTGCCCAAAGATGTTGTGGACTATGTCTCTTCATGTGCCCACTGTGCCCAAACAAATCTACCCATTCCAGACCTGCAGGTCCACTCCAACCTCTGCCTGTTGCTTATGCTCCCTGGCAAAATATTGCCATGGATTTTGTTACAGATCTTCCTCTTCTGTCGGCTGTACCACTGTCTAGGTCGTGGTGGATCATTTATCTAAGATGGCACAATTTGTTCAACTGTCTGGCCTACCTTCAGCTCCTTGTCTGGCAAATTTGTTTGTCCAACATATTTTTAGTCTACACGGACTGCGCCTCCATATTGTGTCTGATTGGGCTGTACAATTCACGTCTAAATTCTGCAGAGCCCTGTGTAAACTTTTGGATGTGAAATTGGAATTTTCTTCTGCATATCACCTACAATCCAATGGCCAAGTTGAAAGGATTAGTCAAGTGCTAAAAAATTGTCTTCGTAATTTTATATCTATTCAACACGACAATTGGATGCATCTTCTTCCATGGGCCGAATTCGTTTACAATAATCACACCATTTTTTATTGTTTACAGCCAATATCCACGTGTTCCTCTTCCTGTACCGGCTACATCTTAAGTGCCTGCATTCAATTCCTCTTTTGGAAGAAATATGCTGATAGGAAGAGAATTGCTCCTCAATTTTTTCTTGGTGTCAAAGTCTAGTTGTCTTCTAGAAATATTAATCTGAAAATTCCCTCCTTCAAATTCGCTCCCAGATTTCCTGGTCCTTTTGAAGTTCTGCAACAAATCAACCTTTTGTCTTACAAGCTACGGCTACCCCCCTACTCTCAAGATTCCAAATACTTTCCATTTGTCCCACCTGAAGCCTGTGGTCCCGAACTGGTACAGTTAATCTCCTGGCACTGCAATTGCTCCCAGTGGTTCTTTTGATATCTTTGAGGTCAAGGAGATCCTCGACTACAAGAAGGTAGGAGGGAAGACCTTCTACCTGGTAGTTTGGAAGGGTTTTGATCCTGAGGAGAGGTCTTGGGAGCCAGAGGAGAGTGTGGATGCTCCAGCTCTCATTGAAAAATTCCTTTTACGCTCTGGACCTAAGAAGAGGGGGCGTAAGGGAGGGTACTGTAGTGCCGGCGGCCGGTGGTCTCACTCACCCCAGCAACCGCCAGCCTCGTTGTTCTCTGTGCCAGTGTCTCCCTGCTGTGGAATACCCCCGCATTCTGCTCTCTCTCCACCGCTCTGTGCCTATAGGGTGCACACGCTCACCCCGTACTTAAAGGGCCAGCACGCACCAGGAATATTGAACCCAACCTATCCGGGCACACCCTGGACTTTAAAAAGAACTCTTCCCACTTCCCCATTGCCTGAGCCATGTTGTGTTTTACCCAGTGTTTGTCTGCAGAGGTTCTCTAGCTGTATCCTGCATTCTGTATCCTGTATTCCAGATATTGTATCACTTATCCCGTATCCAGTATCCGTGTCCGAGCCAAGTCAATTGTCCGAGACAACTGCAGTATCCATGTCCGGTGTCCTTGCCACGTCCAGTGTCCAAGACGACTGCACTATCCGTGTCTGGTGTTCGTGTTAAGACAAGTGTCCAAGACGACTTCAGTGTTCATGTCCAGTGTCCGTGTCAAGTCCAGTGTCTGTGACGACTTCAGTGTTCAAGTCCGGTTATCCAGCACAAGCTTGCTTCAGATAGTCCGGTACAAGCCAGCTTTCGATAGTCCAGCACAAGCCAGCTTCCGATAGTCCTACACAAGCCAGCTTCCAATAGTCCGGCACAAGCCTGCTTCCAATAGTCCGGTACAAGCCTGCTTCCAATAATCCGGTATAAGCCAGCTACCCAGGTACCCTCACCCTAGTGTCTGTGATAGACTTTCCGTTTGACAAGCTGCTACTCCGCTACGGCGGAGCGGCCCAGTGGGTCCACATACCTCACAGTCTTGACAATGGCATCTTGAGATTGTATTTTATGTCTGTGTCCTGTTTAATCCGGTAGTTGAACCAATATACTATGGACCGTAGGGGCTGTTTTGTTACAGTTTTACTTTTCAGAGAACATTTTATGGGCTGATATCTATTTTTATGTAAATATATATATAAATATATATAAAACTCCCAAATCTTACCACTTACCACAAGTGCATACATGAAAACTAAGGCCCCCATGCACCCTGCCGTGCCCGTAATCACAGCCCACAATTGCGGGCACAGCCAGCCACCTGCATTTTCAGGCCATGCTCCCATACAAAGTATAGAAGCACAGCCCGTAAAATACAAAAAATAGGACATTCTACATAATTCTCGGCATGGTTCTACGCCAAGGACACCCATCCATAGCGCTACGGAAAGGTGTCCGCGGTCAATAGAACCAAATGGGTCCGTAAAACCGTGGACCGTGGTACGGTCATGTGCATGGGGCCTAACAGAATAAACAGGTGCCCAACAGATTACACATGGAGGCCTTCTGTATGGGCTTGAAGCTGTCCAAGTCTATGACAGTTACCTCATTTTAACCCCTTAAGGACGCAGCCTAGTTTTGGCCTTAAGGCTCAGAGCCCATTTTTCAAATCTGACATATTTCACTTTATGTGGTAATAACGTCGGAATGCTTAAACCTACCAAAGCGATTCTGAGATTGTTTTCTCGTGACACATTGGGCTTCATGTTCGTGGTAAAATTTGGTCGATATATTCAGTGTTTATTGGTGAAAAATTGAAAAATGTAGAGAAAATTTTGAAAAAATAGCATTTTTCAGAATTTAAATGCATCTGCTTGTAAAACAGACGCTTATACCACCCAAAATAGTTACTAGTTCACATTTCCCATATGTCTACTTTGGAATGGCATTGTTTTTTCAACATTCTTTTATTTTTCTTGGACGTTACAAGGCTTAGAACATAAACAGCAATTTCTCATATTTTTAAGAAAATTTCAAAAGCCTTTTTTTTAAGGTACCTCTTGAGTTCTGAAGTGGCTTTGAGGGGCCTATGTATTAGAAAACCCCATAAAACACCCCATTTTAAAAACTAGACCCCTCAAAGTATTCAAAACAGCATTTAGAAAGTTTTTTAACCCTTCAGGCATTTCACAGGAATTAAAGCAAAGTGGAGGTGAAATTTGCAAATTTCATTTTTCTTGCAGAATTTCATTTTTATTCATTTTTTTTCTGTAACACAGAAGGTTTTACCAGAGAAACACTACTAAATATGTATTGTCCAGATTCTGCAGTTTTTAGAAATGTCCAACATGTTGCTCTACTGCGCTCGTGGAATAAAACACAAGCCCTAGAATCAAAGAAGCACCTAGTGCATTTTGAGTCCTCTTTTTTATTAGAATATATTTTAGGCAGCATGCCAGGTTTGAAGAGGTGTTGAGGTGCCAAAACAGTATGAATCCCCCAATAGTGACCCCATTTTGGAAACTACACCCCTCAAGGAATTCATTTATGGTTGTTGTTACCATTTTGACCACACAGTTTTTTCACAGCACGTATTTGAATTGGGCTGTGAAATGAAAAAAATGTCATTTTTTTCCAATAAAATGTCATTTGTGATCAAAATTTCTTATTTTCACAGGGAACAAAATACCCCATTTTGTTGCCCAATTTGTCCTTAGTGTGGCAATACCCCATTTGTGGTGATAAACTGCCGTTTGGGCTCATGGGAGGGCTCAGAAGGAAAGAAGCGCTATGTGTTTGTTGGAGTACAGATTTTGCTGGATTGGTTTTCGGGTGCCATGTCACATTTGCAGAGCCCCAGAGGTATCAAAGCAATGGAAACCCACCAGAAGTTACCCCATTTTGGAAACTACAACCCTCAAGGAATTCATTTATGGGTAATGTGACCATTTAGACCCCATAGTTTCTTCACAGAACTTATTTGAATTGGGCTGGGAATTAAAAAAAAATATATTTTTTCCAATAATATGTAGTTTTGGCTGAAAATTTCTTATTTTCACAAGAAATAAAATACCCCATTTTGTTTCCCAATTTGTCCTTAGTGCGGCAATACCCCATTTGTGGTGATAAACTGCCGTTTGGGCCCATGGGAGGGCTCAGAAGGAAAGGACCACCATTTGGCCTACTGGGGATTTTCTAGTGCGAAGTCATGTATGCAGTAGCCCCTGAGGTACCAGTACAGTTGAAACCCGCAAGAAGTGACCCCGTTTTAAAAACGACACCCTTAAGGCATTCATCTAGAGGTGTAGTGAGCATTTTGACCGGAGACCTACACCCCATAAACTGTAATGTGGGTTCTCCCGGGTATAGCAATACCCTACATGTGGCTGTTATCAGCTGCCTGGGCACACAGCAGGGCTCAGAGGGGAAATACGAGGGGGGATAAGCTGTGCGGAGTGCATCAGGGTAAGTAAAATTGGGGTAAATTATAAACCAAGGGATGTGTGATAAATTTTAAAACACTCTTTCATACAGAGCTCTGGTTATTCCGGACACGTGTCACATTGATATATTGTGTCATCCCTTATAGCAGACTCTGCACCTCTTTTGACTTTTTCCCTTCTTGCCAGTTTGTGGAACTTCTCCTGGAAAGTGTTGCCGCCCTGGTACGATGCGTGTGGCCCCGCTTCCAGAAGTACTGGGTGCCCCCCCCCTTCTTGGTCCCTAAAGATTAGGTTCTTGATAATCACCTCTTGAAATTCCAGGAAAGTTCCTGTCTGGCATGCACATCGACGTAGCACTTACGCATTGTACAAAGCCATCTGTATGATGTGCCCGGCCAGCTTCTTATACCACACCGTATGGCGCTGTAGGGCTTCAGGACTTGATCTGACAAGTCCATCCCTCCCATGTACCTATTGTAGTCCAGGATGCAGTCTGGTTTGGGGGTGGCCTTTCCTTCATATATCCTAAACCTGTAGGTATACCCTGATGCACTCTCGCACAGCTTAGACATCTTCACGCCACACTTTGCCCTCTTACCCGGCAGGTACTTGCGGAATTTAACCCTCCCTTTAAAACGTACCAGGGACTCATCAATAGAAATACACTTCTCGGGGGTGTATGCTTGGGAAAACCGGGCACTGAAACGGTCTAATAGGGGTCTCCGTTTATACAAACGGTCAAAACTGGGGTCATCTCGGGGTGGGCACGGCTCATTATCAGTATAATGTAAGAAGCGAAGTATTGCCTCATTTATTTATTTTTTTAGGTTACAGTTCAGTTCTGAAGTTGCTTTGAGGGGCCCATATATTAGAAACCCCTATCAAACACCCCATTTTAGAAACTAGACCCCTCAAAGTATTCACAACAGCATTTAGAAAGTTTATGAACCCTTTAGGTGTTTCACAGAAATTTAGAGCAAAGTAGAAAATCCTCTTTATTACATTTTTTTTACAACACAATTGAATTTATCAGAGAAACGCAACTTAATACGTATTGCCCAGATTCTGCAGTTTAGAGAGATATCCCACATGTGGTCCTAGTGCGGTAATGGACTGAAGCACCGGTCTCCGAAGCAAAGGAGCACCTAGTGGATTTTGAGGCCTCTTTTTTATTAGGCACCATGTCCGGTTTGAAGAGACCTTGTGGTGCCAAAACATTGGAAACCCCCCAAAAGTGACCCCAATTTGGAAACTAGACTCCTTGAGGAATCCATTGTAGTTTTCTTGGGGTGCATGCGACTTTTTGATCAGTTTTTATTCTATTTTTAGGTGGCGTGGTGACTAAAAAACAGCAATTCTACTATTGATTTTTTATTCTATTTTTTTTACAGCGTTCACCGTGCGCTATAAATGACACATTCACTTTATTCTGCGGGGCGATACGATTACGGCGATACCAGATGTTTATAGTTTTTTTTAATGTCTTATGGCGTTTGCACAATGAAATACGTTTGGTAAAAAATCATTCACTTTTTGTGTTACCTTATTCTAAGAGCCAGAACTTTTTTATTTTTCAATCAATAAAGCCGTGCGAGGACTTATTTTTTGCGTAACGAACTGTAGTTTCGATCAGTACCATTTTTCGGTACATGCGACTTTTTGATCTCTTTTTATTCCATTTTTTGGGAGGTGAAGTGACCAAACAATTGTGATTCTGGTACGGTTTATTATTATCTTCTTTTACGACGTTCACCGTGCGGGATAAATAACGAAATAATTTTGTAGTTCAGGCCGTTGCGGACGCGGCGATACCAATTATGTATAGTTTATTTGTTTGTTTATATATTTTTATTAATAATAAATGACTGATAAGGGAAAAAGGGGGATTTTTACTTTTAATAGTTTTAAAACTGTTATTTTCTTATTTTTACACATCTTTTTTTAACTTTTTTTTTTCTGTATTACTTTGTCCCACTAGGGGACTTGAGGGGCGGAGGCCCTGATCGCTATTCTAATACACTGCACTACATGCGTAGTGCAGTGTATTAGAACTGTCAGCTACTCACTGACAGCAAGCATAGTGGGTCCTGACATTGTCAGGACCCACTAGGCTTCCGTCTATGGCATAGCCGGATGGCATTATTTGGTCTCCGGTTGCCATAGTCACCATCGCCAGCCGCTATCGTGTAGCAGGCCGGCGATGGCAGCTTAACCCCTAAAAAGCCGCGATCTCTATAGAACGCGGCTTTTAAGGGGTTAATCTGCGGGGACACAGCGATCGGTCCCCGCTGTAGGAGCTGTGACAGCTGCTGTACGAGACAGCAGCTGTCACAGCTCCTGTATGTGTCGGGAGGACGGCCGAAACGGCCGTTATTCCCGAGACGTACTATTAGGTCATGGCGCGCGAACGCTATAGTTACCATGACCTAATAGTACGTCCAGGAGCGGGAAGGGGTTAATACCAAATTACTGAGCTAACAGATGAGATCATCAGAGAATTCAGATACCTCTAACATTTGCTTTTTATTAACCTTCCCTCCGCAGCCAATTTTAGGTTTTTCACTTTCATTTTCTCCTCACCACCTTCCAAAAGACATAACATTTTTATTTTCCGTCGACATAGCCGTATGCCGGTCCGTTTTTTGCATGACGAGTTGTAGTTTTTCATGGCATCATTTAATGTACCATATAATATACTGGGAAACTGAAAAAAAATTATTTGTGGTGTGAAATGGGCAGCGATTTCGCCATTGTTTTTGGGTTTCATTTTTATGGCATTCGCCATGCGGTTAAAACAACATATTAACATTATTCTACAGGTTAATACAAATACGATGATACTAAATGTATACAGTTTTATTATGTTTTACTACTTTTACAAAGAAACAACTATATGTTAACAAAAAAATTGTGTTTTATAGCCACATTCTGAGATCCATAACTTTTTTATTATTCCTTTGATTGAGCAGTATGAGGGCTTATTTTTTGCGGGGTGAGCTGTGGTTTTCATTGTTATAATTTTCAGGTACATGCGACTATTTGTTCGCTTTTATTCAATTTTTCTGGGAGCTGAGGTGACCAAAAACAGCAATTCTGGCGTTTTTGTTTTTTTTACACCATTCACCGTGCGTGTTAAATAACGTTATATTGTAATATTTCAGACTTTTTCAGATGTGGTGATACCAGTTATGTTAATTTTTTATTTTTTTAACAATACTTTAGGAAAAAAATGGGAAAAGGGTTTTGTTCTATATGACCACTGTTGCACCGCGTCCCGGGTGACCTCCCAATATGATGTCTGTTTGTCCCACAGTTAATTACAGACTACAGCGGTCACATTGGACAAAACAATCTCATCTCAGGAGGCCGCCAGGGGCACGTCGCTATGGGATACTAGGGGAGGTGAATGTGGTATTTTCTCTATCTTAGGGTGGAATCACAAGTGCCCGATTGACCTGTTTGGCTTTCTGATGTCTTCAAGGACTGTATACAGTCCGAGAAGAGTTCAGAGAGTCAGACAGGATTATTGAGAAACTGGCAATTTGCGGCAAATTTATTCGGACCGAATCAAATTGGACAGACGATTCTATAGAATAGGCCACAAAAACAAATTTCGGGATATTCGCTCATCTCTAATTATTAACCAACCAAAACTAATATAGTGACAATTTGAACTCATGAAACTATTAGAGCAAGCAGCAGACGGCATCTACTTTATTGCTACTGTAATATGCTGCAGATCTTCCGCCCCCAAATCCGGATGGCAAATCCACAGTGTATTCGCTACATGTGAATGACAGCAGGAGATGCAGCTAGATAAGCAGGTGCCTAGGAAACTGTGCAACGTCAGAAGTCTTTCCTACAAAGGAGCTTTGCAGGTAATCCTAACTATAACAGTGTAGAGAGATGATTTAGAAGTTATTTATTATTTTAATAATTCAGATGATATTTTTTCATGTGTGGGCATTTTTATAATATTTGAATGCATATCTATATGGCTCCTCTTGGTTTCTACAATAATAGGTTACATTTTCTGACCATGTCATGATTTAAAGAGGATTGTGAGATATACCTATCTAATGTATCTGAAAACACATGAGATGTAACATTACCAGGTTGCATATAAGGAAGTTAATATTTCATTCCTGTCCTGATGCTTTTCTGCTACACATGGAGGTGATTCTCACATATTTCAATGGGAAACCTAATGGAGCAGAAACACATTACCTCAGCAAGAAGTCCCAGAGGGCGGACAGACAGGCACGGAGCCCAGGTCTACCAACGGATTGATAGATTTCTTGTATTGTTGCTTATTCATTGTTATTTATAAGAGCTGCGGCTTTTGTCCCTGTACACAATATAGCAGTCACAAGAAAATCTGACTAATGTTGATTGGATTCGGCTGCAAAAAATGACCAAAATAGCTTTTATACAACAATGCTCGATTTCTTAATTGTTGCTTAATATGGAAAATATTGTCAATTTCTATTAATCTAAAACCGCCTATAAAGGAACATTTTCACTATGCACCCTTCAATTTCCTTTTTCAGTGAGATAAGACACTGCAATATTTTCACTGCAAGTATTATAATACTGTAGCTTGTCCAAAAAAAATATAATTTCTCTGGGTTTCATGGCTCTTGTGAATGTAAATGAAACATATAAATATATATTATCATTAGGAATGTATAAAACATGGTATATCAACAAAAATAGAAGGAAGAAGTCTTTTGAAGATTACTCACAACCAAATATCAATGCATCTGAAATGAAAACATTTTGCAATATGTCTTAAATAAAAAATATCCTATCATTTTGTTACTACAGCACCTAGGATAAACCTGTGCAATTATAGTAACAGACAGTAAACAAATCCTTTATATTCTGATCCTGCAGTCATAAGACCCTGCATTTGGGGATTCTCTGCCATTCTTCTCTGCAGATCCTCTCAAGCTCTGTCAGATTGGATGGGGACATCGGTGGGCAAACATTTTCAGGTCTTTCCAGAGTTGTTCGATTGGGTTGAAGTCAGCGCTCTGGCTGGGCCACTCCTGTGTTGTCTTGGCCATGTGCTTTGGGTCATTGTCTTGTTGGAACGTGAACCTTCGGCCCAGTCTGAGGTCCAGAGCACTTTGGATCAAGTTTTCCTTAAGAATATATCTGTACTTTGCTCTATTTATTTTTCGATCAACCCTGACAAGACTCCCTGTCCCAGCTGCTGAAAAATACCCCCACAGCATGATGCTGCCACCATCATGCTTCACTGTAGGGATGGTATTGGGCAGGTGCCTGGTTTTCTCCAGACATGATGCTTAGAATTGAGGCCAAAAAGTTCAATCTTGGCTTCATCAGATCACAGAATCTTATTTCTCATAGCCTGAGTCCTTTAGGTGCTTTTTGGCAAACTCCAGGCGGACTTTCATGTGTCTTTTATTGAGGAGAGGCTTCTTAATGTCCACTCTGAACTAAAAAAAACAGATTGGTGGAGTGCTGCAGTGATGGTTGACCTTCTGGAAGTTTCTTCCATCTGCACACAGGATCTTTGGAGCTCAGCCAGAGTGACCATTGGGTTCTTGGTCACCTTTCTTACCAATGTCCTCCTCCCCCGATTACTTCATTTGGTGGGGTGGCCAGCTCTTGTAAGAGTCCTGGTTGTTCCAAACTTCTTCCATTTAAGAATTATGGAGGCCACTGTGCTCTTGGGAACTTTCAGTGCAGCGGAATTTTTTTTAGTACCCTTCTCCAGATCTGTGCCTCTACACAACCCTGTCTCTGAGCTCTACAGGCAGTTATTTCCTCCTTTATGGCTTGGTTTTTGCTCTGATATGCATTGTCAGCTGTGAGACCTTATATAGACAGGGGTGTGTCTTTCTATATCATGTCCAATCAAATTAATTTACCACAGGTGAACTCCAATCAAGGTGTAGAAACATTTCAAAGACAAATGGGAGGCCCCCAGAGCTAAATTTCAAGTGTCATAGCAAAGGGTCTGAATATTTATGTCCATGCTAAATTTTAGTTTTTAATTTTTAATACATTTGCAAACATTTCTAAAACTCTGTCTTCACTTTTTCATTATGGGGTATTGAGTGCAGAATGATGGAGAGAAACATGATTTTTTATTTTTATTTTAGCACAAGGCCTCAACATAACAAAATGTGAAAGAGTCTGAAGACATTACGAATGCACTGTATGACTGCAGGATCAGGGTACACCGTTTTTTTGTTGTTTCTGTTACCATGGAGACACATAGCTCTGCATAGGAATTGTAGAAACCAAATGATAGGATATTTTATTTAAGATGCACTGGAGCAATATTTTGTTTTTTAATACCCTAGATGCACTTTCCACGTGACCACCCTCTGTCATCACGTGTGCCCACTTAAAGGGAACCTGTCAGTAGTTTTGAGTCCTCAAAACTGTTGACAACGCAATTTTCAAGATGGGGGGTGCAGACTAACCATTACTATGTTGTCGATCATGCATGTTGCATAACGGAGAAATCTCCATTTTGATGTCCCCAGAGTCGTGATTACAAGTGTCACTCTCTGCTCCAGTGGTCTCCTGATTGGACGCTAGAGCTTTCACTCCGATCAGATTGGAGGGGCTGGCATCATTCAAACTAGTGAGACCAGAGTAATGAACATGAAGAGGCTGCCTCGATGTCACTTGTGACTGCAGCGCTGGTGACATCAAGACAGACGTTTCTCTATCATGCAACTTGCATGAACTACAACATAGGTTAGAATACGCTGCACTCCCCACCCTGTATATAGCGCTATCAGCAGTTTTGACAATTTAAATCTGTTGACAGGTTCCGTTTAATATTATTATCCTATTGTTAATATCAAGAATTTTTCTGCAGTAAAAGAAATACAACAAAAACTGATAAGACCCTAAAATGTAAACTCAGGAGGTTGTCATGCACAAATTCTACATTCTAGAAGGCTATCTGATGAGTCTCCTCGAATATTTCTATTCAATGCCCCTTTTGTTTCATTTTTTTCCAGCCTATGCGTACTTTATTAATAATGCATAATACAATCTATAATATGACTGATATAAACTAGTTTGCAAATGTTTTTGTGACATTTTGAGCAACTGTAAATTGTATTATTGTGAAGTGGAACAACCACGAGTAATAGCAAATAAAATAATAAAAAAATACACAAAATTGGAATCGCTGCATTCCTAACGACGCAAATTATAAACTTGTATTATGTTATCTATCTTGTGCAATTGTTTTAATTGTGAAAAAGTAGTCAAACCGAAATAAAATTCCATAATCATACTGACCCAGAGAATATTTATCTTATATGGCAAATGTTGTAAATTTAAAAAGCAAAAACGGATTGGCTGTTTTTTTTTTATTTTCCACAACAAAAAGTTAATGACTAATTTATATGAAGCCCAAAATGGTGTCCAAAAAAAATACCACAAAGAAAACAAGCCCTCATACAGGTATGGCAAAATAAATTTATTTTTTTATGTCTCTTGAAATGCGACGGTGAAAAAAAAAATAAAAAAATGGGTTAATAAGACCCAAAGCTTGCTGATCACTAAAGGTTAAATAAGGCCATGCTTGCTCTCTACAATCATGTTTCAGGAAGAACCACCACCATCAAGACCTGGAGCCAATACGTCTTTCCCAACCCACAGTGTCAACCATGTGGATAACATCAGTGGTGATTTACTTTAAGGGCATGTTCAAACGTGGCAAATTATTTTAATTGCAAATGTTGCATCAAATTTGCAGCAATTACGCAACGAATATGCAGCGACATTTGCATATTTCACAGGTAATTCAGACGTTGCGGATATCACAGGGGACTTGCCTGCAGTACAAGCCCCGCATGTTTTTACACTGACATGATCTTTCAGATAAGAAATTTGCAGATTGGTTTAGTGCACAAGTCTGTAGGGTCAGCATTTATTAAATATCGAAAGCACAGAACACATTAAACATATGTGCATAACCAAAAATAGAATTAATGATAAATACTTTATTGAAAATAATTATTTGGCTGGTAAAAACAATTAAAAACAAAGACATACAAAGAGACCATAACAATCAACAAGAGTCATAGATCCATCCTAATTCATCAACACTTAATTCACTTAATACCATATGGATGTAACAACCTGTCAAAGAATGAATAAATAAAAATAGCTCAAACATGTGACAAATACTTATAAAGTTATCTGTGCAAATGCAGCATATAAATAATGGCATACCCCAAAGGATACAATAATCAAAAATGCTAAAAATGACAGGAACAATACATGACTTGAATAATACTGTAGATGTAAGCCCCCTACCCCTGACAAAGCTGCAATGGTCAGCAGCGATACTCGAGGGGACTGAAACTGCAGTATTTCTCGGGTCATGTATTGTTCCTGTTATTTTTTGCACTTTTTTACATTTTTGTCTTTTGTACATATCCTTTCGGATGTACCATTATTTATACTCTGCATTTGCACTGATCAGTTTATAAGTATTTTTCATATATTTCAGCTATTTTTATTGATTTATTCTTTGACAGGATGTTACACCCATATGGTATTAAGTGTTAAAGACTTTGGATGTTGCATTATGCATATATATTGATGAATTTGGCTTTTTATTTCATCTACATATTCTATGACCTTAACTGTTTTCTTATATACTTTATTAGGGATGTATTCTGCAGTAGAACCATTTATTATCTTTACAATGGTTAATTGGTATGTCTTTGTTTCCAATTGTTTTAACCAGCCTAATGATTTTTTTCAATAAATTATGTATAATTATTTATATTTTTTGGATGCGCACATTTGTTTAATGTTTTCTGTGCTTTCAATGTTTGATGATATTTAACACATCTGTAGCGCCCCACATTCTTCTTTTTCTTTTGTGATGCCTGTTTATTATAACATTCAATTTGGGTCAGCATTTATTAGCCCTTCGGAGACTGTAGACAGTTCCATTAAAGATATAAAGCGTAGACATTGTGGGCTGGGGACAAGCTTCTCCCATTATCTAAGTAACAATATCAAAAGTTATGAAAGGACTCTCCAAATTTGTTATTGTCTAATAAACTCTCACATCAGTAGGGGTGAGGCCAAGAAGGTCTGGTGCTACAATTTATAATTATTATCCAGTTAGCTGTTTTTGCGTACTCACAATGTATATACTTATACAGTACCTTGTTGTGTATTCTCTGAGACAAGCATGACTTAACCCCTTCCCAACCTTCGCCATATATACGGCAGAGGTGAGGAGAAAAATAACGAAGCGGGCTCATGGCCTCAGCAAGCTCCATAAGTTGTGCGTGCCGGCTTTATTTTACAGTCGACACTTCACTGCAATGAGCGGTATCCCGCCCAAGCAGAAACCCACTCTGTTAATCCCTTAGTTGTCGTCTTCAGTAGCAACTGCGGCATCTAAGCCATTATAAAGAGGGGGCGGCCCCTTCACCTGACCTTTCAGCTCCCCCACGATGTGATCGCGGGGTGTTGATGATTGCCATGGCAGCCTGGGAACCTAATGATAAAGTACCCCAGGTCTGCAATCTTTGAGAGGCAGGGTTTGATAGGAGCCTGAACAAAATCACGATATAATGCAACACATTGCAGGAGATCAAGCAAGGGATTCAATGATCACTGGTTCAAGTACACTAGGGGGACTAATAACAACAGTAATATATAATCAAATAAAGTTTTTTTATATATACAAAAAAAAATTAAAGTGAAATTTCCCCCCAAAAGCTGTGTAAAAAAGAAATTAGCATAACTGGTATCGCCACATCCGTAAAAGTCCAAAGTATTACAATATAACATTATGCAACCCGTACGGTAAACGCAGTAAAGAAAAAATGTATAAAATGTAAATGTCAGAATCGCTATTTTTTGGTCACCTCATCGCGCACAAAAATTTTAACAAAAAGTGATCAAAAGTACCCCAAAACAATACCAATAAATAAAAAAAGTTATATTTACCTTGCAAACAGTTTACATTTTCATATCGACATAATCATATTGACCCACAGAATAAAGTTAACATGTTGTTTGTACCGCACGCGATAAAACGAAACCCAACAAACAATGAAGGAATACCTGTTTTTATTCCATTCCACCCCACAAAGGCAGTAATATGTATTATTTACTTTTCGTTGGGCTACTTTTCAGCATTAATGAAACTGGTAATACCTTGAGTGTCTATAGGGTCTATATCTAAATGACTGATAAGTCTGATTGTATCTGCACATAGTAAATGGTCTCGAGTTTGAGTTGAACTTATTATCATAATTCATTAAGTTAAGAAAACTTTTATTACCTTCGAAGATATGACACCGTATGCAACATTTATGTTTCTCCATGTTTTAAAGTGACTACCATAAACAAGTAGTTAATAGTTGGATCTGGTTGCTATTCCGTGTAGGTTTTGTGAACTCCGTGGTCATGGGTGTATGACCTCATAAGGTGGTAGGCAAAATGATATAAGAGTGTACACTACAGAGATGGCACTTAGTGCTCACCTGATTTATGAGTACAATCAGAGTATTTTGTTCACGGCAAGTATTTGTGCTTGTGGTGTCTTATTTTGTATAGAGCAATAAATCACCTATATTTCTGTGCCTGATTAGTACTCCAAGCTGGTTGGTCTTTTATAATGAGTAAAATTATTATATTTTTACTAAATCTTACTTTATATTATATCATATATACAAAATATAGAAAACAAATGACTCAGACAACATTACCACTGATAAGTGTAAAATGGGTTATGATGTGATTTCCTTTACAGAATTTCATGGCGCCTTTTTATTGGTAGCCAAAATAATACATTCCAACACTTTTTAGTGGAAAACATACATATTTTAAGTGTAGCTAAACGTTTGACAAACTTCTGACATGTCATAGTGACATGTCAGAAGTTTGTATTGGTGGGGGTCCGAGCACTGAGACCCCCACCAATCGCTAGTATGAAGCAGCTGGAGTGCTCGTGTAAGTGCTCGGCTGCTTCGTGTCTATTCTGCTTTTTCCGGAAAGCCGATGTATCGGAGTACGGGCTCATAGAATTTCTATTGAGTCCGTACACGATACATTTATTTACGGAAAAAGCCGAACAAACACGAAGCAGCTCGGCACTCACACAAGAACTTCAGTTCCTTTGTTCCAGCTATTGGTGGGGTCTCAGTGCTCGGACCCTCACCAATCAAAACTTCTGACATGTCACTATGACATGTCAGAAGTTTGTAAAAACGTTTAGCTGCACTTCAATAACTTATCTTTTGCTGTCCGTGCGATGAGCATGTGTAGAATTGCACCATAACTTGCACCAGTTTTTGTCGTAAGTTATGATAAATTCACCATTCTGATGGAAACACTATCCCGTTTGGCTAAGCCCCACCCCATATTAGAGACACTTTGGAAAAGTAGTAAAAAAAAGTATTAAGTTGCAAATTTTTGTGCATCTATTGTGTATGACAAAATGTGCAACTTTTTTATGCCAGAAAACTGTCGTAAATCTGTTGATACATTTCTGCCCTGTGGGTTTTTTTTTTTTAATCAAGAAAATAAAAACGATGTCAAATAAAAATCATAAATTATAAATGAATAAACTTATTTTGGATGTATCAAACAAGAAAAGTATAGTGGTAACGATAGAAACCGTGTAATGATGTCCGACCTACAGATACTGATTTGTACCAAAGAAAAACTTGAAAGTGTGGTGTTATTTATCTGGTTGCTCTGGAAACCAAAGTGCCTGTCCAAAGTACAGAAGTCAGAGAAGATCGAGAAGTGTTAAAGGGGTTTTCCACCTTCTGACAACTGGTGACCTATCCGACACCAGGCCCCACACAGATCAGCTGGTCCAGGAGGGTGCATCGGACGTACATGCCGGAAGCAGTTGGCTCCGACCACGGAACAGCGGCCGAGCTGCAGTACTGCAGCTCTGCTCCTATTCAAGAGAATAGTAGAAGACCTAGAGTTCTGCAGCACGGCCGCTATGCTATGTACTGAGCCAACTGCTTCTGGTTCCGCACATAGAATTATGTGCCATAACATCCGGTGTCCGCAGGCCACCGGAGAGGCTTAACGGTGCCGGATCCGGGTGTCGGACCCACACCTATTATATAGTAATGACCTATCCGGTGGATAGGTCATTAGTTGTCAGAAAGTGGATAATCCCTTTAAGCAAACCAGAACGGGATCTGCTAATATAGTAAAGGAAAAAAAACCTAAACATTGTTTATATGGTTACGCTGAAGAGCACATGTAAAAAGCGTTAGAACAAGCCATCAGACTACACATCTGTTTCATTTAAGCCATTCAGCTGAGACTGAAATTTAGAAATCGAATACGATTTTGTAAAAGAGAAAAATGGTCAATTGTAATGCTTTGGTATACTTCGTATACCAAAGCATTATTGTCTACTAGTGTAAAACTCTCAGGCAATCTATTAGGCCATGTCTCTATTTAACCCCTTCTCGCCGCAGCCATTTTTCAGTTTTTCATTTTATTTTTTTCCACCCCGCCTTCCAAAAGCCATAACTTTTTTATTTTTCCGTCAATAGAGTGGTATCAGGGCCTACTTTTTTGTGAGAGGAGTTGTAGTTTCTATTTGTAGCATTTGAAATACCATATAGTGTACTGGGAAACTAAAAAAATATATATTTGCGGCATTGGAAAAAACTGTGATTCCTCAATTGTTTTTTGGGTTTCGTTTTTACGACTTTCACCATGGGGTAATAACTACAACTTAACTTTGTTCTGTGGCTCAATACGATTACAGTGATACCAAATTTATGTAGTTTTTTTTTCATATTGTACTACTTTTAAATGAAAAAATACTTTTTGTTAAAAAATAAAATTGATTTGTGTTGCCACATTCTAAGAGCAATAACTTTTTTATTTTTTCATCCATTGAGCGGTATGACTGCTAATTTTTTTCAGGACATTTTTATCTGTATTATTTTTTGGTACATATACTTTTTTGATCACTTTTCATTACATTTTTTTGGGGAGCTAAGTTGACCAAATAACAACGATTTTGGTGTTTTAAATGTTTTATTTTCTTATGCCATTTACCATGAGCGTTACATAATGTTAGATTTTAATAGCTCAGACTTTTACGGACACAGTGATACCGATTTTGTTAACTTTTTTTATACTTTCCATTACTTTAGAGGGAAAAATGGGAAAAGGTTTTTTATTTTAACTTTTAAAAATTTGGAAAAAAATGTCACTACTAAAACTTTATTTAGCTTTTTTTAAACATTTCATTAGTCCCCCTAGGGGACTTGAACCAGCAATTGTTAATTCACTGGTACAATACACTGCAACACTAACATTGCAGTATTGCAGTATATTGTCATTTTTACAGGGCTTAGCAGAGGCAGAGTAAATGCAGTCTTGGGGGGCTTCATTAGGCCCCTGGGCTGCCATGACAGCCGTTGTTACCCCCCAATCTCACTGCGGGGGGTGATGATATCGCGGAGGGGGCCACCCCCCTCTTTTCAAAGCCTCAGATGCTGCAGTCACAATCGACTGCAGCATTTGAGGGGTTAAATAGCCAGGAACAATGTGATCACTGTTACTGGCAGTTTGTCTCGGGTGTCACCATAAAACACAGCTGACACCCACAGCGTATGAAGCACTCTTATCTTTTGAGCGCGCTCCATACATTCCCCCCTGCACTACGACGTACCAGACATGTCATTTTGCGGGTAGGAGTAAGCAGTTACTCAAGGCAGACCTGGGGGTCTTAGATGTCATGGTAACTATTGACCATGGCATCTAAGGGGTTAAACTTTCAGAATTGGAGTTCTCTCCAATTCTGGCAGTCGTGACATGAGCCATTAAATGTATAACACCCATGCTCCTGCCGATGATCTCATGGGTACAGAGGCATTATCAACAAGATCCAAGTGACGACGGACATATCTGTCACAATGCGGGAACTAGCACCCGCTTACGATGGATATATTTGTCGCTCATCATTAAGAGGTTAAAGGGGTTGCCAGGACTGAAAAAAATATGTCTGCTTTCTTCCAAAAACAGCACCTCACCTATCCACAGGTTATGTGCGATATTGCCGCTCACCCCTATTCATTTTAATGGAGCTGAACTGAGAAACAACCCATGGACAGGTGTGGCACTGTTTTGGTAGAAATCAGCCATGTTTTTCTAAACCTGGGTCTGAAGTCCAGACACAGATCAAGGTAGAAATAAATTGGCAATTTGTTGTTTCGACTTGTGGTGTTGTCCAACACGACAACCTTTACAGACCAACCATGAACGGAAATTTCTTCATAAATCACCACTGAAATCACTAATGTATGGTCAGCTTAAGGTATCCATAAGATATTTTTCAATAAATGTATTCTTAGCTCTAAACACAAGTCATGTGTAGTTACAAAGTCCTAAAATTATTAGATATAAACCCCTACCTGAACCACGATGTAATAGCACATTGTGGTGCGGGGGTGATGTTTACAGCTGCCAGAAACAGCGGCCACGCAGCATTTCAAAATGTTACAAAGAGGGGACACCCCCTCCAACAGCTTGTCGGAGCTCCCACAACGCGATCGGGCCAGAATCGCTGTTTTTTGGTCAACTCATATCGCAGAAAAAAATAAATAAAAAGTCATCAAAAAGTCTCATGTAGCCCAAAAGGATACCAATAGAAACTACAGTTTACCCCGCAAAAAAAATAATCCCTCATACCGCTTCATCCACGGAAAAATTCAGAAAGTTATAGTTCTCAGATTGTGGCGACAAAACACTAATTTTATTTTAAAAAATTTGTTTCTTTCTTGTAAAAGTAGTAACTATATAAATTTGGTATCACCGTAATCGCATTGACCGGTAGAATATAGTTAACATGCCATTTTGGTAAGAGCTGTAAAGACCTGAAAATTTTTTAAAAAAACAGCCAGTGGCAGCGGCCGTTTGTGACTTCAAGATGATTCCGGCAGCCTCAACAAGCCAAGAAGACGCCCGCTCAGAAGCCTCTGAAGGTGAAAGTTGGTCGGAAGTGACAATGGAGACCGGGGATCTCCCTCGTTCCAGATCATTCTTTAAACAAGTCTTTCAAAAGCTAGTCTTTGGTCGAGAAACCAAGTGATATAAAACAGGAATTTAGGCACATAGGCCAGAGTGGAGATGATAGAAAACACTCAGGCCTCACTCTTGGATTGCAATATAGCAGCTACACAGAGCTTTTCAACCTGCCAAGATCACTTAAAATCACTGTACATAGCTTTTGAAGATCAAGAGAATTGGGGAGGAAGAAATAATATCCGCATGACTGTAGCTCCCGACATCATTTTGTCAGCATTTCAACAAATCTGCCACTCTACTGTGGGATCTGACATGCCACCAATGTTCGTTATCGAACGTGCACATAGTGCTCTTCGACCAAGACCCAAACTGACTGACCCCCCCTCGTGATGTAATATGCAATTTTCTTAACTTTCGCAACAAGGACTTGGTCATGACCAAATCAAGAGAAAACACGCCTATTACATATGAAGGAACGACGATTGCCATTTTTCAAGACCTTGCCTCAATTACTTTCCAATATCGGAGACTATTGAAACCACTTACTGACTGGTTATGGAGCAATACGGAGCCTACTGCTGGACATTCCCTTTTGGCATATCATTTATTCACCAAGGTCATAAACTTTCAGTTTCTAAGTTTCACGATTTGGCTGCTGTCTCTACCAACATCTGGATATTGCCCCTCTGAATATAGAAAATTGGGACATCGTTAAAAACCTGATCTCTCTACCTGTGATAACACTGGCTACGCCCTGGGAAAATGCTCTGCCACCAATACAGCAAAGGATGAAGAAACGAGTCAACAGCATCACATCGAGACGTATTATTCAAAATGACATGATCTGAAGACCAGAAATGTTTATCTACCACCATGATATGGACTACCTTGGATATACCGTACTTACCATAGATCTCACCTAAGACTCGGTATTTGAAATGTCGATAACGTGCATTTTTGCTCTGTCTCTCCTGAGTCTTACAGCCTTTCACCTTCTACAATCTCCCTGTTCTTTACATACCTATCATTGCTTCTATAGACCCATGGCATTATTCGCTACTAGACAATATGATGTTATACACAGTAATGCTCTAGGTCTCTTAAATTGCATTATTGGTTTGATCTAATGCCATAGGAGGTACGGTTGGGAAATCGTGTTGACACCCCCCCTCCCTCATACGAAAGACATACATTGTCCTATACTTGGGATATTCCCAATCAATATCTTCTAAATGTTTTCACTGTTCTTATTGTTATGTTTTATTTGTTATAAGAGATACTCACTAAAATGCCCGCTTTTAATTTTCTATACTGGGAAAGCCATTGTTCATTTTATGCGACACATCTGGAAAATGTGGTCTGAATATTCTAAAAGAGGGGATCAACTCAGGCATCAATATAGTTTGCCTTCTACAGTATATATGGGATATGGCGAATATAACTATAGCCTCATACAATGAAAAGGGATTTCATTCCCCTTAAAAGCGAAGACAAATCTAATTATTAAAAAAACAAAACTGCTCCATACTGTTTTTAAATGTATCCCAACTTGGCGTTCTCACAATACCGTATCTGATACCATAATGGCTCTGACAGTTCTGCCGCAAGGGGAGTGAGCATTGTTTTTTTTAAAAATGTATCCTTTTCTTATCTCACTCACTTACAAGATCCTGAAGGTAGATATTTGTTTCGTAAAGGAAAAATAGGTTCACAGCTCTTTATCTTGACCAATATTTATGCTCTCAATGTTAATCAAATAACTTGGCTATTAGAGACTTGACGCTTTTAAAGAAGTGATTGTAGTTCTGGGGGGTAATCTGCTTGTGACACTAGACCCATCTGTGAATTCATCCTCTAAAAAAATCTGCCATTTCCTACAGAGCATTGAGTAAACTAAAGAAAGCTTTGCACAATTTACATCTAATGGATTCTTGGAGATGTCTATCCCCCTCAAATATTGATTAGACGTTTTATTTGACTGCACATAAGTTGTGCCAACATTTAGACTATCTATTTATATCCCAAGAACACTTACAGTACTGTACGAAGACATGTATTGATAGCCAGTTGCATTCGGATCATTCTATATTTCTATCTCTGTCGATACCTAACTGCCTCAATAGATCCCCTAGTTGGCACCTAAGTAAAATGATCATTGGTTCGGAGGATAATAAAAATTATCCTACCCCTTTACTAGAGGAAAATGTAAGGTTAATCAGCACTCCAAATACTTCACCACATGTCCTGTGGGATGCCCATAAGGCATACATTAGAGGCAACTTTATATGCCTAGGCTCCAGACAAAAGAAAGAAAGGGAGAAACAGTTTACAATACTTGCCACCCAAATCCAAAAACTGCAAAGTCTACACAAACAAATCATTAGCGTCACAACATCTAACTCAGTTACAATCCCTTATATCAGATTTGAAAAATATACTGAATTCCCTTTCCGCAAAATATTACCTACACCCACAACAAAAATTTTTTGCTCATGGCAATAAAGAACCCAAGTTTATGATGTAACGACAACAGAAATCAAAAGACAACACAGCAAAAGTTCTACACTTATTGCACCACGCCGGAAAACATAAATTGCCATTAGTACTTCTAGGAACAGATGCTGAAAAAGCCTTTGACCGGGTTAGCTGGCGCTACATGAAGAATGTCTTAAATAAATTTACCTTTCCACCTCCCCTAACTGCTGCCATATTTTCTATGTACGATTCCCCTTCAGTCTCTCTATCAGTCAATGTTCTATCTTTTCCATTAGCAAAAATCTAATATAGGTCATAACTTGGTCAAAATTTATTGTTTTTCTAAATAAAAACCACTGCTGTTATCTACATTACAGCACCGATACCATTATATAGGAGATAGGCCACTTATAATCTGGTGACAGAGCCTCTTTAAAAAAATCAATTGCGCGGTTTATCTGGCAAGGTAAAAAAGCTAGAATTGCCCAATCCATGTTAACAGGGCCTAAAGATAAAAGGGGTATTGGGATACTGGATCCTGGAATGTAAACAAGAGCTTTCCACCTCTCCCGTGTCATTTTCAGGTTTAGAACACCTACACAGAAGTCTTGGGTAGCCGTTGAGCAAGAACTAGCACCTATGACATTGTGGGCTTTGCTTCTTACCGCTCCGCAGGGCATTGAAGCCAGATCCATTATTAACCCGATCACCAAAGCCACATTGTTTACGTGGCGATGGTTTACAGATTTTGAGACCTCTCAATCTCATCCTTCACCTTTAACCCAGATTTGTGATTTTATAGAAAGTGCCCCTATGGCATTGAAAGATAGTACTCACAAACAGACTAAAACATCTGTAATGTCCCAAAATACATTACTTGTGAGATAATGTGTTGTAAATGTATTTTAGGACATATTTGCACTTTTAGGTACTGTCACTTTAAAATAACAAATGTGAAGTTACAATGCACTGTGTTACAGCCTATGCAGGAGTGGCTTAGACTGGGAAGTTTCTAGAAGGTGGGAGGAGCTTAGGACATAGAGGGGGTCCAGTGGCAGTTAGTCAGAGTTTGAATGTGAGTGAGTAGTTGGAGTCAGTTGGAGAGGAGGAGAGTGGTACCTGGGTCCATCCATCTTGGATCCAAAGACAGGCTTCCTGCATCATCAGGCCATAGTGAGGGAATGTGCACACGTAGTGACCAAAAACGTCTGAAAATACGGAGCTATTTTCAAGGGAAAACAGCCCTTGATTTTTAGACGTTTTTTGAGCAACTCGCGTTTTTCGCGGCGTTTTTCACGCTGTTTTCGCGGCGTTTTTTACGTCCGTTTTTGGAGCTGTTTTCATTGGAGTCTATGAGAAAATGGCTCCAAAAACGTCCAAAGAAGTGTCCTGCACTTCTTTTGACGAGGCTGTATTTTTACGCGTCGTCGTTTGACAGCTGTCAAACGACGACGCGTAAATGACACGTTGTCTGCACAGTACGTCGGCAAACCCATTCAAATCAATGGGCAGATGTTTGCCGACGTATTGTAGCCCTATTTTCAGACGTAAAACGAGGAAAATAGGTCGTGTGAACCCAGCCTAAAGCTTGCAGGAAATAAGAAAACAGCCTTAAGAGAAGGAAATCTTCTGCCATCTATTGAGAGTAACAGGAATCCATTCTGTGGACAGTGAGGAGTGTCACCTTATCAAGGCGGTGAATCTCATCCTTCACCTATACATATTTACTACCCTTACTGACCGGCTGAGAGCCATTACACAGGAGCAGAAAGCTGTATTCATGGACAGATATCTTATCGTCCCACTGAATCGACAAGGGTAGGAAGCCACAAGGGAAGCAAAGAGAGAGAGAGGGTCCTCCGCTCCTGCATCTGGCGCTTCATCGTTTTATAAGGATTGAGTCTATTGCAAGAAATAGAGACTACCATCCTCATTTACCCAGTGAAAACCCCCTCATCACTAGCTGTGAGCAAGCCATGAGAGAAAGGGAAGGCTTGTTGGCCATCGTGATCCACACTGGGAGCTGGCTGCCGATTTGTGGGCCTACGCCTTTCCCCTTTCCCATCATTTCTCGGGTCAACCGCTCGCACGCTACATTTTGGCGTCACAAACAGTATCATCACCTCTGTGTCTTTGTGATAGACTTTAGTGAAAATTCAGCACATTTGCTTTATTCCAGCACATTAGAGGTTAATAAACCATTTTGGAAAGACTGTGAAAGATACTGAGTCTACCATATATTATTGATACTCTGCAGTGCAATCTGTGAGACATTTGCATAGAAATCGCTGCCTTAAAAGTGAAAAAAAAAAACGTGCTGTGAGAGATTTTATTGGTATTAAAAATTGTTCACACCATCCCCGCAGGGGTTAACTACTAGAGTCGCCAACCGTCAACTCATAGGCGGGAAAAGCAAGGCGAGAAAAACAGCCGTTGCTAGACTCCCATAGAAACTAGAAGTAAGTCACAAATCTAAAGTTGACCAGCCCTGGAAGAGTTAACTGCAGTGGGATAGTTTACTGCGCCAGAGAGGCGGGAAAGGTAGGACACCACTGCCTAGCAAACAACTTTGAGCAGACCGTAATATCAGCCGGCTTCAACAGAAAGCAGCCAGAGCTAAACCTCTGTGATCGGAGGCCAGTTACAGCCAGCTCGATCAAGTACAAGTTAGCCATGACAGGATTTGTCAGCCACAAGCAAGCGACCGTAGCCGCTGCAGGGAAAAACAGCCGGATCTAAAGAGTACAGCCCAGAACCAGAGTTCTGCTCTGAATTTTTCAGCCAGAAACAAAAACCGGGACAATAAGCCAGAAGTTGCAGAGCGGCAGCATCTTGCGAGTGGCAAACAGTGCTCAACGGAAGCCGCAGGAGTTGGAAAAAGGAGAAATCAACTACAAGTACAGTGAGTAACATAGTTAAGCCCTCTTCTTCAGTCACGGTGGTTAGCTTGGTAGGTAGTGCCTATTTGACAACACCCACTGATGTCACAGGAAGTAACGTCACACAGGGATTGCCATTTTACTTCTCAGACTGAATGGATGGATGTCCTGAGAAGATCGCTTTCTGAGCCACGTGTGAAAATGGCGGAGAAGATGATTAGTGTTTCACCTACTGAGACACCTCCTGAAAGGAGGCACCACCGATACTGCCGCCTCGTGGACGCGCGCAGGTGATTAAGGATATGCCCTTAAATGAGGCACAAGATTGGAGGGTCAAAGTGGAGAAGGCCGCATATCAGTGGAGAATGGGTTGGGAGTCCCGTCCCCACTGGTTTGGTGCAGAAAGGAAGGCAGGAACCATACTCGACTTCAAAATCCAGTAAGAGTACGGATTTCTCTGGGAAGAAGAGAAGCGCCTGAATGTATTCGTGAATTGGCGCTTGGTGAAGTTGCCCTCCTTACCGGAACATCTACACAACTTATGGCTGGGGGAAAAGGTAGGCTTCACCCTAAAGACAGGCCCAAAGTGTTACTGGGCGGCAGAGGTGCATCGAATTTCTGTACAGTTGGCCAACGAGATCTGGGAGGAAAGGCCTCATGCGATGGGATGTCTCCAGCCAACCAAAACTGGAATGCAATTCCGACCATTTCCCATCAGGGCTGGAGCCCCTGGTTTGTCACCACCAACGACAGCTGCGGCCTCCATGCCAACTGTATCGTCTTCTGTGCAGATCCAGTTGACCCCTACAGAGACTGCACTTCATGTTTCACCTCCAGTGGCTGCTGACACAATTTCCACAGTGGCCTGTTCAGTGTCCATTCTAAACAGTGGGCACCTGAATCTTCATGGAAATGCTGTAGTGGACAGTACCAGTCAGCAAAGAGAGCCAGGAGGCTTGACAAATTTTGGATGTATCTCGCTTGGGTATAAGCCCAATTTTCCTTAATTTCTCATTGTTCAGAGCCGAACTTGTGGACACTGCACCAGTTGTGCTTGTTGTACCCCTTCTTGCGGAAAAGGACAACTGACCTTAGAGATGTAGCCCTCAAGTCATTGCTGCACCTCTTCTTGCTGAAAAGGACCTACTCCCTTTTTCCCATTTACAACCTCTTCTAATGAACAACAGAGTCATTGCCCCTACTCCTTTATTCCTGATATCCTTCTGAAGAGGACTGTTGTGTATTTTTATGCTGCATTTTGGATGTCACATGTTGGCATCATAACCTAAATGTGTCTTATTGTTTGCATTTAACGTGAATGTTGCACTAATATTTTATGTACCTGTACCTACAGCATTTCGGGTGCACCAGAAGAGCAGACACCAAGGATGGCTTTATTTAAAGTCTGGGCGAATTTATTGTCCCCCAAGACATTGCTTGTGAGATAATGTGTTGTAAATGTATTTTATGTCATTTTTGCACTTTTAGGTACTGTCACTTTAAAATAACAAATGTAAAGTTACAATGCACTGTGTTACAGCCTATGGAGGAGTGGCTTAGACTGGGAAGTTTCTAGAAGGTGGGAGGAGCTTAGGACATAGACGGGGTCCAGTGGCAGTAGGTCAGAGTTTGAATGTGAGTGGCAGTTAGAGTCGGTTGGAGAGGGGGAGAGTGGTACCTGGGTCCATCCATCTTGGATCCAGAGACCGGCTGCCTGCGCTATCAGGCCATAGTAAAGCTCACAGGAAATAAGAAAACAACCTTAAGAGAAGGAAATCTTCTGACATCTATTGAGAGTAACAGGAATCCATTCTGTGGACAGTGAGGAGTGTCACCTTATCAAGGCGGTGAATCTCATCCTTCACCTATACATATTTACTACCCTTACTGACCGGCTGAGAGCCATTACACAGGAGCAGAAAGCTGTATTCATGGACAGATATCTTATCGTCCCACTGAATCGACAAGGGTAGGAAGCCACAAGGGAAGCAAAGAGAGAGAGAGGGTCCCCCGATCCTGCATCTGGCGCTTCATCGTTTTATAAGGATTGAGTCTATTGCAAGAAATAGAGACTACCATCCTCATTTACGCAGTGAAAACCCCCTCATCACTAGCTGTGAGCAAGCCATGAGAGAAAGGGAAGGCTTGTTGGCCATCGTGATCCACACTGGGAGCTGGCTGCCGATTTGTGGGCCTACGCCTTTCCCCTTTCCCATCATTTCTCGGGTCAACCGCTCGCACGCTACATTTTGGCGTCACAAACAGTATCATCACCTCTGTGTCTTTGTGATAGACTTTAGTGAAAATTCAGCACATTTGCTTTATTCCAGCACATTAGAGGTTAATAAACCATTTTGGAAAGACTGTGAAAGATACTGTGGACAGTGAGCAATGTCACCTTATCAAGGTGGTGAGTCTCATCCTTCACCTATACATGTTTACTACCCTTACTGACCGGCTGAGAGCCATTACACAGGAGCAGAAAGCTGCATCCATGGATAGATATCTTATCGTCCCACTGAAGTGACAAGGGTAGGAAGCCACAAGGGAAGCAAAGAGAGAGAGAGGGTCCCCCACTCCTGAATTTGGCGCTTCATCGGATTATAAGTATTGAGTCTATTGCAAGAAATGTGCCTCCATATCATATGGAAGAATTTTATATGGAAAACAAGTAAAATTGTTACACGAGCGAGCCTGTTATACTACCACCCCAAAACACCATCAGGACAGGAGCAGACACAGGGAGTGTCCCGGGGAAAACCAAGAGACTGCCTTCCTCATTAACCAGTGAAAACCCCCTCATCACTAGCTGCGAGCAGGCCCTGAGAGAAAGGGAAGGCCTGTTGGCCACTATTATCTACAATGAGAACTAAACAATTTGTGGGCCTACGCCCTTCCCATCACTCCTCGGGTCACCCGCTCACACGCTACACATCCGCATTACCTAACACTCATTTGATGTATACACAGAGGAATCCGTCATCCTTAGATCAACTGGCACAACAATTAAACCTTCCACCTCCGTAAATACCCTTTTTTACATATTTAAGAATATATATGCTCAAAGCCTGCAAATGACCTTCCTTTAACTGCTCACCTCCTGGTTTGAAACTATACTCACGAATCCAATGTACCTTATAAAGCCGATTTCTTTGTTGTATAAAAAGTTGTCCTCACCTTCCACTTCCACATTCTCTACGCCCCCCCCCCCCATTTACACGCTTATGTTAAAAATACCTTGATGTAAACCTAGCCGACAAAGAAATTCTACTGGTTTGACGTACTCCACATAAATCCTCTAGATGCGTAAGAATACAAGAAAACAGTTATAAAATCTTAACTCGCATAAAGTGGTAAAAAAAACCCTGATAAAATAGCTTGTTTTGCAAAAGATGTATCTAACGAATATTGGAGATGAGGAAGGTACTTTCTTCCACATTTGGTGGACCTGTAGGAAATTGCAACCTTGGTGGCTGGAGATTTCTGTAAAATGTAACCATATACAGTATGTAAAACTATTCTTTCTCCTCAACCAAAGTTAGCCTTGCTTTCCATCTTTCCTAAAAATATAAACAGACAAACATCACTTCTATACACACCGCTGCTGATTGCAGCCAGGCTGCTCTTACCTCGGTTTTGGCTATCTGAAAATGTACCTCCTATTGAGCAATGGATCAGTAAAATTGATCAGATATATGGATTTGAGGACATTTTTTACTGGCAATCTCGCACCAGACACAACTTTTTTTCTGTTTGGGAACCATGGAAAGTTTAAATAAGATATGATTTTTTTGTTGTTTTTACTAACTTCTTATTATAATTATGTGTTCAATTAACTTCCCTCAGACCAAGTGGAAATGACTGCTTTTGGGATTTGTTTCTGTACGCTGAACACATTATACTATTGTATACTGTTAGATTAACCAGCATTGTGATGTATCTCAAAGTCCTCTTACCTTGTTTTGTTTGATTTCATTGAAATATAAATAAAGAAAAATGTTAACCCCTTCCCTCTTTTGCCACTTTTGACCTTCCTGACAGAGCCTCATTTTTCAAATCTGACATGTTTCACTTTATGTGGTAATAACGTCGGAATGCTTTTACCTATCCAAGCGATTCTGAGACTGTTTTCTCCTGACACATTGGAATTTATGTTACTGCCAAAATTTGCTCGATATGTTCAGTATTTAATTGTGAAAAACACCAAAATTTTGCCAAAAATTGCAAAAATTAGCATTTTCTCAATTTTAATGTATCTGCTTGTAAAACAGGCAGTTATAACACACAAAATTATTGCTAATTAACATCCCCCATATGTCTACAATAGATTGGCATGGTTTTTTGAACATCCTTTTATTTTTATAGGACGTTACAAGGCTTTGAACTTTCTCAAATTTTCAAGAAAATTTCAAAAGGCTATTTTTACAGGGGTTAGTTCAGTTGTGATGTGGCTTTGAGGGCCTTATATATTAGAAACCCCCAAAAAGTCACCCCATTTTAAAAACTTCACCCCTCAAAGTATTCAAAACAGCATTTAGAACATTTCTTAACCCTTTAGACGTTTCACAGGAATTAAAGCTGGATTGGTTTCTGGGCGCCTGTGGGACCAAAACATTGGAAACCCCCCAGAAGTGACCCCATTTTGGAAACTACACCCCTCAATGCATTTACCTAGTGGTGTAGTGAGCATGTTAACCCCGCAGGTGTTTTGTAGAAATTAGTGTGCACTCGATGTTGCAGAGTGAAAATGGGATTTTTTCCATAGATATGCCAATATGTGGTGCCCGGCTTGTGCCACCATAACAAGACAGCCCTCTAATTATTATGCAGTGTTTCCCGGTTTTAGAAACACCCTACATGTGGCCCTAATCTTTTGCCTGGACATACGACAGGGCTCTGGAGTGAAAGAGTACCATGCGAAATTGAGGCCTAATTTGGCAATTTACAAAGTATTGGTTCACAACTGCAGAGGCTCAGATGTGAAATAATAAAAAGAAACCCCTGAGAAGTGACCCCATTTGGAAACTACACCCCTCAAGGCATTTATTAAGGGGTGTAGTGAGCATTTTCACCCCACAGGTCTTTTCCATAAATGAATGCGCTGCGGATGGTGCAAATTAAAAATGTATATTTTCCCCTAGATATGCCATTTCAGTGGCAAATATGTCATGCCCAGCTTATGCCACTGGGGACACACACACACCAAAAATTGGTAAAAGGGTTCTCCCGGGTATGGCGGTGCCATATATGTGGAAGGAAACTGCTGTTTGGGCACGCTGTAGGGTTCAGATGGGAGGGAAAGCCATTTGGCTTTTGGAGAGCGGATTTTTCTTGGTAGTAGTTTTGTTTGAGTATTGCTGGTGTATCCGTTTACAATGTGGGGGTACATGTAAGCTGGGCAGAGTACATCAGGGGCATAGTCAGGTGGTATAATAATGGGGTAAATAATAAAATAATCCATAGATGTGTGTTACGCTGTGACACAATCCTTTCTGCAGTCCAGTGTCGCACTGATAAATGTCCTGCTGTTTGGGCACTCTGTAGGATTCAGAGAGGAGGGAGCGCCATTTGGCTTTTGGAGGGCAGATTTTGCTTGTTAGTAGATATGTTTGAGTATTGCTGGTGTTTCCGTTTATAATGTGGGGCATATGTAATCTGGGCAGAGTACATCAGGGGCATAGATAGGTGGTATAATAATGGGGTGAAAAAACAATAAAATGATCCATAGATGTGTGTTACGCTGTGAAGCAATCCTTGCTGCACAGGCCAGTGTCGTACTGATACATGGCGTCCTTTCTTTTGCCTCTTTTGCTCCACACTCCACACCTTTGCAGTTTGGGAAATTTTGCTGGGAAGTGTTGTCCTGGTATAATGCGGACACCGTCGCTTCCAGCAGATATGTTTGGGCCCTCCCTTTCCTGGTTCCCTAATTTTAGGTCATTGATAAATCGCCTCTTCAAACAGAAGAAATGTTCCCCTCGGTCACAACTGCATATTTTTTATTTCCTGACTTATTGGAGCCATAACTAATTTAATTTTTTCATAGATGTAGTGGTAGAAGGCTTTTTTTTGAAGGACGAGCTGTAGTTATTATTGGTACCATTTTGGGGTACATGTGACTTTTTGATCACCTTTTATCCTATTTTTTGGGAGGCCAGGAAAACAAAAAACTGCAATTCTGGCATAGTTTTATTTAGGTTTTTTTATACAGCGTTCACTATGCATTATAAATTACATGTTAACTTTATTCTGCGGGTCAGTACGATTCCGGCGCTACCTATTTTATAGAACTTTTTTATATTTTACAATTTTTGCACAATAAAACTACTTTTGTAAAAATAATGTATTTTTTCTGTCGCCAAGTTTTGAGAACCATAACGTTTTAATTTTTTTGTCGACGCAGCTGTATGAGGGTTTGTTTTTTGCTAGACGAGCTATAGATTTTATAGGTAGCATTTTTGGAATTCGTGCAACTTTTTGATCACTTTTTATTCTGGCAAAGTGACCAAAAACAGAAACTCTTGTATAGTTTTCTACGTTTTTTTTTTATGCTGTTCACCGCGTGCAATAAATAATATAATATTTTGATACCTCAGGTCGTTGCGGTCGCGGCGATACCAAATACGTATGGTTTATTATTTTTTTTCAATAATAAAGGACTTGATAAGTGTAAAAGATGGATTGTGTTTTATTTTATTACTTGAAACTTTTATTGTTTTCAAACTTTTAATTTTTTCACTTTTTTTTTACACTTTTTTATACTTTTTTTACACTTTTTCTCAAGTCCCTCTAGGGGACTTGAAGGTCCAGCTGTCAGATTTATTTTTTTCTAATACATTGCACTACCTACGTAGTGCAATGTATTAGATCTGTCAGTTATTCACTGACAGCAAGCCAATCAGGCTTTGCCTCCCGGCAGGGCCTAGTCGGCTTCCATAATGGCAGAGCAGGAGACCATTGTGTCTCCTGTTGCCATAGCAGCAGTCGACAGTCCTGATTGCCTGTCAGTGCTGGCGATCTGCTAGTAACCGCTACGATGCAGTAATCGCTTTCGATTGCTGTATCGAAGGGTTTAATTGCAGGGATCGGAGCTAGCTCCGGTTCCTGCCATTACAGGTGGATTTCAGCTGTAACATATAGCTAACTTCCACCGCTGATGACGCTGGATCAGCTCCCGAGCCGGCGCCATCTTGCCGGCAGCTACGGAAGCCGATCAGGCTCCGCCGCTGGACGGATCTTGACCGGTTTCCGTGCTAGACCAGTATTAGGCCTCCGGTAGCCATTGCAGCCACCGGAGTCCCGGCAATTTCATTGCTGGTGTTCCAATGAGCTGCAAACACCTTAAGTGCAGCACTCGCGTTTGAGCGCTGCACTTAAGGGGTTAATGGCAGGGATCTAAGCTAATTTAGATCCCCGCCATTACAGTCAGATCTCAGCTGTAAGATACAGCTGAGATCCGGCGATGATGGCATCGGCTCAGCTTCTGAGCCAGTGCCAAACATTTGACGTATGGGTACGGCAATTTGCGAGAAGTCCATGCTTTCCATGGCGTACCCTTAGGGCAAATGTCGGGAAGGGGTTAAATAACAACAAAAAAAAAAGATTGAGGAGTCACAGTTTTTTTCCTATTCCACCCCACAAATACTTTTTTTCCAGTTTCCCAATACATAAATGGTGCTGTGAAAAACGACAAGTCGTCGCACAAAAAACAGGCCCTCATATGGCTTAATCAACGGAAAAATAAAAAAGTTAGGGCTTATGGAAGGTGGGGAGGAAAATATGAAACCGAAAATTCAAAAAAAATGCCTGTGACAGGAAAGGGTTAATGCCTTATTCACGCAAAAGGCATAATCAAAGGCATAATCGGACGTTGTTTTTTTTTTACGGAACTGAAAAAATAGGACATGTTTTATTTTTGCCCGTTTTCACAGATCCCTCAACAGACTCAAGTCTATTAGGGATCTGTGAAACCGGGACACGCACGGATGCAAGATGGCTGTGAACAACTGCTACTCTTCACGGCCGATTTGATACCTGTTTGTGTGAATAAGCCCTAATTGTATTCATTATCTTGGATTAAACTAGAAAAAAGGATTTTAATTCTTGTTTTGTAGATAAATTATTTTTAGTCACCAAAACTAGTGGCTACAGTTTTCATTGATTCATTTCTACGTGCATTTTTATGAAAAGACTAATTTTAATTATAATTTTTGTGTTCAAGATTTTTCATCTCTTCAATCAATAAACTACAATACTGACTGTACTGTTTCTGTTCTTGACTGATCATGACATGCTTTACACGTAGATTGTTCTTTGTTTTGAACTTCAAAGTATTACTGATCTTATGTTCTCTTTGAAAGTTTCAATCATTTAAAAAAGTCTTAACATTCCAGGATCTAACCAGGGTGCCCAACGTTTTCAAATTCATGCTTGACTTCTTCAGTAGATGGATTTAGCTTAAATAATGTACTCAATTTATAATTCTGCTCTCATGGATTTCATACATTCTAGTTCATTTACATACATCCCTTTACTCTCTTGACCTAAGGCCTAGGTAAAAAAAAAAAAGAATAAAACAAACATATGTTATTTATATTTCTGGTATATGGTGGGGTGCTGTTTGCAAACAATACATTTTGCAGGTAAGGCCCCATTCACATCAGCATTAGGTTCAGTTTGGGGTTTCCGTTCATCCATTCCGTCAAAGGAACAGATGAATGGAAAGCCAAACGGAAACTATAGCTGCCATTTGCATTACCATTGATTTTAATGGTAATGCTTCCGTTTGTTTCCATTCCATAAGATTTCCGTCTTTTAGCGGAAACAATAGCGTAGTCGACTAAAAAACTAGAAAAAAAACTAAATGGTAATACAAATGCAAGCCATGGTTTTCGTTTGATTTTCCGTTCATCAGCTCCTCTGATGGAATGGCTGGACGGAAACCCCAAACGGAACCAGACGCTGATGTGAACGAGGCCTAACAAATATCACTCAGTCTGTACCATCAAATTGTATTTTGCATTAGAAAAATCTAATTTGCTACAACATCACATTCTGCTTTACAAATTAGCATTTCTATGAAAATATTTGTATTCTTTATAACAAAATTGTATTCCTTATCACAGAATGGTATTTTGTGTCACTGAATTATATTATCTCTCACAGTATTGTATAGTGTCTCACAATATGAAAGGTTTGTCAAACTGTGACATGCTCTACCACAAGAGGTAGTAATGGCAACAAAATAATATAATAAAAAGGAATGAATCATGACTAAAGATATTGTTTTTGAAGAAGCAACAGTATCGACTGATCTGCCGGCTGCGTTTCCCACCAAATCTAGTGGGAGATGCGGCAAGTAGCTACACTCTAAGATGATGTCAAGAGTTGTAGTACTTGTGTTAGGGAACCTTTATAATCTTTTACCATCCCCCAAGGCTGCACTTTATAATCTCACAGTAGAAAAATATTGTTTTATGTATTTAAACAATACATCTTACATGTATCAGACCATTTCTGTTGACATGACTTCTCATGCTATTCTTACCCTGTAGTCACTATTAACTTTAGTGTCTTCTGATTTTTAAAGCTGTTGTACTGTTTTACATATGACAATCTTTTAGCAATGTAAGAGCTGTTTTGTGTCCTAGTGAGATCTAAGAAATATTTTAGGGCAGAAAAGTATATATATATATATATATATATATATATATATATATATATATACTATACATGTCATTATTATTCGTATTCAGCTCCAAAATCCATGTGAAATCCACCCACAATCCATTTGATTTCAATTGAAGATCCGTGCCGTAGTTTATACAATGCAGATTATGTCACTTCTTGACGCAGTTTCCACATGCTAACCATGTTGGAGTAGCCCCATTGATACGCAGCAGAAAAGACTGTAAATCTGGTAAGGGTCCGCATTGGATTTCTGCCACAGGTTGTCTGGCGAATCCGCAACAAATTTTGTAACTTAAAAATCCATTGTGTGCAAATATGAACAGGCAACTGAACATGGTCCGGCATTTACATTCTATTATAGAGACCATTGAAAAAAAAAATAGACAGCAGTGATCTACACATCGCACTGTGAGGTCTACTTCCTAGCTAAGACATGTTATGAGTGAGGGCTTTTCTACATTTTTCTTATTAGAATACATGCCCAGATAGTTTACCACTTAACTTCCAATGCACCAAGGAAACTTCCAATGACCTGACATCATCAGTCATATAGTATATTAACCCCTCAACGACCGCAAATATGCCTTTTCACGGCAGCCATTAAGGGTACATATGCCAGTGCTCTGACATAAGCCCGGCACGGGTGTCCTGTGCCCGGCTAAAGCGGGTGTTGGGCTGTCTAAAGACAGTCGGACACCTGCACTATAGGGCGGGGTCGATTTCAGCATCGATCTCACCCGTTTAACCCCTTGGATGCGGCGCTTAGTGATTTTGGAGGGAGGGTGCTCACTCTGTCACCCCATCGGCACCCTGCAATTGCAATCGCAGGGTGCCAATGGCTTCTATGGCAGCCGGGGGCCTAACAAAGGCCCCCAGGTCTGCCTGTCGTGGATGCCTGCTAAGCCATGCCTGAGGCATGACCTAGCAGGTGCCTGGCAGTTTTAGGCTGGGTTCACACGACCTATTTTCAGACGTAAACGAGGCTTATTATGCCTCGTTTTACGTCTGAAAATACGGCTACAATACGTCGGCAAACATCTGCCCATTCATTTGAATGGGTTTGCCGACGTACTGTGCAGACGACCTGTCATTTACGCGTCGTCGTTTGACAGCTGTCAAACCACGACGCGTAAATTGACTGCCTCGGCAAAGAAGTGCAAGGCACTTCTTTGCAACGTCATTTGAGCCGTTCTTCAATGAAGTCAATGAAGAGCAGCTCAAGATTACAGGCGTCAAAGACGCCTCGCGTAATACAAGGAGCAGCATTTACGTCTGAAACGATGCAGCTGTTTTCTCCTGAAAACAGTGTGTCTTTTCAGACGTAAAAGCCTCTCATCGTGTGCACATACCCTTACACTGACAGGCAAAAATATGCTGCAATACAGAAGTATTGCAGTGTATTATAAAAGGGATCAGGAGATCGCATAGTGGAGTCCCCTAGTGGGACTAAAAATAAAGTTAACAAAAAGTTTAACCCGTTAGTGACCGGCCCATCGTGTTTCTACGTCGGTCACTAACGGGCCTTATTCTGATGCCATAGACTTTTTACGTCGCGGCATCGGAATAAGTTTACAGAGCAGGGAGCTGTCAAATCTCCCTGCTCTCAGCTGCTAGAGGCAGCTGAGGGCTGGGAGCGTCCCTGCTCTGCCGAGTGAGATCGATATTAGTATCGATCTCACCCGTTTAACCCCTCAGATGCGGTGCGCAATAGCGAGCACCGCATCTGAGTGGTTTTGGAGAGAGGGAGGGAGCTCCCTCTCTCCCCCACCGACACCCGGCGATACAATCGCCGAGTGTCTGTGTCTCCAATGGCAGCCGGGGCCTAATAAAGGCCCCCAGGTCTGCCTGGAGCGAATGCCTGCTAGATCATGCCGAAGGCATGACCTAGCAGATGCCTGTCCGTGTTAAACGGACAGGCAGTAATACACTGCAATACAAAAGTATTGCAGTGTATTATAAATGCGATCGCAGAATCGCATATTATAGTCCCCTAGTGGGACTAGTAAAAAAGTGAAAAAAAAGTTTAATAAAGTTCATTAAAAAAAAAATGTGAAAAAAAATGAAAAACCCAGCTTTTCCCCTTACAAAATGCTTTACTATTAAAAAAACAAAATAAAGTTAAAAAATTACACTTATTTGGTATCGCCGCGTCCGTAACGACCCTGACTATAAATCTATTACATTATTTAACCCGCACGGTGAACGTCGTAAAAAATTTAATAAAAAACTATGGAAAAATTGCTGTTTTCTGTGAATACTGACTTTAAAAAAATGTGATAAAAAGTGATCAAAAAGTCGTATCTACTCCAAAATGGTACCAATAAAAACTACAAGTCTTCCCGCAAAAAAAAAGCCCTCACACAACCGCATCGGCGAAAAAATAAAAACGTTACGGCTCTTCAAACATGGAGACACAAAAACAAATAATTTTGAAAAAAAAGCGTTTTTACTGTGTAAAAGTAGTAAAACATACAAAAAGTATACAAATTTGGTATTGTTGCAATCGTAACAACCCGCTGAATAAAGTTATTGTGTTATTTATATCACACAGTAAACGGCGTAGATTTAAGACGCGAAAAAGGGTGGCGAAATTTCAGGTTTTTTTCTATTTCCCCCCAAATAAAAGTTAATAAAAGTTAATCAATAAATAATATGTACCTAAAAATGGTGCTATTGAAAAGTACAACTTGTCCCGCAAAAAACAAGACCTTATACAGCTATGTCGACGCAAAAATAAAAACGTTATAGCTCTTGGAATGCGACGATGGAAAAACTTAAAAAATGGCCTGGTCATTAAGGTCCAAAATAGGCTGGTCATTAAGGGGTTAATAAAGTTAATAATAAATAAATAAAAATCCCAAATTAAAAAAAATTAAAAAACCCACTTTTTCCCAACAAAAAAATAAAACATTACACATATTTGGTATCGCTGCGTCAGTAACGACCCCACCTATAAAGTGTTTATGTTATTTAACCTGCACGGTGAATGCCTTAAAAAAGAAATGGCAGAATTGCTGTTTTCTGTTCATCCTGCCTTCAAAAAAATGTGATAAAAAGTGATCAAAAAGTCGCATCTACTCCAAAATGTTACCTATAAAAACTAGAAGTCGTCCCGCAAAAAACAAGCCCTCATACAGCTGCATCGGCGTAAAAATAAAACAATTATGGCTCTTAAAACAATGGCGACACAAAAACAAATAATTTTGAAATAAAGTGTTTTTACTGTGTAAAAGTAGTAAAACATACAAAATCTATATACATTTGGTATTGCCACAATCATAATGACCCACTGAATAAAGATATTATGTTATTTATACCACACAGTAAACGGCGTAAATCTAAGACGCAAAAAAGCGTGGCGAAATTTATGTTTTTTTTTTCCATTACCCCCCCAAAAACTTAATAAAAGTTAATCAATAAATTATATGTCCCCCAAAATGGTGCTATTAAAAATACAACTTGTCCCACAAAAAACAAGACCTTATACAGCTATGTCGACGCAAAAATAAAAAAGTTATAGCTCTTGGAATGCGACGATGGAAAAATGCAAAAAATACCTTGGTGGGCTGGTCATTAAATACTTTTACATAAAGGATATGTCTTGATGGACAGAACTTATCTATTTCTTCTGTAATATGTTGACAAGCTAAATTTCCACAGCGCAATTTTCAAATTGTACATTTAATCATTAAATGGAGATAAATGGATTACCTGGAGTGACAAGCGACTTTATAATAGTAGATTAAAAGCAAACAAAGTGTTGAATGTATCAGTAACAAGTTATGATAAAAGCCATTTAAACAATATAGAAAATCAAAGACGTGTTTCAGAATAGTATGTTTACATAAAGTATCTGTCTTCTTGCTATCACCATCCATACCAGTCAGACGGTTAACTGCCTTATCAAATATAATGTTCTGGTGTTCTGTTATCAGAGCACATCGTGTCTCACTAATGTGGCACCTGCTGTCAAAAAGTAACAAGTAAGTGACAGCAATGTGACACCACACTCCAAACAAAGATCTGGTAATTGTTTCATTTGCATTTTATACATGTCTCAACATTATTAGAATTTCCTTAGGATCTTTATATGGGTCTTTGGAAGGATATAGGATTTTTTGCCAAATATACTACATAGGCTTTGGAAAGAGCTTTAGAGAAGATGAAGTATTCTGATGGAGAGATGATTACGCTACAAGCTGTCATCTTCACTATTTGTGGGAGCCTCATGCTCTTTATTAGAAGAGATATACCTCCTCATATTAAAATAACTGTTTATTTCCTGTTGCTTATATAGCACCAACATGTTCTGCAGTGCTGTACACATATTGCAAAAATGCACATCAGTCTCTTTTCCCAATGGAGGTCTAATTTCTCTATATCAGAGTTTTGCCTTTGAAATGTTAACTCACAATGATCTCATGATCAAGAAGCCTCTTAAAGTTAACCAGTCACGTTTAAAATGCAGTCCAATATGTGGGCTGCATGTTATAGAGCAGGGAAACTGGGCAGGTTGATGTATATTTTCGTAGCAATAGATTCAGTTTAACTGAAACTTAAGCATTTAAACCTCTGCTCATTTTCGGCACAGTCCTACTCAATGATTGACAGCCTTCCTTTTATGTGTGTGAATACAGCGATATTATACAATGCCTAGTGAAGAAAAAAAAATTACTAATGAATAGGTTTTCCCATATGGGACCCGATTTAGATAAAGGGATAGCAGGTACCATATTATTTGCAAGCAGACAAGATAAATTAATAAATAAAATTAAACATCCTATCTGAGCACGTGTATGACTTCAGTGTCGGTTCGGCCAATCACAAGGCGGGTCCGGTGGTGAGGGCAAGTGCATACTCAGTCATGGCAATGGAATATGAAACATTATACAGAGGGGCATATATAGCCTAATAATAGGCAAAGAGAAAAATAACTAAGTGGATAACACATGAAATTTCTTTGTTTAAAGTGCAGGAGGCAGTTAATATTCGCACATGCCTTGTGATTGGCCGGTGATTGGCAGCGGAATTCAACAGCAATTCCGCCACGTCTGAATGTGCCCTTACTCTAATACCACAAATTAGAACTGAGCTAAACCCACATTTTCTCATGAAATGGATTGTCTCATTAAGTCAACCACTTATTGAAGTAGGGCGATCATCAGATTGCAGTAGGGGGGGGGGTAGGGAAGAAGGGTGAGGGGAATTTTCCAATTAATTATATATCAGAATAGGTGTATTCCTAGGGAAAGGGCCATTACTATAATAGAAATAATATCAATCTATAACACCTGAATATACATGGGGAGGGCCCTTCCATTGATGTAATGATGTGTAGCGCACTATACATCGATTCATTAGAGGCAGTATTAGGTCAAAAATTATTAAAACACTTTATTGCTCTAGGGAGATTAGTATAATTGTACTCAAGCAAGACTCACAATATTCTGCTAAAAAAAACAGAGAAAAAAAAAAAAACAGGCAGCAAAAAAAAAAAACACAAAAAAAACCCAACAAACCAAAATAGAAAAAAATGAATGCACCCCCTATACAAACTATCGATAAGCCTTCTAATACACTAGTGTGCATCCATGGCCGTGGGCTGTCGGGTCTGCTCACCTCCTGACGCCCGCAGCCATGGATCTGTGAGTGCTGGTCCCCATCTCCTTCCTAGGAGACGCCAGCACTCACTTCCGCTCCATTACGCTGTGTCCCATAGGGTGTGCACGCACATGAAGACAATCATCATTATCCACTCACATGATTTCCTGGACTATAAGAAGGTCCCAGCCCTTCTGATCCTTGCCTCAGCATTGTTCGATTATCCCAAGTCTGTCTTGCAAATGGTTCCTTAGTGTTTCCCATTCCAGTTGTTACCCGTGCCCTGTTACCTGTTCCTGTATCCCGTGTTGTGTACTTGTTCCTATGCCTACTAGTTGGAGTCGTGTCTACTGCACCTGCTGTTGTTTGCCATGTCCTGTGTTTGGCCAGCTGTTTCCCCACTACGGCAGTGCGGCCTAGCGGGTCCACATACCCACAAACCGTGACAAATAGTAGCTACTTTAGGGACTGTAACAATACATGCATTTAAATCTTCAGACTTAGATATACACCTAAGGGTCTTGGAAAATACTAAACCCAGCATATTGAACAAAACTGACATGCGAACATGTAACCTGGCAAATACTACTGAGGGTAGTGGCGACATCAACATTACTTGCGGGGATGATAATTCTATGCATCTGTCACAATTGTCAGCTACGATGAACCCCCCTCCCCGATAGGTGAGGGTCCCTCTACTTTTTGTACACTAATAGACTATCCCACTGATAGTCACCCTACATCATCGGAGAGTGGGATCTCCACAGTGTCTTTTTTTTAGGTCTCATAACCGAACTTATTATGCCCCCCATCATCCCTGTTACACCAAACGGTCGCAACTTTACTTTCACTCCTAGTCAGTCCCAAGTGTCAGATCATTACTCAATTCTTTGCGACCATACAAAGGCTATCGACAAAAAGAAAATTAGAAAATACTTTGTAGAGGGGGCTGCAACAGGAGAAAACAACTCCAAAGTAGTACCACTGAAGAGGAATCGCATGAACAAGTAACCAAAATATTTAACATATCTAAATACACTCTCAAAGACCATGAAATCTTACTACTCAATAAAGAGCCTTTCTTTTTTTTTTTTTTTTTACTTGGGACATTTATTTATTTATTTCAAACTTTGTTTAACTTTTTTTGTAACTTTATTTTTAGTCCCACTGGGGGAATTTACCGTGCGGACTTTTGATCGCTATTATAATACACTGCAATACTTCGGTATTGCAGTGTATTATTGCCGGTCAGTGTAAAACTGACAGGCACCTGTTAGGTCATGCCTCTGGCATGGTCTAACAGGCAATTACTAAAGGCAGAATTGGGGGCCTTTGTTAGGCCCCCCAGGCTGCCATAGAACCCATCGGCACCCCGCAATGCATGCGGGGATGCCAGTGGGATGGGAGAGGGAGCCCCTCCCTCTAAAATCACTCAGATGCGGCGCATCTGAGAGGTTAGATATGATCGGAGAACACTGCGTCGCTTCAGAAGAACTAACCTGAACGGCCGACGTAAAGACACTATACGCCAAATGTTAAGGGGTTAAACAAATGGTGCTTACACAACAATCCAAGAATAACAACATAGTCATTAAATCAGCAGATAAAGGGGGTGTAATAGGCATACAAAATAATTACGTCAATGAAGCTTTGAGACTTCTCTCGGACAAGGATTTTTACACTAAATTACAAACTGACACATCTGCAGACTTTCTAGACACATAGAAAATCACTAATCAATTTGGCCTTCTTAGAGGGTCTTTTAAACCATAAAAATAACAAATTTATGGATATAGAAGATACACCTTTACCATTTTTTTATCACTTACCCAAGGTCCAAAAGTCCCTCCGAACACCCCCTGGCCGCCCAATTGTGTCAGGAATTAGTTCCCTTACAAGTAACCTTTCCCACTATGTGGATCTTCACCTGCAGAACCAGGAAGTTAACCTTCAATAACATTTAAAGGATTCTACCCAACTGATTAAAGATTAAAAAGACCTTGGTACTAACATAAAATAATTAAATTGTTCCTTCCTGACTGCTAACGTTTCCGCCAACATGCCCCCCAAACAAAGAGTCTTCATCACATAATGTATGGAATTCATTTTGACCCATAACATTCATCTCATCAGTTTACCAACAGATCAATGGATGTGCTATGGGGTCCCGGTTTGCACCAGCATATGCAAACTTGTACATGGGACAATTTGAGGGCCGTTACATACAGTGCCACCATGCTTACAGTAAGCATATCATAATGTACAAGATATATATATAGGATCTCTTTTTTATTTGGCATGGGAACATGTTGGAAGCCCAGAATTTCATTAGGACATGAAATAATAACGATTTTGGACTTGAGATAATCAAAAGTGACAAAGGAGAATTTAACACTAGTACTCATTTAAAAAAAAGTGGACATTAATCATTTTCTAGATTTTCACAGTGCCCACTATCAACCTTGGTTGAATAATGTCCCTTTTGGACAATTCAAACAAATAAGAAAGCATTGTTCAGAAGCTAATAAGGGGCATGGAGAATCTAAGTTATGAGGAAAGATTAAAATAATTAAACCTATTGAGCCTTGAAAAGAGACAACTAAGGCTGGGTTCACACGAGCACATTAACGTCCGTAATGGACGGACGTATTTCGGGCGGAAGTCCCGGACCGAACTCAGTGCAGGGTGCCGGGCTCCTAGATGATTACAGTACGGGACGGTTGTCCTGCAGAGAGGCAGGGACTCCTAGCATCGTACATAACTATGATGCTAGGAGCCCGGCTCCCTGCACTGAGTTCGGTCCGGGACTTCCGGCCGAAATACGTCCGTCCATTACGGACGTTAATGTGCTCGTGTGAACCCAGCCTAAGGGGGACATGATTAACTTATATAAATATATTCATGGCAAATACAAAAAAATATGGTGAAATCCTGTTCCATGTAAAACCCCCTAAAAAACAAGGGGGCACTCCCTCCGTCTGGAGAAAAAAAGGTTCAAACTGCAGAGGCGACAAGCCTTCTTTACTGTGAGAACGGTGAATTTATGGAATAGTCTACCGCAGGAGCTGGTCGCAGCAGGGACAGTAGATGGCTTTAAAAAAGGCTTAGATAATTTCCTAGAATGAAAATATATTACCTCGTATGTGTAGACATTTTTCCCTTCCCCCCTTTCCCATCCCTTGTTTGAACTTGATGGACATGTGTCTTTTTTCAACCGTACTAACTATGTAACTATAAGATGAGAAGACATTTAGAAGGCAGTGTAATGTTCTTTACAAACGTTTTAAAGATAATAATTTTCCACACAGTTTGAATAAGGGGGCAAGGGACCAGGCCTCTATTTTAACACAGTCAGGGCTTATTCAGACGAACGTAAAATAACTCCGTGCAATGCGCGTGATTTTGACGCGCCTCGCATGGACCTATGTGAGTCAATGGGTCCGTTCAGGCAGTCCGTGATTTTCACGCAGTGTGTGTCCGCTGCGTAAAACTCACGACATGTCCGTTTTTTGTGCGTATTTTGAAAATCACGCGCACCACACAGATGCACTTCCATGGGACGCGCGTGATTCGCGCAACAGCAGTCAAAAGTATGAATGAAAACAGAAAAGCACCACATGCTTTTCTGTTTACAAACATACAAACAGAGTGTCATAATGATGGCGGCTGCGCGAAAAGCACGCAGCCGCGCACCATATGATCATGACACACGGAGCTGTTAAGTGCCTTTTGCGCACATAAAACACCGTGTTTTTTTGCGTGCGCAAAACGCACACGCTCGTGTGAATCCGGCCTCAGATTGCTTGAAACAAAAAAAAACAAAAGGGTTCAGGTGACATGAACAAAACCAAACACAATTTTTTTTACAGATTTTAACTCCGGACATATATATATATACACCAGCAGAAAAGACAGCAGCACTCCAACACAATCAAATGGGTATGTAAATGGCTGCCAGCAAGTAGTCCAGATCCAAAGACTAAATCGATATCCAAAAAATAAATCTTGCAGCACTCCAATGAAGTAAGTGAAAAAAAAAACGTGGTTTTATTCAAGCCATGATCCTGATTGGTCATGCATCCCTAATTTGCAACACAGCTTCTTGAATATTCAGTCATCATATAATTATGTCTATATTACGTATTTTTGTCACATTTATTATTTTTTTATTTCTTTGGTATTTCACTTTTCACTTTTGTATCAATGTTTTAATTTTTTTATACCTTAACCCCTTAATGACCAAGCCATTTTTTACGTTTTTCCATCGTCTCATTCTAAGAGCTATACACTTTTTATTTTTGTGTCGACATAGCTGTATAAGGTCTTGTTTTTTGCGGGACAAGTTGTAATTTTTAATAGCACCATTTTGGGGTACATAGAATTTATTGATTAACTTTTATTAACTTTTTTTTGGGGGGGGGGAATAGAAAAAAAACAGCAACTTCACCACACTTTTTTGCGTCCTAAATTTACGCCGTTTACCGTGTGGTATAAATAACACAATAACTTTATTCAGCGGGTTGTTGCGATTGCAACGATACCAAATTTGTATCGTTTTTGTAAGTTTTACTACTTTTACACAGTGAAAACACTTTTTTTTCAAAATTATTTGTTTTTGTGTCTCCATATTTGAAGAGCCGTAACGTTTTTATTTTTTTCGCCGATGCAATTATAGGAGGGCTTTTTTTTTGCGGGACGACTTTTTATCGGTACCATTTTGGAGTAGATACATCTTTTTGATCACTTTTTATCACATTTTTTTTAAGGCTGGATTTAAAGAAAACAGCAATTTTTGCATGTTTTTTTTATTTTATTTTTTACGACGTTCACCGTGCGGGTTAAATGATGTAATAAGTTTATAGTTGGGGTCGTTATGGACGCGGCGATACCAAATATGTGTAACTTTTTTACTTTATTTTGTTTGTTAATAATAAAGCAGTTTGTAAGGGGAAAAGTGGGTTTTTAATTTTTTGTTTTTCACTTTTTATTCAACTTTTTTTTTTCACTTTTTTACTAGTCCCACTAGGGAACTTCACTATGTGATCCTCCGATCGCATTTATAATACACTGCAATACTTCTGTATTGCAGTGTCTTATACCTGTCTGTGTAAAACGGACTGGCATCTGCTAGGACATGCCTCTGGCATGACCTAGCAGGCATTCACCACAGGCAGACCTGGGGGCCTTTATTAGGCCCCCGGCTGCCATCGGAGAAACAGACACTCGGCGATCTTATCGCCGGGTGTCAGTTGGATGAGAGGGAGCTCCCTCCCTCTCTCCAAAACCACTCAGATGCGGTGCACGCTATTCAGCACCGCATCTGAGGGGTTAAACGGGTGAGATCAATACCTTTACAGGGACGCCCCCAGCCCTCAGCTGTGTCTGGCAGCTGAGAGCAGTGAGATTTGACAGCTCCCTGCTCTGTTTACTTATTCCGATGCCGCGACGTAAAAAGTCCATGGCATCGGAATAAGGCCAGTTAGTGACCGACGTAGAAACACTATGGGCCGGTCACTAACGGGTTAAACATGATTTTTCACTTAGCTATATGCTTTATACTTTTTTTTAATTATTTAAATTATTCTAATGATTGATTGCTTTGCTTTTCACACATGCTTTATAAACCTTGACTTGTGTATGTATCACCATGCTTGAAAAAAGTCCTAATGTTGGACTGAAACGGCGCACTTTATTATGTTGGCTTGAGTAAAACCAATTTTTTTTTATTTACTTCATAGGAGTGCGGCAAGATTTATTTTTATATATATATAAAAAACTAACATACTGGCTAGATATTGTCACATCATTCATAGCCATCCATTACTCAAGGACATCCTCCCAAAAAAACCACAGATGACGTATAGAAGAGCCATGGCACTACATAACGCTCTGGCCCCGAGTAGGCTTGGTGCCAATAAATCTGCATTGAGAAACATGTTCCCCAACTCTAACAGGTTCAAATAGGTGCAGAAAACATAAATGCCTCTATTGCAATAACATCTCCCACAAAACACATGCTTTTTTGTCAAAAGCAACTAGGGTGATATTTAAAATTAATACATTCCTTTACTGTAGCAGTGATTTTGTGATCTATATTATTCAGTGCCCTGGTGACCTCCAATACGTAGGCCGCACAATACAGACCCTACGGATATGTACCAAAAAGCATAGCCCTAAAATTATTTGTGGTTACTTGAAACATGGAGTGTCTCACCATTTTGCCATGCACCATAAGGGCAGGTTCAGACGTGGCGGAATTGCTGTGGAATTCCCCAGCGGCCGTTTTTTACATTTGTTTCAATACAATTTTAGGCAAGTTAGTTCAGACGTTGTGGAAAACTACACTGCGGACCATAGGCTGCAGTGCAGAATTTTCCCTCCGCAGCATGCACTGTCTGTTGCGGAGAAGAAACAGAATTTCACTGCGTATTTCAGCCTTTCCAATGCAAAAACTGAAATATGTGGCAAGTCCGCTGTATTTTCTGCAACGTCTGAATTACCTGCCAAATATGAAAATGTTGGTGCAGATTCGTTGTGTAATTGCTCCAAATCTACACCAACATTTGCAGCGGAAAAACTCTGCCACGTCTGAACGTGCCCTAATTGTAAAAGCGATGGGCTGACAATTACTGTCATAGAACAAATCGCCAATACTGTGCCTAATAGATGGCAAAAGTTGCGACAAAGAGAACAATTGGATTTAAAACTATCCACGTTACAATCGAATGGTCTGAGAGACTACCCTTTGAAATCCTTTGGTAGGATTGGCCTCTACGCTATTACATTATCCCTCAGTTTTCGTTTTTCCCCTCTTTACCGTATGTTCATTCTTCTGTATTTTTCCTGTTTTGGTTTGTTTTGTTTTTATGTTTTTTTGCTGTCTGTGTTTTTTGTTTTTTTTCTGTGTCTTTTGTTTAGCAGGAAATTATGAGTCCTGCTTGAGCACTATAATGCTAATATCCGTGGAGCAATAAATTCCTCTAGAGTGTTTTAATTATCCTCCAACATTTTTGACCTAATACTGCCTCCTATGAATCGATGTATAGTGCGCTATACACCATTACATCACGGCACAGGGAGCGCTCTTGGCAACAAATTATTACCTTATTTCTTTTGTAAACACTTAGGATTGGTGTTATGTTATATAAGTATATGTATTGCACTTTCACCTCCTGACAGTCAGCCTGACTATTGGTCCCTCTTAGGGTATGTGCATACGACCTATTTTCAGACATAATGGAGGCGTTTTACACCTCGAATTACGCCTGAAAAGACGGCTCAAATACGTCTGCAAACATCTGCCTATTGCTTGCAATGGGTCTTACGATGTTCTGTGCAGACGAGCTGTCATTTTACGCTTTGCTGTCAAAAGACAGGGCACTTCTTAGGACGTTTTTGAGTCGTTTTTCCATTGACTCCAATGAAGAACAGCTCCAATTACGTCCGTAATGGACGCCGCAAAAAACGTGAGTACATGCAAAAACGTCTGAAATTCGGGAGCTGTTTTCTCCTGAAAACAGCTCCGTAATTTCTGACGTATTTTGCGTTGCCGTGTGAACATACCCTTAGCTGCCTGTCAAAGTTGAAACCTTTGAACCTGTATGACATCAGAGTGCCCATGACTCATCACTTTTTTTTAAGTGTTTTTATTTTTTAAAGCGTTTTTTTATGTGTATATACGAGTGTGCTCATTTCCCTGTTTGTAATGGCCTGATGAAGACACCAGACCGGTGTTGAACCGCTTAGCCACAACATTTACGGATTTTATTTATTTATTTATTCAATTAATACTAGATCACTTTGATCTTAAACCCTCTGGATATCAGCAGCTTTTTTCTGGAAATCCCCATTTTTCTGTGCTTCCTTGTTGGAGTGTATCCTTATTATAAGTTGGCTTAGCGAAATATGTAACAGGATTTTGACAAGTCCTCCAAGCCTCTAATAAAGGACCTCGCGTGGTAACCTGTGGGAAACATAGTTCATATTGTGCAATATTATATTTGTTCCTAGTTGAAGTCGCACTTCATCTATAGAAGTATTTACCCTGCTTGATAAATGTACTATTGAAATGATTATTTTGTATCAGAAAATACTTGTCAATTCCAAAACTGTTTCTCAATTAATTGTTAATGAAGTAACAGTTCTTGGGACTTCAGTTAATCCATTGCTTATTCATTTTCTGTTCACATTGAATGATGAATCTGACATGATTTGTGAACTGTTGATTACAATATTGATTAGTTTTGTCCCTTTCTTTTATGTCTGTCTGTCAATCAATGAAACTCAGGACTGGGAATCATGGCTTACTGACAGAATTTTCATTAGATCACTTAGAAGTGTAGATCCATCAATACAGGCCCACATACACACAAACATATATAGATTACCACTAGTTTAGCCTGATTAGAGTTTCACTCTGCCTCCACTATAAACTTTCTACATATACGTTATATTTTTCATTATATTGTTTACAGCTAAAACATACAATTACATTTAAATTCTGGAAACTATATTTATATTGGATGGTTTTTTTTAATGCAAAAAGATAATTGGGGGATAGTTTACTGATGTAATGATCTGTATTTTCTTCCTGTAACCTGTAATCAGCGGGAAAAAAAATGCTTTTTTATGTATTCAAAAAAATCTGCTACGTTATAAGAGAATCTACTTAATTTCCATACCAAATAGCTTAAGCCAAGCCCAAAAAAATGATTCCTTGTTAACAGGACCCAATGAGTACAGAATTATCAGATACTCTGAATAATTGGAGAAACTCTAAGGCTGGGTTCACACGACCTATTTTCAGACGTAAACGAGGCGTATTATGCCTCGTTTTACGTCTGAAAATAGGGCTACAATACGTCGGCAAACATCTGCCCATTCATTTGAATGGGTTTGCCGACGTACTGTGCAGACAACCTGTCATTTACGCGTCAAACGACGACGCGTAAAAATACAGCCTCGTCAAAAGAAGTGCAGGACACTTCTTTCAGACGTAATTTGAGCCGTTCTTCATTGAATTCAATGAAGCACAGCTCAAAATTTACAGCTGTCAGAGAAGCCTCGCAAAATGCAAGGAGGAGCATTTACGTCTGAAACGAGGCAGCTGTTTTCTCCTGAAAACAGTCTGTCTTTTCATACATAATAGCCTCTCATCGTGTGCACATACCCTGATACAAAATCTGATATCACTTTTTTTTTTTTCAATTAGTTAGTATTCTAACTGGTTATGTCTGTTCAGTCTTCTGTCTCTCGTTTTGAAAATGTTTTAGAGTACTTTTAAGTTCTGTGTTGGAAACAAGTGACAGAATTTGGAGAATATTGGATGAGGTATTGAAATAATTTTCACTGCATATGAGATAACTCATAAAAAAAATTGCTCTGTGCAAAATGATTCAAAATTATGATCTTCACGAAATAGTGAATAAAATGTGCTGAGACCTTACCAAGTCCCTTTATACAGTAACAAACTGATTTAAAAACTGCTAAGTTTAGACAGCTAAAGATTTATAAAATGAATAAGACTAAGCCATATGGATAGGAAGTGAAGGATAGTAATAAACACTCAAAAGAAAGGGAAAATAAGCAGCAGGTACCCTATGGATCAGTATTATGGATCAGTATTGTTTCATATATTTTCATCTATTTCGTTTAAGGCGATGTTCACATCTGTGTTTCAGCTTTCCTTGAATTTGACCAACAATGGGGTTACATTCGCTCTATAATGGGGCACGTCGGCCGCCAGTGGTATCCATCGCGCAATGGATCTGGCTATGTATGGTGGTTTCCATTATAAACAGACATAACAACGCAAGTGTGAAAAGAGCCTAACCAGAGCATGACCTATAACCATTAGTCTGCATGCAAAGGATGTATAATTTTTAATAGGTATCTCAGAATAAGTAAAGCAAGAAAACATGCAGAAATTGACATGAGAATACAAAGATATACATTTAATGGTAATAGAAGACAGGGTCCTAGGTGTCCTAATTTCAGATGATATGAAATATAATAAGCAGTGCAGGGGATGGGGTACAGAAAATCAGCAGGCTGTATAGGTAGAGATATTAGTAGCAGGAATTAAGTAACATTATCACTTTACAGATTGTTAGTAACTTAACCCTTTCCCGGCGCAGCTATTTTGGGATTTTCACTTTAGTTCTTTCCTCTCCACCTCCCAAAAGCCATAACTTTTATTTTTTCCCATCAATATTGCCGTATGAGAAAAAAGTAGTCCATAACTATCAAGTATCAGAAAATATCTTTATTAAATAACAAAAAATGAGAATCTAAAACACATCTCTAACTGGATCAGCATTTACATGTACAAACATGTCCTGTGGACGCAGATACAATTGAATATGGCAGTGGCTGAGACACGACTGGGAAAGTAATTTGCCGGGACTGCCTCTGTAGATTCAGGACTGTTGCTAACTATGCCTCCGGTATAAGCTTTCTCCCCCTACCCAGGTATAATCTCTCCTTCCTCTACCCCTCCCCATGTATAATTTCTCCCCTCCCTTCAGATATCATCACTTTTCACCCAATTATTACCCCCCCCCATTGTATAATGCCTCCTCCAGTGGAGGGATGTCACGATACCAGAATTTGGACTTCGGTACAGATGCTTTGTGTAGTATTGCGATTTCGATAACAAAGCGATACTTTGCCAACTGTAATAAAAAAAAAAAACAGTTCTTCCATTTCTTATGTGAGGCGCGAGGTGTGATGGTAAATTTAACCTCCATGTGCCTCACATTAATAGTAATTAACCCCATCATGTTCCTCAATTATAATGGGTTAATGTGTAAGGTACATGATGGGGTTAATTACTATTAATGTGAGGCACTTGGAGGTTAAATTCATCACACCTTGTGCCCCACATTATTAAGTGAAAGAAGTTTTTCTTTTATTTTTTACAGCGTACACATCATAAATGACGCAAAAAAATTGTTGTGCAGATTATTACGGCCGCGCCAATACTGAATGTGTATATTTTATGTATTGAGACTTATTTTAATGTGTTTTGTAAAAAAGGTGTATGTGTATTTTTTTTTTAAATTTAACATTACTTTATGTTTTTACTTTATTTTTTAAACTTTAATGCATACTGTATAGAGCGCTATATGGCCATTATACTATTTGGGGCAGCTTTAGGGACAATATACTGTGTAGGGTAGAACTATAGGTGCATTACACTGTGAAGGGGCAGCTTTAGGTGCATTATATTGAGTAGAGATTCATGGGGCAGCTTTAGGGACAATATACTGTGTAGGGACTATAGATGCATTACACTCTGTGGGGGCAGTTATAAGGGGATTATACTGTGTGGGAGCCACTATGGCATCATTATACTGTGTGGGGGGTCCACTGTGTTGGGGTCCACTCAGATGTGTTTAACCCCCTGAGCTAAACCCATAGTCTCTGATGGCTACTGATGAACAGGACGGGTCACATGACCCACCATCAGCGGCACTTTAGCAGGATACCTTGAGCCTGCCCCCTCCCTGGCCTACACAATTATCATTGTTTTCAATGTTGCAGGGACTTATTTTTCCAGCATCCAGCTACGAATAATGTTGACATAAGTCAAACGAAATGAGGCTAAGTACGGTAGTGGGAGGGTCCCAAACAAAAGTCTTGGCCAAAAGTGAGTTCACATACTAAATTGTAGACACACACACAGTGCAGCAGACAATGAAATCAAGTGCCTTAACCCCTTCCCAACATTTGACGTATACATATGCCAAAGTCGGGGAAGGAAAGTATGGAATGGGATCACGGAGTGAACCCGCTCCATACGATGCCGGTGTCAGCTGTATGTTACATCCGACACTTCAGAGTAACGAGCGGGATCCCGCTCATTTAACTCGTTAAATGCCGCGGTCAATAGCGACCGCAACAATTAAATCATTAGAAAGATGGGATGACCCCCTCTAACAGCTCATCGTGCCACCCGCAATGCAATCATGGGGGGGCGCTGGTTGCTATGGCTGCCTGGGGGCCTAATGAAGGCCCCCAGGTCCGCTATCTTTGTGCACCTATTAAACCCTGCCTCCGGTTGGTCTTAATAGAAGCCTGTCGGAATCACGATATACTGCAATACATTAGTATTGCAGTATATCATGCAAGCAATCTAACGATCGCTGGTTGAAGTCCCCTAGGGGGACTAATAAAAAAAGTAAAAATTAGTCAAATAAAGGGGGTTTTTTGTTATAAATTTTTTTTTTTAATTAAAAGTTAAAAGAAATTTTTCCCCCTAGAGCATAGTAAAAAAAGAAACAAATAAACATAATTGGTATCACCGCGTCCATAAAAGTCTGAACTATTAGAATATATCATTAATTAACCCGCCAGAATCTCTATTTTTTTGTCACCTCATCTCCCACAAAAAATAAAATAAAAAGTGATCAAAACATCGCATGTACCCCAAAATGATATAATAAAAAACAACAACTTATCCCACAGAATAAAGTTAACATGTTTTAATTGCACAGTGAATTCCATAAAAACGACGTGCAAAAAACAAAAGGAAGAATCACTGTTTTTTTTATTTTCTACCCCACAAATAATTTCTTTCCCATTTCCTAGTACATTATATGGCACAATAAATGGTGCTACAAAAAAACTACAACTCATCCCGCAAAAATCAAGCCCTCATAGGACTATATCAACGGAAAAATGTAAAAGTTATGGCCACACACACACATATATATATATATATATATATATATATATATATATATATATATATATATATATATATATATATATATATATATAAATTTTTTGATCTTGCATCCATTCTGCCCTGGGTGACTTTAATTAGTTTAACGCTGGTTCCTACCATCCTAACATCCCCAGATATATGTAGGCTTAGTCCCAGTTCTGGGTGAATGTGTGGAGTAGGTTCCCACCTATAGAGGACACCTTGTCGTGGCAGGTAGGCCCACGCAATTTGATCAAAATGTGCTCTAAGCACCTCCCTATTGTAAGTAGATTCAGCAGTAATGCATTTTTATGTATATTTAGCGGCTTAGGTGACATTGGTGTTCGCAGTGTGCTGTCACCATTTTCTTGTGCGCTGTATACACATATATATATATATATATATATACACATGCACACAAACACGCACGCACATATATAGACACATATATACACATATACACATATATACACTCACACACACACACACACTCAGACACACACACATATATATATATTTGTACACACACATACACATACACACACATATATGTGTGTGTGTGGGTGTGTGCGTGCGAGCGCGCGCGCGTGTGTGTGTGTGTGTGTGTGTGTGTGTGTGTGTGTGTGTGTGTGTATATATAAATTTCCTGGTCGTCCTCAGGCAGCACAGAAGGGTTATGTTTCACTTGACCCCTATTGGACAGAAGACAACAGATTAATTAGCAATTAAATTGGCAAGCAGTCTCCCTATATAAGTCCTCTGGAGACATTAGCCAGACTTGTTTTTTTCTTCTGTTTCTACAGATAGAAGATATATATATGTATATATATATATATATATATATATATATATATATATATATATATATATATATATATATACAAAGTCTATACCACTGCAGTGGAATACAGGTTTGCTGTTAATATGACTGGCTATCCCTTAAAGTATTGTCTTATGGAGAGTGATGTCATCGGCTTCCCCAGAGCCGGAGTCCCAGAGTAGATAGCTAGCATAGGCTCTGCTCCGGGACTCTGGCTCTGAAGAAGCACCTGACATAACTGTCCTTATATAGACAATTTCCCAGAGCAAGAGTCACAGAGCAGAGCATATACTAGCGCTCTGCTCTTTGACTCTGGCTCTAGGGAAGCCCCTCACATAACTGTCCATATATGGACAGTGATGTCAGAGGCTGAGCCAGAGTCCCGGAGCAGAGCCTATATGTAATGACAGGGTAGGGAGACAGACAGGTGAGCCCTAATCTACCCGCCACTCAGTCCCTGCCTACTTGCAACGGCCCGTCCTAGGCAACGGCGTACAACTGGGCGACGGTCCCTACTCTCACTATGTGCACGACAGACTGACAGACAAGGGTACAAAGAAGCTAAGGGAAAAGGGGCAGATGCCCACGGCAACACCGTGAGCTACAAGAGTAGTGAACGGGCCGAGTCAAACCAGGAGTGTACGAGGTACCAAACACAGAGCAAGAGAGTAGTCAGTAAAGCCAGGGTCAATATGAAGCAGAGGACAAATAGTACAAGCAGCAGCAGCAGAGCCAGGAAACAAGCAGAATCACAGGCAAAGGAGAAGCAGGAAACGAAGGTATAAATAGAGAGAGGGCGGGAGCTAGCTCCGTCTGGCCAGGCTGTGATAGGCTCTCCCACTCCTCAGCCTCCCAGCCTGAGTGGTGGAAGAAGGAGTCACTCTATCAGACTTAGGAGCAGGTGCAGACTGAGTAACCACGGGCGTCAACACAGAAGCTGTGTCTGGCAGATCCTTTACACTATACTAGTGTTCTGCTCTGGGACTCCGGCTTTAGGACAACCCCTGACATCAGTGTCCATATATGGACAGTGAGGTCAGGAGCAGAGCTGGAGTCCCGGGCAGGGAGCTAGTCCCTCTGCCAGGACTCCGGCTCCAAGGTTGCCCCTGAAATCATGTCCATATAAGGCTAATAGCGCTCTGCTTTGGAATTTAGCTCTGGGGTTTGCCCCTGATATCACTGTCCATATATGGACAGTGATGTCAGAGGCTTTCCCAGAGCCAGAGTCCCGGAGCACAGCACATACTAACATATATGGACAATGATGTCAGGAGCAGAGCTGGAGTCCAAGGCAGAGCACTAATAGCGTTCTGCTGGGTACTCCAGCTCTGGGGTTGCCATTGACATCACTGTCCACATATGGACAATAATGTCAGGGGCTTTACCAGAGCCAGCGTCCCGGAGCAGAGCCTATACTAACACTCAACTTTGGGGAAACCCCCTACAGTGATGTCAGGAGTAGAGCTGTAGTCCCAGGCAGCAGTAGCACTCTGCTCGGGTTTCCGGCTCTGGGGTTGCCCCTGACATCACTGTCCATATATATCCAGAAAAATCAGCTGTCACAGAACAACTCCAAGGAGCTATGGTCAGGAATGAAATTACTAACCGGGTTTAGGGGAAGGTGGAACATGATGGTGGCAGTGTAGACAGGGCTAATGATCTAAATGAGAATATTAATAGATTTAGCAGGATAGGTATTGTGCCTACAGATGAGGATGGTGCCTCACCACAACAATTGCCACCGCTAGATTTTGGTAGCGGAATAATAGATTATGTGGTTTCAGAAAGTGCCATGAGGGGGCAGTTTATAAAGATGAAAGTAGGAAAAGTAGCAGAGCCAGATGGAATTAGTCCTCGGGTGTTAACCCCTTGACCCATTATCACGTGCATATATGTGATAAGCGTCATAGGGAAGTATGGACACCTGGGACTAACAGCCGGGAACAGCGATTGCACTATTCCTGGCCATTTAACCCCTCAAATGCTACTGTCTATCGCAACCACAGCATCTGAGGCGTTGAAAAGAGGAGGGCGACCCCCTCCGACAGCTCATCGGCGCCCCCACACCACAATCAGGGGGTGCTAGTGGTTGTCATGGCAGCCCAGTGGCCTAATTAAGGCCCCCAGGTCTGCCTTTTGTCTGCCTCTATTGAGCCGTGTCTCTGGCACGGCTTAACAGAAGCCTGTGGAAATTACAATATACTGAAATACATTAGTACTAATAAAATGTGTAAAAACAAAGTTAAATAAAGTTATTAGTGCTGAAAAAAAATAATAATAAAAGGTAAAGAAGAAAACCTTTTCGCATTTTTCCTCTAAGGTAATGCAAAAAATAAAAAAATAAACAAAATTAGTATTGCTGCGTCCATAAAAGTCTGAACTATTAAAATATATCCTTATGTAAGTCGCATGGTGAACACTGTAAAAAACAACACATTTAAAACCCCAAAATTGCTGTTTTTTGGTCACCTCAGCTCGCAAATGTTTTTTTTTAATAAAAAGTGATCAAAAAGTTCAATGTACCAAAAAATTGTATTAATAAAAATAACAGCTCGTCCTGCAAAAAATAAGCCCTCACACTGCTCAACGCACGGAAAAATGAAAAGGTTATGGCTCTCAGAATGTGGTGAAACAAAACAATTTCATTTTTTTAACAAAAAGTTTTTTTTTGTTAAAGTAATAAAATATAAAAAAAACTATATAAATTTGGTATCACCACAATTATTTCTTGGGTTATTGGATATCAAATCTTTTCTTTTTTTTTTTTCATCACCACAATTATATTGAGCCGAAGAATAAAATCACGTTTTCGTTTTTACCGCACAATGAAAGCCGTAAAAACAAAAAACAATGTAGAAAATGCAGTTTTTTCCAATTTCAGCCCGGAAATATTTTATTTGTCAGTTTCCCAGTACATTATATGGTACTTTAAATTGTGCCATTAGAGATTAGTGTTAGCTTACTGTTTATGAGTTCTATGGTTAAATCTTTTGTGGATCCCCTCCAGTTTGCTTATCAGCCCAAGATTGGGGTGGATGACGCAGTTATGTATTTGTTGCAGAAGGTACATGCTTATTTGGACTGCAACAACACTATTGTGCGCACTATTTTGTTTGATTTTTCGAGTGCATTCAATACAATACAGATGTTATTGAGTAGAAAATTGTTGGCTATGCAGTTTAAGACTTGGCTTATTGAGTGGATAGCTAATTACTTATTAGACAGGCCACAGTTTGTACTCTATAACTCACAATATACAATTTCGGACCAGAGCAGGTAAAAATATAATAACAGGGTGAGATCCCATAAACACCCTAATGAATGAAATACAACAAATGTTTTACCGCTCAGATGGCACAGAAAACGAATGTCCAACGTGTAGTCAATCATAATGTGTCCCAATCTTTCAGCAAATAGATAATCCTAGATCCAGTGTAGGTGGAGGTAGTTTTTCTGTTTTACAGAGTTGCTGCTGGTCTCCCAACATCGACAATCCTGGCAGAATGTAAACCTATAACTCCAGGTGGAAAGAAAACGGGACAGTGCCACACCCTTCGACACTGTGCAGTCCACGATTGTTTTTATTCCATACACACAAGAAAAAACATGATTTCATAGATATATAAAAACTGATAAAATCAGTAATGCATAAGCAGCACACCAAAACATTCTCACCCGACCCCTGGGTTTCACCCTTGGGGCTTCCTCTGGGGCATGTCTTGAGTAGAAAATTGTCGGCTATGCCCGTGAAGACTTGGCTTATTGTGAGTGGATAACTGATTACTTATTATACAGGCAATTGTTTGTACAGTGTGGTACCACTATATTGGGCACCTTACTGAGTAGTATTGGTGCACCCCCATGGAACTGTATTGTCTCCGTTTTTGTTTACATTGCATACATCAGATTTTCAGCATAATTCAGATTGTTGTCATCTATACAAACTTTCGGATGATTCCGTGGTGGTCGGTTGTATAAGGGAAGGATGTGGGGATGAGGAGTATAGGGTTTGTAGCTTGTGTAGTGATAACTGATTACAATTGAATGTGACAAAAACCAAGGAGATTGTGGTGGATTTTGGGAGGAAAAAGAATGATGTATTTTCGGTCGTTATTGCTGGTCAGGATGTTTAACAGGTAGACTGCTATAAATATCTCTGTTTTTATCTAGCCAACAAATTGGACTGGTGCTGCCACTCAGAGTAAGTTTACAAAAGGGGATGATGTATCTAGCAAAATGTTAACAATGTTTTACCAAACCGTAGTAGCAAGTGTACTTTATTTTGCGTTAATATGCTGGGGAAGTAGTGTTAGGAGTGCGGATGTGAATAAACTCAACAAGCCGATTAGGAAAGCAGGCTCTGTAGTGGGATGTCCATTGGATAGTTTTGAGATGATAAGGGAGTAAAGAGTTCTTGAAAAGTGTATGGCGATTTTATCAAACACTTCACACCCACTGCATGAACTCTTTATAAAACAGAGGAGTATTTTTAATAATTGTGTAATTCTAATGAGGTGCGGTTTTGTGTTAGAAGTTATTAACTTATCATTTTAATATTAGTATTATTTATTTAAGTGGATAATTTGTAAATAATATGTATTCTGTGTATATGTTGTGTTATTCTTTTGTTTATTTATGATTGTGAATATGTTTATTTGTGTATTGATGTTGAACTGCTATTGTTCTGTTTTTGTTTTTGTCTATGCTAACCTAGGGGCTGCTGGAATACTGGAATTTCCCTCCAGGGATTAATAAAGTTATCTTATCATACAGTGCACAAATTATGGCATACCATGCTCAAATCAGACAGTGCTCATGTATAGAGATGAGCGAACCGGGACAACCGAACCCGGTTTTGGTCCGAACTTCCGGTAAAGTTCGGTTCGCAGCGAATCCGAACTTCACCGGGTTCGGCCGAACCCGTTTTGACCGAACCCGGTCAAAAACATTATACAAATCGGCAGCCACTTATCTCTATCAATCACTGATAGAGAAAAGAGGCTGCTGATTAAAAATAAAATAAAAAGCATTTCATACGTACCCGGTCGTTGTCTTGTTGACGAGTCCCTCTTCTTCCTCCAGTCCGACCTTTTCTGACGCGGCAGCCTGTGATTGGCTGCAGAGGCCTCTGCAGCCTGTGATTGGCTGCAGAGGCCGCGGCAGCCTGTGATTGGCTGCAGCGCTCACATGGGCTGCATCGTCATCAAGGAATGTCGGGCCGGATGTCGAGAGGGACGCGTCACCAAGGCAACGGCCAGGAGACCGGACTGGAGGAAGCAGAAAGTTCTCGGTAAGTATGAACGTCTTTTTTTTTACAGGTACTGTGATCGGTAGTCACTGTCCAGGGTACTGAAACAGTTACTGCCGATCAGTTAACTCTTTCAACACCCTGGACAGTGACTATTTAGGGTATGTGCACACACACTAATTACGTCCGTAAATGACGGACGTATTTCGGCCGCAAGTACCGGACCGAACACAGTGCAGGGAGCCTGGCTCCTAGCATCATAGTTATGTACGATGCTAGGAGTCCCTGCCTCTCTGCAGGACAACTGTCCCGTACTGTAATCATGTTTTCAGTACGGGACAGTAGTTCCACGGAGAGGCAGGGACTCCTAGCATCGTACATAAATATGATGCTAGGAGCCCAGCTCCCTGCAGGGTGTTCGGTCCGGTACTTGCGGCCGAAATACGTCCGTCAATTACGGACGTAATTAGTGTGTGTGCACATACCCTTACTGACGTCGCCTAGCAACGCTGCCGTAATGACGGGTGCACACATGTAGCCACCCGTCATTACGGAGCCTCATGCACACGACCATAAAAACACCCGTTATCACGGGTCGTAATTACGACCCGAAATAGCGGGCCCATAGACTTCTGTTAGCCACGGGTACCTTCCCGTTTTCTCACGGGAAGGTGCCCGTGCCGTTAAAAAGATAGAACATGTTCTATTTTTTTATTTTACGGGCCGTGCTCGTAATTACGACTCGTAACTACGAGCACGGCCGGCCACGGGCAGCCGGCCGCTTTTGCGAACCGTGCTGTCATTATAATTATAGCAGCACGGCCCGTAAAATAGAAAAATAGAACATGTTCTATTTTTTTAACGGCACGGGCACCTTCCCGTGAGAATACGGAAAGGTACCCGTGGGTAACAGAAGTCTATGAGCCCGTTATTGCGGGTCGTAATTACGACCCGCAATAACGGGTGTTTTTACGGTCGTGTGCATGATGGGAGCACGGCTCGGAAAAACGAACGGCTGCCCGTGCTCATCTCCTGAAATAATCTGTGCTGCCTTAAACTCTGTGGACAGGTCAGGATCCTGTTTCTTTTAAATGCTGCTAGGGAACCCGCTCGATCCACTATATAAGGCTACGCTACAGTGCAGCATTTAAAAGAAACAGGATCCTGACCTGTCCACAGAGTTTAAGGCAGCACAGAGTATTTCAGGAGATGAGCGTGCAGATTCAGTGCTGTTGTGAACTCTGCTCTTACCATTACGTAGCTCTCAGTCTGTTATCTCTCCTCCACTCCTGTCCTCAAGAACACCTTCACATGATTGGCAAGTCACCACGTAATGGTAAGAGAAGAGTTCACAGCAGCACAGAGTATTTCAGGAGAGGAGCGTGCAGATTCAGTGCTGCTGTGAACTCTGCTCTTACCATTACGTAGCTCAGTCTGTTACCTCTCCTCCACTCCTGTCCTCAATAACACCTTCACATGATTGGCAAGTCACCACCCCGCACAAGATCCGCACGCTCATCTCCTGAAATACTCTGTGCTGCTGTGAACTCTGCTCTTACCATTACGTGGTGACTTGCCAATCATGTGAAGGTGTTATAGAGGACAGGAGTGGAGGAGATGTAACAGACTGAGCTACGTAATGGTAAGAACAGAGTTCACAGCAGCACAGAGTATTTCAGGAGAGGAGCGTGCAGATTCAGTGCTGCTGTGAACTCTGCTCTTACCATTACGTAGCTCAGTCTGTTACCTCTCCTCCACTCCTGTCCTCAATAACACCTTCACATGATTGGCAAGTCACCACCCCGCACAAGATCCGCACGCTCATCTCCTGAAATACTCTGTGCTGCTGTGAACTCTGCTCTTACCATTACGTGGTGACTTGCCAATCATGTGAAGGTGTTCTGGAGGACAGGAGTGGAGGAGAGGTAACAGACTGAGAGCTACGTAATGGTAAGAGCAGAGTTCGCAGCAGCACTGAATCTGCACGCTCATCTCCTGAAATACTCTGTGCTGCCTTAAACTCTATGGACAGGTCAGGATCCTGTTTCTTTTAAATGCTGCACTGTAGCGCAGCCTTATATAGTGGATCGAGCGGGTTCCCCAGCAGCATTTAAAAGAAACCGTGTTTGTGTATGTGTGTGTTTGTGTATATATGTGTGTTTGGGTATGTGACTTTGTCTGTTTTTGTTTTTATATGTGTGTGTGTATATATGGGTGTGTTTGTGTATATGTGTTTTGTGTATATGTTTGTGTATATATGGGTGTATTTGTGTATATGTTTGTGTGTAGATGTTTGTGTGTGTTTTTGTATATGTGTATATGTGTGTATATGAGTGTGTGTTTGTGTGTATATATGGGTGTGTTTGTGTATATGTGTTTGTGTATATGTGTGTTTGGGTATGTGTGTTTTTGTTTGTATATGTGTTTGTGTATATGTGTTCGTGTATGTGTGTATAACTGTGTGTGTGTGTGTTTGGATATGTGTGTTTTTGTTTGTATATGTGTGAGTTCGTGTATATGTGTGTGTTTGTCTGTTTATGTGTGTGTGTATATCTTGTTGTGTTTGTGTATATATGTGTGTGTCTGTGTATGGTTGTTTGTTTGTGTGTGCGTGTATATATGTGTGTATTTGTGTATATGTGTGTGTTTGTGTATGGTTGTTTGTTTGTGTGTGCGTGTATATATGTGTGTAGGTGAGTAGAAGTATTGGTATTGTTCACATTGATAACTGTTTTTTTATGTTGTTGCAGATTTTGATGTACCGATTGGACTACATCTTCGATTCGTTGGACTACTGCGTAGATCTGCGTTTTTTCAAATTTTAATAAAATGGTTAACGAGGGTTTTGTTGGGGATTTCTTATTTCAATAAAAAAGAATTGTCTTTGTGTTTTTTTTCAAACTTTATTAGTGCCTAGATAATGGCAGTTGGCTGATTGACAGCGTCCATTATTAAGGCGGTACTTAGTGTTAGCCGATGCAGAGGCTAGCACTAACCACCCATTATTACCCCGGTACCCACCACCACCAGGGGTGCCGGGAAGAGCTTGGTACGATCCAGTACCCGACCATCTGTTGTGATGGTCGGGTACTGGGGCGGCCGTAGGCTGGTATTATGAGGCTGGGAAGGGCCAAAATCAGTGGACCTTCCCACCCTTGTAATGCTAGGCTGCTGCTGCTGTGTTGTATCGGGCTGGTTATAAAAATGGGGGGAACCCCCACGTCGTTTTTTTTTTGGAATTTAAAAAATTTAGCAATAGACGGGTCCCCCACATTTTTAATAACCAGCCATATACAAGGCCGCAGCAGTCTGGCATTACATGGGTGGGAAGGGCCACTGGTTTTGTCCATTCCCAGGCTAATAACACTGTGTTGTATGTGGCTGGTTATGATAAATTGGGTGGAACCCCATGTCTTTTTAAAAAAAAAAAAATGTAAATAAATAAATAATTTAAAAAAATGACGTGGGGTCCCCCCCACTTTTATAACCAGCTAGATACAACACAGCAGCAGCAGCCTAGCATTACAAGGGTGGGAAGGTCCACTGTTTTTGGCCCTTCCCAGCCTCATAATACCAGCCTGCAGCCGCCCCAGAGCCCGACCATCACAACAGATGGTCGGGTACTGGATCGTACCTGGCTCTTCCCGGCACCCCTGGTGGTTTTGGGTACCGGGGTAATAATGGTGGTTAGTGTTAGCCTCTGCACCGGCTAACACTAAGCCTCGCATTAGTAATGGATGTTGTCACTCAGACAGCGGCCATTACTAAAGTGGTAATAATAAAATTTGAAAAGAAAAAGACAAAGATATAGATAAAATATTTTATTGAAATAAAGCACCCCCAACACAATCCTCATTAACCATTTTATTGTAGAAAAAAAAACGTCATCGAAGTAGTCCTCGAAACCGACGTAGTCCAAACACCAAACCTGTAAAAAAATAAAATAATGAAATAAAACATGTCGTAGGCTTAGATTCAGTTTAATGTGTGATACTGACTGTTATACCATGTATAGAAGCCTCCCGTGAAGTTGACTTAGATACAGGGCGCCAGCAGACAGTATCATACATGGCCATACATACATATATACAAATATACATACATACATATATACAAACATACATACATATATACAAGCATGCACATATATACATGCAAATATACATACATGCAAACATACACACATATATACATGCAAACTATCATACATACATGCATACACACACACACACACACACACACATGAAAACATACATACATACAAACAAACAAACATGCAAAGATACATACATACATATATACAAGCATGCACAAATATACATGCAAACATAAATACATGCAAACATAATTACATACATGCACATATATATAAACATACATGCAAACATACATGCAAAAATAAAAACATGCAAACATACATACAATCACATATATACATACATACATGACAACATACATACAAACATACATGACAACATACATACATGCAAACATACATACATGCAAACATACATACATGCAAACATACATACACACATGCAAACATATATACATGCAAATATACATACAAACATGCACATGTATACATACATGCCAACATACATGCAAACATACATGCACATATATACATACATACATGACAACATACATACATGCAAATATACATACATACACACATGCACATATATACATACATGCCAACATACATGCACATATATACATACATGACAACATACATACATACATATATATATATATATATACACACACATGCAAATATACATACAAACATGCATACATACATGCAAACATACATTCATGCAAACACACATACATGCAAACATACATACATACATACAAATATACATACACACATGCACATATATACATACATGACAACATACATACATACATACATACATACATGACAACATACATGCAAAAATACATACATGCAAACATACATACATACATGCAAATATATACATGCAAATATACATACAAACATGCACATATATACATACATGCCAACATACATGCACAGATATACATACATACATACATACATGACAACATACATACATGCCAACATACATACATACATACATACATACATACATACATACATACATACATGCCAACATACATACATGCCAAAAAATAATAATAATACGTTCATACTTACTTTCCTCCTGTCCGGCCTCCAGCGATGACGTTTCATTCATGTCGCCGCTGCAGCCTGTGATTGGCTGCAGAGGCGGTCACGTGGGATGAAGCGTCATCCTGACGTGCGTGACCGCCACTACAGCCTGTGATTGGCTGCAGCGGCGAAAGGGATGAAACGTCATCGCTGGAGGCCGGACAGGAGGAAAGTAAGTACGAACGTATAATTTTTATTTTTTTATTACATTTAAATGGTATTTTCCGCGCGCCGAGCATGTACTGTGAAGGTTGCTGAAAGAGTTAGTGCAGCCCATTAACTCTATCAGCACCCTGGACAGTAGCATGCTCGGCGCACGTAAGTGACAGGTTCGGTCAGAACTAGTTCGGTCCGAACCGAACTTTTTTGTGAAATTCGGCGAACTAGCCGAACCGAACTTTTGATAAGTTCGCTCATCTCTACTCATGTACAACCATCCTAAAGAACCATAATAACAATGTCATACAGTGACTTCTCATACTGAGATACAGATCCAATATAATACAGTGCATGACAAGTACCTCTAAATCTAAATAGCAGCCAACTGAATCCACAGGAGATGAGCAAACTGTTTAGCCACTATGATACTTGCAACACAACTGGGTTATTTTTTATGTTGGCAGCATTCTGGGTGCATTCCTTGTCATTCATCTGGCCTTTTCCTGTTGAGAACAACTGTTTTGCATAGTTATACATTTCTGAAAGTCTGGTAAATTTGTCATAACATCTATTTTTACAGTCATTAGTTCATGTGTGACATTTTTACTGGCTGCTTGCTTTGGAACTATATCCGCTCGATGCCTTAGTTACTGGGACCTGCCCTGAAGTGTGAGCTTGGCACTTGCTACTTCTTTAGGATTTGTATAGCTTTGAGTAGCAGTGTGATTTCCCATGCATGACTCACAGGAGGCTCGTTTGCAGTGAGAAAGTTTCTCATCTTCCAAATTGTACCAAAATCATGTGCGACACCAAAAGCATACCTTGAGTCTGTGTATATGTTAACAGTCTTTTTGTCTGCTAATTGACGAGCTTTTGTCAGAGCTCTCAGTTCAGCTTGTTGTGCAGAATGAAGAGGGTTTAGAGATTCTGCATGTATGACAGAATCTTCATCAACTACTGCATATCCCGAGTGTAATGAGCCCGTCATCTCTGACAACTTCCATCTACATAAAACACAGCATCTGGGTTTTGCAGTGGATCCTCTCATATGTTCAAGACAGTCATGATCCGTGTCAGAATAAAAAAAAGTAACCCCCTTCATCCCCCTTCATCATCCTCCCCTTCCTCTCTCTGAGACAAATTTGTCTCATAAGGAAGCAATGTAGCAGGGTTTCAAATGTGAACACCGTAGGACAATGATGTGGCTGGGCTGTAAGAGTGTTAACTCCCAACTTGTCAGTCGTGTCAGTGTAACGTGTTTTGTCCTATCACAATTGAGTAATGCATATACTGAATCTGGAACAAAGGGATCCAGTGTCTACACTATTCTACCATCCTCAGACATGTTCTCATCTGTTTTTTATTTTGTGGGATTTTATGTTGTAAGCAGCAACTCTATCTGGGAGCAGATTTCTGTACCCCTGTGTTAGGCAATGCCCAATGTATGTCACCTTGGTCTGATACAACTGCATTTTGGCCTTTGTTGCTTTGTGTCCATTCTCTAGCAAAAGATGTAAAAGAGTTTCAGTATCTTGAAGACACCCCTCTTTAGAAGGAGAGCAGAGCAAAAGGTTATCTACATATTGAATCAATATAGGTCCTCCAGGTAGATGAAGATCAGCAAGATTATTGCGGAGGGCTTGACTGAAAATGGTGGCAGAGTCCTCTGTAAGTGAATGCAAACAAATATTGTGAGTCAGGGTGTAAGGGGATGGAGAATTCAGAGCACAAATAAATGACTGAAAAATGAGAACTGTCATCAATATAGTTGCTGGATAAGGGACTACTGGGTGCAGGGGAACCACTACTTCATTAATAGTTTTCAGATCCTGCATCATTCTCCGTGCTTGACTATTGCCATGCTTCTTAATGGGGTAAATAGGGCTATTACAAGGATTATTAGTTGTCTAAAGGACGCCTTGCTTTAACAATGAGTTGACTGTAGGGCCAATTCCCATCTCTGCCTCTGATTTAAGAGGATATTGGGGCTTTCTACGCAAAACACAGTGTGGTGTCAGTGAAATTTGCGCTGGCTGAACTTGGCTCATTGTACCTACTTCAGTGGAATTAGAGTTCCATAAATGGGTAGGTATGTTTTGTATCATGGCCTCCACTGCAAGATCTGTAATGAGAGTAACCATGGGGTAAGATATAAAAGATTAACAGTATCCTCCTTGTTTTCTAATGGCACTTGGAGATGTACACCATCTGGTGTACAGTAAATGCTACGTTCCAACTTATACAGCGAGTTCTGTCCCAGTGGGCTTTTCGGGGCATCTGCTAACAACAAAAAAGAATGTTCAGTAGTTATGGGACCTACAGAAACACTGGTGGGGTCAGAAATAGGAAGATATTTTGAATTTCCTTTGATTCCCACTGTTTTTACTTGCTGATCAGATAAGGAAATAATTTCATTATTGATGATACAGAGGCTCCTGTGTTAACAAGGAAAGGTATATTATATCTTGCGACATTACAATTCAGTATAGGTTCCTGCGAATATAAAGAGATTGTGAAAACATAAAATCCTCTTCTTGCATTTCGTTTAGTCACTTATCAGATACTAAGTTATTAGGGACATCATTTATTTGTTTCTTGGGTTTTTTGCAGTAACTAGCCATGTGACCTTGACCATTGCAATTGTAACACCTGATGTCTTTCCTTTTCTGAACCTACTAACTACTATTTCCTTCATTAGCTTTCTGTAAGATTGTCTTTTTTTTTTTGGGCTAATTTTTTAATTGCATCAGCTGTCTGTTTCGGTTTTATTTTCAAGATTAATCTCATGTTTATACAACAATGCAACAATATGTCTGACATCTGTCTAACTTTTCACTAAGGCATATGAGTCACAAATCTAGTTCTAAGAGCAAATCCATTTACAAAGGTCTGTACCAATATAACAGTAACATCAGGAATCTCATACAAATCTCCAACTCCACCTTTATCTTTAATCAACTTATGAAACTTGTCGTCGTATTTTCTAGCTGTTTCATTCACCTCTTGATGAATGGTGTATATCACTCCAATCTACGTGTTCTTTGAACATGTGAACACAATTTTCATGTATTAAATTCCATTCATCCTCTACTGCACCTTTAAAAATCTGGAAATTACGGCTATATCCAGTTTTCTCCAACAACCCTTCCACTTCAGCAGGCGTGAAGATAGACTTCAACATCTGCAGAATATCTTAACCAAACAGGTCATGAGTGGAAAACATTGTATTGAGAATTTCCCATGCCATTCCTGGGTGCCTACTTATTTCTTCAACTCCAACAATTCAGTACAAGACCAAGGCTTTATATAATTTCCTGGACTCAATCACATTGGAGGCATCTACATTCATGAAACCATTAGTAATCATACTGTCTTTTACTTCTTGTAACTAACTAACTAACTAAGTAACTAACTAACTAACTAACTAACTAACTGCTTGGATATATTCCCCTTGTTTTAGGCATTGTTTGACATTCTTCTTATCATGGTTAGTAGATTGTCATCGTCGTCATGTTAGGTGACATACGGTATATTGGTGGAGCCTGTGGGGTTTTAGTTGCTGTAAGACCATCTCCTCTAATATCTGTGTTAGCTAAATCCGACCAACATGTTCTTTTCTACATCATTCTTACATTCATAATAAATTTTCTGTTCTACATCATTCTTACGATACTGAGCAATCGTTCAACACTTGAGTATCTAGAGTACCCGCCTCGGGTACAGCTGGAAGCACAGTTCTCCATCTCTTCCAAATTTTCTATACATTCATTCCATGTGCGTTGATCATTATGATCATAAGACTTCCTTCTGGATATGCTACACACTGTGTCCCCTGCAGTGGATTTTTACCATAACCCCAAATTTCACTATCTTCTTCGGAAGTCACAAACTACAGGGACACAATATGGATCTCGTTAGACCACCTTTAATAGGCAGGCAATATCACCATACTAAGTGTTACTACTACATGTCACACTTCACTTTGTATAGCATAGCAGTCAAAGATTAGTGGCTCAAGCACAGGCACAGAAATATACAACAGAGAAGCATTCTTATAGATACAAAGGATCAAACTATCACTCGGTACACATACATTCCCTGCTTTACTCTCTACTCTAACTCCTGCTACTGAGTGTAACACAGAGTATTAAAACTAGACAGCAGACTTTTTATGGGATTCAGAGACTTTTACCATCTCTTACAGCATGTAGACAGTTCAGGAGTTACCCTTCACTTGTCTCATACTGTGAAAGAAATTAACTAATTCCACCATTTTGTCTTGTATTCTATACTTCCATTTTAACTTCAATATAAGAATGAAGTTTTGAGAGAATGTATTAACTGGTTTTGCTGTGTTTAGGAAAATATTTACTAGATAAAAAAGTGTCGAAAGAATTGAATCAGCAAGAATAAAGACTGAGGGAAAACTGATGACTCAAGACCCCACCCTCTATGCCCTACATATGCATTACTGCTAAATCTACTTATAATAGGGAGGTTCTTAGTGTGCATCTTCATCAAAAAGTGTTTGCCCACCTGCCACAACAAGGCGACCTCTGTAAGGTGGGGACCTACTCTGCACATACACCCAGAACTGGGAGTAAGCCTACATATATATCTGGGGATGGTAGAAACCAGCATTAAACTAATTAAAATAAATTTCAGTTATTGTGTGTATTATTATCTGCATTGAACTGTTTAGCGTCTTTTGGTGACAAACGTATGTAAAGTTAATACACTGAAGTTAAATGCATGAGGTTGTCAGCGGAAATTGATAATTTTATAAAGTAAAGTTTAAAGCAAAGAAAGTTACAGAAGTAGTAGTTGTTTTAAAGTTGCAAATTACCTTATAGTTAAAGCCAGATAATGGTGTTTGGAAACATGAGGATGGTCGATTGTGTGCCCCTCCAGCTATATATCAGTTTTTAACAAACTTATCTCATTTTCCATCTCATGTTTCCAAAGGAGGAATGGTTGCTATTGTAAGTAAATTTTGGGTTGCACCCGTCTTCCCACAATTTGCAACATAATGGTGCAAGAAAAGCATGATTTGTGCCAAGCACAATCCAGGCAAAATGACTAGGGTACAGATGAAACACCTTGTAAAACCGGACTACCCATTCCATAGACTGCAGATAGACTACATTCAACTACCTAAATGTGGTGTCTATGAGTATGTCTTAGTATGTGTGGATATGTTCTCCTCTTGGGTAGAAGCATAGCCTGTTGCTAAGGCAACAGCTGTAGTGACAGCTAAGAAAATAATATCTGAGATTGTGTGCAGATATGGCCTACCTGAGACGGTAGAGTCTGACCGTGGGACACATTTCACGGGGCAGGTATTTGCAGAAATGTTGAAAGGGTTGCAAATTAATTAACAGCTACATACTCCATATCACCCACAGTCATCAGGGAAGGTTGGGAGAGCAAATGGCATCTTAAAAAATAAGATAGCTAAAATCTGTGAGGAAAGAAAACTTACTTTGGTACAAGCCCTATCGTTAGCTCTATTTGCAATGAGGCATACAGCAAAGGCAATGCATGGACTTTCACAGTTCGAAGTACTGTTTAGCAACCAACCGCTGTCAGGACTTTTCCTTCCACAGGAATTACATGGACAATGTGCTTCTCTAACTGACTATGTTGTCCAGCTCCATAAGCAGCTGACTTATTTGCATGGCTAAGTCTTTTCTACTTTACCAGACCCAGAAAACAAAACTGGAACTCGCCACCTACAACCTGGAGATTGGGTCGATATAAGAAGGTACGTGAGGAAACATCTGGAACCCAGACTTGATGGCCCATACCAAGTACTACTGACCACTTCTACCTCAGTGAAAGTAGAGGGGAAACCCAACTGGATTCACGCTTCTCACCGTAAAAGGGTGAACTTTCAGGTCAGGTGATGCAGATCTGTGTATAAAGGGTGAGGCCACTCATAGAAAAGAGGACTGACTATAGGAAAATGCATTTGCTGTCTTGCCTGTTCTTTTGTATCTTATGCTATTGTACACAGGTGAGTGGAGAACGGCGGAAGATCTCTATTTGGCTTCTACATCAACAAACAGCTGAACATAACTGAGTGTTGGATCTGTTCTCATGTTCCATCAAATCATAAAGGAATCCCTTTAATTGGTGTGCCAATATCAATGAATGACCTCAATCTCACAGACTATAGCTATGATGTTGAAATAGACGTAAATCACACTGCTCACAATGCTCTCTCAGACCAAGGAACATATTTAGACATTGCTGGCCTACTAAATACACCCACTATGTGCATAGGGCCTATGTATGCTGATCACAATGCCAGAATTAAAGGGCACAAAGTCAATTTACCTAAGGTACACGTTGGAGAAACAGATTGTAAAAATGCCACATTACTGTTCAATATGAAGTATGATGTAAAATGTGATGAGGTACACAGTAATTGTAATAACCAATATTGGTGTGCAACTATGACAGTGTCTTGTGCCCCCAGGTGTTCCTGTCCTGATCAAGGAGATGATGACGAATGGGACTGTAAGACTAAAGGGCATGACAATATGAGATGGTTTCAAAGTTGGTTGGGGAATTATGGTAAAATAGTTCCTAGGCTGATAACACTAGGGCTATATTATATTTATGGTAACAGAGCCTATTCTATTGGCTTCCAATGGGAGCATGGGGTAATTGCACTATAGGAAGAATCGTTCCAGCCATCAGACAACGTCCAAACATCTCAATTACTGACATTTATAAAAATGTATTGTAAGGAGACTAGATATAAACGAGAGTTGTTTACAAAAGCAGATAAAGCTTGAATGTGGTTCCCCTCTTGGGCAGGCTGGGTAATCGAACTAGCGAATAAGTTAAACAAATATGCTAGTATTATGGATGGGATAATTAATGAGACCTCCAGTTCTATCCATGCTATCAATGAGGAGTTGGTCCAAGTTAGGAAAGTTGCCCTCCAAAATAGAATGGCTCTTGATTATCTGTTAGCAATAGAAGGTGGAACTTGTGCTGTTATAGGTGAAGAATGTTGCACCTGGATTGAAGACTCACATGACCCCATAGAGGCACACATGAATAAGGTAAAGGAATTGCAGAAAAAAGCTAGAGATATATCTAAGGAGGGATGGAATCCCTTTTCTATTGGTGTTTGGTTTAACAACATGCTTTCTGGATTGCTGAAACCCATAATGGTAGTGATAGGACTGATTTTAACTCTATTAATTTCCTGGAAATTATTAATGTGTTGTGTTTCTGATTGCAGTAAATATGTGGATACATCTATTCTCTAAGCATGATGACAAAACAGCTACAGAGTCAATCGTCTAACAGCCCAGCTCAACTACCAGCCTCTCCTGAAGACCCCTCAGCTGTTTGAGAGTAGGGTGGAGGATGTCATCTCTGAGAAGAACGTCCCACAGATGCACCCCAGCAGTTTGAACACCACCCTTAAAGAAGAGTTAATGCTCTGAGAGTGATTTCACCGGGGATTTCTCTGAGGTGGTCCTTGTGATGTGATGCATCTCTGGCCGGCTGTTGTCATCTACAATAGTTAGAAAAGCGTTTGTGTGTGTTTTGCTATCAATACAATGTATGGATGATTTAGTGGAAATTGCTACCAAGAAACAGTCAAGAATAGATGTCTGACATCTCATGGTCTATGCAGCTTATCTGTATACTCTGAGAAGAACGGACTGTCTTGGGGGTGGTTTCCAGGATAGGAAGGATAATAGTTAGTTAGTGAAAATAATAATAATATATATGTGTGATAATGTTATTATCAAAAGGGTGAAATGTGAAAGAAATTAACTAATTCCACCATTTTGTCTTGTATTCTATACTTCCATTTTAACGTCAATATAAGGGTATGTTCACACGCACTGTTTTCAGACGTAATTCGGGCATTTTACTCCTCGAATTACACCTGAAAAAATGGCTCCAATACGCCTACAAACATCTGCCCATTGCTTTCAATGGGTTTACGATGTTCTGTTTCCATGAGGTGTTATTTTATGCGTTGCTGTCAAAATACGGCGTGTTAAAAGACGCCCACGAAAAAGAAGTGCATGTCACTTCTTGGGATGTTTTTGGAGCCGTTTTTCATTGACTCCATTGAAAAACATCTCCAATAACGTCCGTAAAAACGCGAGTTGCTACAAAAACTTCTGAAAATCAGGAGCTGTTTTCAGATGTTTTTGGTCACTGCGTGTGAACATACCCTAAGAATGACGTTTTGAGAGCATGTATTAACTGGTTTTGCTGTGTTTAGGAAAATATTTACTAGAAAAAAAAGTATCGAAACAATTGAATCAGCAAAAATAAAGACTGAGGGAAAACTGATGACTCAAGACCCCACCCTCTACGCCCTCCTTACAGAATACAGAAGATAAGGACTTAACATTCAATGAATTGATAGGAAAATATTGCAATGCTAAGAAAATATTGTGAATGTAATTTGTTTTGTGCAAACTCAAGAGAAAATATTATAGCTGATGTAGTAAATGTTCACTCTAAAAAAACTGTATATAAACCCACTCATGATGTATGGAAAGGGCAGTCTGTCATCACTTGCTAAGTGATATCATTATGACACTTCTGTGAAACCTCTTGAGAAAATAAATTTGAATGAATCTGGAGCAACTGTTTGACTTTGAATTATCCACAACAATACATTCACACACCTTTCAAAGGTCCTTCTGTTACCGATTCACTTTATTGTTAGTGAGAAAACAGACCGTACATCCACATCACAAGAGAATAAAACACAGAAGTATAGTGTAAACGCTTCTAACCCCAACCGAAAAGATAAAGAACTTATGTATAAAAACAAATTATACATATACTTCTATATTTCTTTGCTCAATTTTAACTCGCTAACTCACTTCTGACCATGTGCGCAATAATAGTAACAACGTGGACGTACAAGAGTGCTGTCCAGACTCGCGGACGGGAGTGGTCACCCAACTCTTCACACACAGAGTTTACAATAGAGTGCCTTTAACTTAGACCCACCTTCTAGTGGATGAGTCTATAAAACAAAGAGAGACTATGCCACATAATTATTTTCATTCAAACAGCAAACAAACTTTTAACATAACAATATTACACATATTCTACAATTTATAATATAACTAAAATCTTCCTATGGAGATTGGACATCAAATCATTAAGTAAAATGGTACCTTCAGATGACTCAAAGACAGGGACTGTGTATACTGGCTGACAGAGTGGCGTCACAAGCAATAAGTGCCCACCTGCTTGTGCCCAAGAATGAATCCATTGTCTCAGTCAGCACCACTCCCGGTTCATGTCTGGACATCTTGAAGAATCGGACAGAAACACCACATTTTAGGGCAATGTAGTAACTTCTCAATCTTCAGTAAGTACTCACATGGATGCCGATTTCTTTAGGTTAAAGAAGATTTATTGTGTGCACACAGAGCTCTTAATTCCTATTCAGAACTGACCTCATTATTAATTACAGAATTTTATATAGCCAATATGACGTATGTGTGACATGTGCACCAGGAAACCAAAATAATTAGTATACAATAGTACATATCTAAACTACACAATATGTTCAAGATAAGGTTAATTTATCATATACAAAGTGGACAGTTGAACAGATGGACTTACTGTCACTTCCTGTCTGTTAACTGACACAATAGAATCAATAAATTGTTAGTTTCTGTTTCCTTGAAAGATACGTTGACCATTCTCCATATTGATACATTAGCAAAAAGTTTAATTAATCAATTTTTCCCTATCACATACAACTTTTTTATTGCTTTTTATTGCATTTTTTGGAAAACAGGATAAACAGAAAACAGAAATTTTAGCATTGTTTTTATTCGATTTCTTTAGGGCCTTTACCAGGCAGGTTGAATAACGTAATAGTTTAATAGTTTGGGTCGTTGTGGAAGCAAAAATACCAATCATGTGCAGTTTTTTATTTTTTTCATAATAAAGCATTTTATAAGTGAAACGTATGTTTTTAATATTTTTTTTTACTTGGTATTTTAGATCTATTATAAACTTTCTAAAACTATTTGTAAATTTTTTTTTAGTCCCACTATGGTAATTTACTATACAATCATTTGATTGCTATTTTAACCCCTGCCTGACATCCAATGTATATATATGGTGCACGTCGGGTGGGGGAGTATGGAGCAGGCTCACGGGCTGAGCCGGCTCCATAGGACAAGTTTGTCAGCTGTGTGTTACAGCCAAAACTTCCAGGTAATGAGCGGGATCCCACTCAAGCGCGATCCTGCTCATTTAACCCGTCACGGTTAATAGCGACCGTGGCATTTAAATCACTAAAAACATGGGGGCGACCCCCTGTAACGTTCCAACGACCCCCCCCCCCCGTGGCAAGATCAGGGGGTACTGTTGGTTGACATAGCCTCCAGGTCTGTCATCTTTGTAATTCTATGAAGCACTGTCTTGAAAAAATGCCAAGTGTTGTACAGTACAACCACCCACAGGTACCGCTTGACTACTGCATCTATGTAAAGCCTGCATATAGAGAAATATAAAATACAAAAAGGACATTAGCCCTGATTTATCCCCTGAGGACGCTGCTTCTGCAATGAAACATGTCGGGGGCTATCGCAATTTTAATGTTCACTGACGGCCTAGCAGTCTATGTAACCTCAGTGTGACCTAATGGTTAAAACAGCAGTCTGCAGCTGCTGACCGAGTCAGTCACACTGCATCTAAATGATACGCTATATATACACATCTCATTCCCAATGATGTGCTGGCCGACTGTATAAATTTTAACTTCTTTAATGTTGTACATCTTTTGTTTAAACTGCATTATTAAAGGTTATATTTTAATCGCTATACATCACTATTAGCAGTTGGGAAATTTGGGACCATTATGCTTAGGCATATTAGATGTTGTATTGAATAATTATATCCCTGCCAACTGCTAAGGGTCTCCTATTTGTTCTTTCTATTTCTGGGTATTGTGATCATCTCCAGTGGGTCTCTAATTCTGCTGTCTTTCTTCTGTGCTGCTGAAACATTTAATAACAGATAATCAGACACCGTTCCTGTATGAGCGTAGTAACCATTGTGTACATTCAGCCCCTCACATAATGCTCCCATTTAGCAGTTTTGTAGGATTTACTGATTTATGAAATATCTGACTATCACAAAAGGAAGGCAGCACTCCAGGAAGCATCAGCAAAAATTTACAATGTTTTTGTATATCTGGAAGGTGGACCCGCAACCGGACAAACATATTGCATGTACAGTAGGTGGGCCTCTGTGCTTTAAAATGCCCGGGATAATTTTATGTCCCAGTCCTTCCCTGTTTGCTGTGCTTGCTAGTTATCAAGAAAAACTACTAAACACAGACAGTAGAGGTACTAAATTGCTGCAAGGTTATCCAGCAGGTGTGGGGAATTTCAATTAATCTTGAATCCGGTGTGGAAAATGTGTTAGTACTCTGATCTCTGGTGGTATGTTCTACAACTCCTTTTTGTGTGCACATTGTATCCTTGCTCTGTGCTTTGGTAGAGTGGTGGAGAATATAAATTTAAAATTGTTGTATTGGAAAACTTGTAGTACGCACTTCAAGCTGCTGTTTGGAGCATTTAGAGGCCCCACCTGCCATCAGAGATATTTTCTGATCATTTTGAGCCTAGCATCGGCTCATTTTGTTCATTTTGAATTTTCGGCCTACCTCCAGAACTAAAGCCGCGGCCTAGATTTGTGTCCACTGACGCACGCGCGAACCTTGCGTCTCGTTCTTTGGAGTTCCGGGGACTGTTACCGGCCTCCTGGATCCCTGGCCCCTTCTGAGGCTGCTTCTAGCCAGATGTGGAAGACAACATCACCCCTCGTGCCATTACAAGAGGGGCACCTGAAGACGCGGCCGCCATTTTAGATAGGTTAGCATTCCTGTACTACACCCTGTGAAGACTACAGGGAGAAATTGTCATCAGGGAGACAGTGGTGGGTTAACTCTGTCTCTACTCATCTCCATAGTTGTGTCCCCACTAACTTGATTAACAAAGGATATCCAGCGGCTGAGGTCTATTACTGATCCGATCCCATCAAGGGTCTTCTCTCCCTGATAAGCGGTTTTTCTAAGATTTTCTGGAGACCTGTGTGATATCCCCCAACCGTGATAGAGAATACCCAGGGAGTGAGGCCTCAAAAGAGGGCTGGATCCCCAGACTTGATTTTGGACTGGCTCCATAAACGCCCTTACCCCCCTTCCCCTCTCACACTATAGGGGATTGATACTTTATACTGGAGCTTTAACTTTACTGGTACTCCCCATACAAGCTTCATCAGACTGGGAACTTTGTCCGCTACAACTGTAGCTATTTCAATACCACGGGACAAGTTTGATATCACAAACCCATATTGCACGCCAGCTAACGTGGGAGAGGCTACACATTCTTGCATCAGCCAATAGCAGAATCTATAGGTGTCTGATAAAACATCTGAATGTAATTTTGGCTTTGGAATTTCAGACGCTGATTATTGAGCATGCACCTGAACTGGCACAAACCATGATGTAAATTGAGTTCACTGTTTCTATGACTCCCGTACATTACAGTCAATGCAGATAATTCATAATGGTTAAATACGACAGAAGCATCCCTAGGGATCACAGCTCAAACTCTAAAGCTCCAGCTCCAAAAGGCAACATTGACATATTCGTACACAAAAGCTCTACTATGTTAGGTGCTGTGAGCAAACCTCATTCCTCTACAACAACCCAATCTAAGATACGGAAGAGTCTGATGGGGAACAGTGGGGAACACAGTGACAATGTGGAAACTCAGGATTACAATATCCTACCCATTTCTTGCTCATTTCTACAACAAGTTCTACATAAAGCACTAGATCCCATAGCTAGAGATCTCCAAGACATAAAGACAGATTTCAAACAAATTGGATCTAGAGTAGAGGCATTGGAAACAGCTCAAGCCTATGTTAAGGATCTGCCAGGCACAGCTTCTGTATCCACGCCCATAGGTAATCAGTCTGCACCTGCTTCTATGTCTGTGAGACTGACTCCATCTTCCACCACTCAGGATGGCAGGCTTAGGAGTGGGAGAGCCTATCACAGCCTGGCCAGACGGAGCTAGCTCCCGCCCTCTGTCTATTTATACCTGCCTTTCCTGTTCCTCCTTGCTTGTGATTCTTCTCTGTTGGTTTCCTGGCCCTGCTGCAGCTTCTTGAACCACTTGTCCCTGCTTCGTATTGACCCTGGCTTACTGACTACTCATCTGCTCTGCGCTTGGTACCTCGTACACTCCTGGTTTGACTCGGCTTGTTCACTACTCTCCTGCTCTACGTTTGGCACCTCGTACTCTCCTGATTTGACTCGGCTCGTTTACTACTCTTGTTGCTCACGGTGTTGCCGTGGGCAACTGCTCCGTTTCCCTTTGTTCTGTGTTTCCTTGTCTGTAGTCTGTCGTGCACTTATTGAGTGTAGGGACCGTCGCCCAGTTGTACCCCGTCGCCTAGGGCGGGTCGTTGCAAGTAGGCAGGGACTGAGTGGCGGGTAGATTAGGACTCACTTGTCTGTTTCCCTATCCCTGTCATTACTTAATCACAAGCCCATATACCTACTCTACCCTGGTCCCTCACACCACTATGGGCCCCCTTGAGACCCTGGTTCAGCAAATGCAGGGTCTCTCCCTACAGGTACAGGCCCTGGCTCAGAGAGTCAACCAGCCTGATGCTACCATGGTAGTACCCCTCACCTCACCTCTTGAACCCCACCTCAAGTTGCCTGACTGGTTCTCAGGGGACCGGAAGACTTTTCTCTCCTTTCGGGAAAGTTTTAGGCTCTATTTTCGTTTAAAGCCCCACTCCTCAGGTTCTGAGAGCCAGCGGGTGGGTATAATTATGTCCCGGCTCCAGGAAGGGCCCCAAGAATGGGCCTTCTCCTTGGCTCCTGACGCCCCTGAACTTTCCTCCGTTGATCTTTTCTTTTCTGCTCTCGGACTCATTTATGACGAGACTGACAGGACTGCCTTTGCCGAGAGTCAGCTGGTGACCTTACGTCAGGGTAAGAGACCTGTTGAGGAGTATTGCTCTGACTTTAGGAAGTGGTGCGTAGCTTCTCAGTGGAATGACCCTGCCTTAAGGTGCCAGTTTAGGTTGGGTCTGTCGAACGCCCTGAAAGACCTGCTAGTTAGCTATCCCTCTTCTGACTCCCTAGACCAGGTTATGGCTTTAGCGGTACGACTTGACCGACGTCTCAGGGAACGACAACTTGAACGTTTATGTGTTTTCTCCTCTGACTCCCCCATGATGCCTCCCGAGGTTCCGTTGCTTCGTTCTTCCACGGAAGACTCGGAGGTACCTATGCAACTCGGGGCCTCCGTGTCCCCCCAACAACGTAGAGAGTTCCGCAGGAAGAATGGTCTCTGCTTCTATTGTGGGGATGACAAGAATCAAGTGAACACCTGTCCTAGGCGTAAGAATAAGCAGCAGGAAAACTTCCGCGCCTAAGTGATCATCGGGGAGGTCACTTGGGCGCACATGTATTTCCCATAAATATGAAACGTAATAAAATCTTGCTTCCCTTTCAGGACTCTTTTGGTGGTAGGTCTGCTACTGGCAGTGCCTTCGTGGATTCAGGGTCGTCTGCTAATATCATGTCTGTGGAATTTGCTATGTCTCTAGCTATGCCTTTGATTGATTGATTTGCCTAAACCTGTCCCGGTAGTGGGTATTGACTCCACTCCTCTTGCTAATGGTTATTTTACACAGCATACCCCTGTTTTTGAACTCCTTGTTGGCTCCATGCATTTGGAGCAGTGCTCTGTACTGTTGATGCAGGGATTATCGTCCGATTTGGTTTTAGGCCTTCCCTGGTTGCAGTTGCATAATCCCACGTTTGACTGGAATACTGGGGATCTTACCAAATGGGGTAATGAATGCTTGACGTCATGTTTTTCTGTTAATTCTATTTCTCCCCCTGAGGAGGTGAACACGCTACCTGAGTTTGTTCAGGATTTCGCTGATGTTTTCTCTAAGGAGGCCTCCGAAGTGTTACCTCCTCATAGAGAATATGATTGCGCTATCGATTTGGTACCAGGAGCTAAGCTCCCTAAGGGTAGGATATTTAATCTCTCTTGTCCCGAACGTGAAGCCATGAGAGAGTATATCCAGGAATGCCTGGCCAAGGGTTACATTTGCCCCTCTACTTCTCCGGTAGGTGCTGGCTTCTTCTTCGTAGGGAAGAAGGATGGTGGTCTTAGGCCATGCATTGACTACCGCAACTTGAGTAAGGTCACTGTAAGGAACCAGTATCCCCTTCCTTAGATTCCTGATCTCTTTAATCTGGTTCAGGGGGCCCAATGGTTCTCTAAGTTTGACCTACGGGGGGCGTATAACCTTATCCGCATCAAAGAGGGGGATGAGTGGAAGACCTGCGTTTAACACGCCCGAAGGTCATTTCGAATACCTCGTCATGCCCTTTATGTTGTGTAATGCTCCCGCGGTCTTCCAGAATTTCATAAATGAGATTTTAAGAGATTACCTGGGGGTATTTCTTGTAGTGTAACTTGATGACATACTTGTGTTTTCCAAGGACTGGTCCTCCCACGTTGAGCATGTCAGGAAGGTGCTCCAGGTCCTTCGGGAAAACAAACTGTTTGCGAAGACCGAAAAATGTGTGTTTGGGGTGCAGGAGATACCATTTTTGGGTCAAATCCTCACTCCTCATGAATTCCGCATGGACCCCGCCAAGGTCCAGGCTGTGGCGGAATGGGTTCAACCTGCCTCCCTAAAGGTGTTACAGTGTTTCTTGGGGTTCACTAATTATTACAGGAGATTTATTGCTAACTTCTCGGTCATCGCTAAGCCTCTTACGGACCTCACTCGCAAAGGTGCTGATCTCCTCCACTGGCCTCCTGAGACTGTCCAGGCTTTTGAGGTCCTTAAGAAGTGCTTTATCTCGGCCCCAGTGCTGGTTCAGCCCAACCAAATGGAGCCATTTATCGTGGAGGTTGACGCGTCCGAGGTGGGAGTGGGGGCTGTCTTGTCCCAGGGTACCAGGTCCCTCACCCATCTCCGTCCCTGTGCCTACTTCTCCAGGAAGTTTTCGCCCACTGAGAGTAACTATGATATTGGCAACCGCAAACTCTTAGCCATTAAATGGGCATTTGAAGAGTGGCACCACTTCCTGGAGGGGGCTAGGCACCAGGTAACGGTCCTTACCGACCACAAGACTCTGGTTTTCCTAGAATCGGCCCGGAGGCTAAACCCGAGACAAGCTCGTTGGGCGTTATTTTTTACCAGATTCAATTTTTGGGTTACCTATAGGGCTGGGTCTAAAAATATTAAGGCTGATGCACTGTCGCATAGCTTCATGGCCAGCCCTCCTTCGGAGGAAGATCCTGCTTGTATTTTGCCTCCAGGTATAATCATTTCCTCTATTGAGTCTGATTTAGTCTCTGAAATTGCTGCTGATCAAGGTTCAGCTCCCGGGAACCTTCCTGAGAACAAGCTGTTTGTTCCCCTGCTATTCTGGCTAAGGGTACTTAGGGAAAATCATGACTCCGCACTATCTGGTCATCCAGGCATTCTGGGTACCAAGCACCTCATTGCCAGAAACTATTGGTGGCCTGGGTTGCCTAAAGACGTTAAGGCCTACGTCGCCGCTTGTGAGGTTTGTGCTAGGTCCAAGACTCCCAGGTCCCAACCAGCGGGCTTACTACGTTCTTTGCCCATTCCCCAGAGACCTTGGACCCATATCTCCATTGATTTTATCACCGATTTGCCTCCATCTCAAGGCAAGTCGGTGGTGTGGGTTGTAGTAGACCGCTTCAGTAAGATGTGCCACATTGTGCCCCTCAAAAAACTACCCAATGCTAAGACGTTAGCTACCTTGTTTGTCAAACACATCCTGCGTCTCCATGGGGTCCCTGTCAATATTGTTTCTGACAGATGGGTACAATTTGTTTCTTTGTTTTGGAGAGCCTTCTGTAAAAAGTTGGAGATTGATCTGTCCTTCTCCTCTGCCTTCCATCAATTTCAACTATTCAACTATGCCTTCCAACAATTTTCAGTTTCAACTAATGGCCAAACCGAGAGGACTAATCAGTCTCTAGAACAATATTTAAGGTATTTTATCTCTGACTGTCAAAATGATTGGGTCTCATTCATTCCCCTCGCCGAATTTTGCCTTAATAACCGGGTCAGTAACTCGTCAGGGGTCTCCCCCTTTTTCTGTAATTTTGGGTTTAATCCACGGTTCTCCTCCGTTTCACTTGGTAGTTCCAACAATCCCGAGGTAGAGGTCGTTCATCGGGAACTGTGCACAGTCTGGGCCCAGGTTCAGAAGAACCTAGAGGCGTCCCAGAGCATAAAAAAACTCAGGCAGATAGAAGACGTTCTGCTAACCCCTTGTTTATGGTCGGGGATCTGGTGTGGCTATCGTCAAAGAACTTGCGCCTTAAAGTCCCGTCCAAGAAGTTTGCTCCCCGGTTTATAGGGCCGTACAAGGTCATTGAAGTCCTCAATCCTGTCTCCTTCCGACTGGAGTTGCCCCCATCTTTTCGAGTACACGACGTGTTTCATGTCTCTCTCCTTAAACGCTGCTCCCCGTCCTTGGCTCCCTCGAGGAAACCTCCTGTCCCCGTTCTCACCCCTGAGGGGGTAGTATTCGAGGTGGCCAAGATTGTGGACAGCAAGTTGGTCCACGGCTCCCTCCAGTACCTGGTCCATTGGAGAGGATATAGGCCTGTGGAGAGGACTTGGGCACCCGCCCGGGATGTTCACGCTGGGGTATTGGTCAGGAGGTTCCACCTTCGTTTCCCCAATAAACCAGGTCCATCTAGAAAGGGTCCGGTGGCCCCTCATAAAAGGGGGGGTACTGTTAAGAATCTGCCAGGCACAGCTTCTGTATCCACGCCCATAGGTAATCAGTCTGCACCTGCTTCTATGTCTGTGAGACTGACTCCATCTTCCACCACTCAGGATGGCAGGCTTAGGAGTGGGAGAGCCTATCACAGCCTGGCCAGACGGAGCTAGCTCCCGCCCTCTGTCTATTTATACCTGCCTTTCCTGTTCCTCCTTGCTTGTGATTCTTCTCTGTTGGTTTCCTGGCCCTGCTGCAGCTTCTTGAACTACTTGTCCCTGCTTCGTATTGACCCTGGCTTACTGACTACTCTTCTGCTCTTCGTTTGGTACCTCGTACACTCCTGGTTTGACTCGGCTTGTTCACTACTCTCCTGCTCTGCGTTTGGCACCTCGTACTCTCCTGATTTGACTCGGCTCGTTTACTACTCTTGTTGCTCACGGTGTTGCCGTGGGCAACTGCCCCGTTTCCCTTTGTTCTGTGTTTCCTTGTCTGTGGTCTGTCGTGCACTTATTGAGTGTAGGGACCGTCGCCCAGTTGTACCCCGTCGCCTAGGGCGGGTCGTTGCAAGTAGGCAGGAACTGAGTGGCGGGTAGATTAGGGCTCACTTGTCTGTTTCCCTATCCCTGTCATTACAGCCTACGTCAGTGAACATACATCAGCTACCTCTGACAATTTCAAATCTTGCCAAAAACACTTAAATTCACTTTTTGATTATCTGGAAGAGCAGGATAATCTAGGGCGCCGTAATAATATTCGGCTGAGAGGTGTCACGGAGATACCTCCAGAATCGCTTCCTTCCACTGTCAAACAATTAGCTATGGAACGTTTAGGAGATTCTTATCCTAATTTGATTGTTATTGAGCATGCGCATAGGTCACTGAGAGCGGGACCTAAACCGACTGATCCACCTACAGATGTTGTCTGCCGTATGCTAAACTATAAGACCAAAGAAGTTCTACTGAGGAAAGCGATAGAAAAGGGATCCATACATTGGGAAAACCAAACCATCACCATTTTCAAAGACTTGGCTCCTATCATACTGAATAAGAGGTGACTCTTAAAACCGCTTACTGATGTACTTCGTTCAAGGAAAATCCTGTACAGATGTCTTTTTCCTTTTGGTCTCACCACGAGCGTGGAAGGGAAAAGGTATCTTATTTGTCACCATACAGATCTGGAAGGTCTAATGGAACATCTAGAGATACAGCACATTCAAATACAAGAAAGGTCCATCGTTCAGGACATGTCATGCCTTCCGCTCATTCCACCTCCTCTGCCATGGACCAGAGTAACTTCTAATGGCAACAATAAGTCCAAGAGACGTACAGGCAAATTGACACCGAAAAGGCTACTTGCTGCTGATAACTAAAGGACTGTTCCTGTTTAATCTACATTTAGATGTATCCATTGGTTTTTATTCTTCTTACTGTGTACTGTTTGATCTATCATTTTTAGCTATGCTATTGTGTATTACTGTTGTTTTGCATATACAACCAATAGGCCCATAGTGGCCAATGTTAAGATTTATTATGGGAGTCATATGACTAATGTCAAACATATTGCCACAATTATCATGCCAGATAGGCACAATTTCTTCTGTTATACAAAGTATACCTCCTGGTTCTTATTTTTGTTTCTCAGTTACCCCTTCTCTTTATATTTTTTTTTATCCTCCCCAAACCTATTCATCCAATAAATACTCAGGGATAGTTTTGTCATGTACAAGAATAAGGGACCACACTCTAAATGCTTTCAGATCTACACAAATAGTTATACACCATGGCAGATATTGAGATTCTTTCATATAATATTAGAGGTATGAATGCCTCAGCTAAGAGAGGACAAATAATTGCCCTCCTCAAAAAAGAACGTATTGATGTATGTTAGTTACAGGAATCCCATTTCAAAAGGGACAAAATTCCCACAATGAATCACAGTTACTTTGCCAACTGGTTCCATAGCGGATGTCCCACAGGTGCCTCAAAAGGGGTCAGTATTGGGATCTCTAAACACATACCATTCACTTTTAAATATGTGGAAACAGATAATGAGGATAGATTTATATTTCTGAAATGTATAATAGGTACACAAACGGTGACCTTGGGAAATATATATGCTCCAAACTTGGAACAAACTAAATGGTTAAAATCTACTATGAAATTTTTTTGTGACTTTGCAGAAGGTATTACTATAATGGGAGGTGATTTTAATGTAGCTCTAGATCCCTTATTAGACACATCTAAGGGTACATCTGCAATCTCTCATAGGGCGCTGAGTGATTTAAAATGTTGCATTCATGATGTGTCCGATTAATTCCCAATATCCACAGTTTTAAACGTGCCCTGAAAACACATCTATTTATACAGGCCTACAACATTCCCTAATCTGACTCCTTTCCATGGCCCTCCTTTTAGATTAGTCATCAGAATAAGATTCCCTCACACTCCTTCTCTTCATGTCCGTCATACACGGATACTGGCTGATGACCGGCTCATGCAGCTTTATGTTACCACCGCATGTGTATAAAAATGGCCGGACCATTGTACAGAACAAACACTGTTGCACTTTGTGTCTCCCTTACTTCCTCATAGATTGTAAGCTCTTTCAAGCAGGGTCCTCACTCCCCAGGTTTGAATTGTAAATGAACTTTGTCACTATGTAATGTCTGATATTGTTTGTTTCATGTTCCCTCTAAATTGTAAAGTGCTGCGTAATATGTTGGCGATATATAAATAAAGATTATTATTATTATTATGATGTGGGTCTGATAGACATATGGAGAACATTCCATCCACATCTGGAAGATTTTACACACTATTCTGACCCACATGGCTCTTATCAGAGATTGGATTACCTACTCATAACACATGCATTTCTAGAATATTGTAAATTCCCTTTCATTGGATCGCATATCTTTTCGGACCATTCCACGATAGGTTTCTCCTTGTGCCTATCAATTCTCCCTAGGAGAGACTCTAACTGAAGATTAAACAAAACTCTCCTTAAAAACCATAAACATGTATCTTATATAGATCAAAAGCTAACCGAGTTTTTCTCTATAAATGACCAAGAGGACATTGGAACTTGGATACTGTGGGAGGCAAACAAGGCATTCATTAGAGGAGAATAGCGCTAGGATCCCATGTGAAAGAGAGGGAATAAAAACTTATTGACTTATTAGATCGCATCAAACAGCTAGAGACCCTGTTAAACAGAAACCTGACTGTTGAACACTTAGAGGAACTATCTTCTTTGACGTTAAAAATCTGTTGAATCTAAAATCTGCCAAGGCCACTTAGCCTCCAATTTAAGCATTATGCACATGGTGATAAACCTACAAAGTTCATGATCTCACAAATCAAGAAACGGAAAGCCAGGGAATTTATAGGCCAAAATAATGTGTTAGATGGCTCTTTGTGTCAGGATACAGATTCAACAGCTAAAGAATTCCATAACTTTTATTATAGCTTATACAATCTTAATTCCAAAGATGATGTGGAAACCTCACTTCTCAAAGAAAAACTTACTACCGAATTTCTGGATTCGATTTCTATGCCGTGTATTTCAGACACTCAGGCCAAGAAGTTATGTGTGCCAAATACAAATAGCGTAATTCTTAAAACACTTAAACAAATGCCTAAAAGTAAATGCCCGGGCCCTGATGGACTCCCTCCACATTATTACCTCACTTTCCAAGATCCCCTGACCCTATCAGCGAACATATCTATTATTCATAAGGAAGGTAAAGATTCCTCGAAATGCAATAATTATAGACCCATATTCCTTCTAAATTCGAATCTAAAGTTATTTGCTAAACTGTTAGCCATACACTTAAATCCTTTCCTGACTACCCTTATTCACCCAGACAAGGTGGGATTTCTCCCTATGAGAGAAGGGAAGGATAACACATACTAAATTCTTAATCTCATCCAATTTGCACAAACCCATGGGATTAACACGATTTTGCTTGGGACAGATGCTGAAAAAGCATTCGACAGAATCTCTTGGCCCTTTATGAAAGTCACCCTTCTTAAATTTAATATACTGTTACAATTTGTAAACGCAATCTTTACCATGTACCAATGTCCCTTAGCTAGAATAGCGGTCAATGGTAGATTTTCCCAGTCATTTAAAATTGCAAACGGTACATGACAGAGATGTTCTTTATCTCCCCTACTTTTTGTTGTTCTAACGAGACATTATTGCAGAAAATCCGTGAGTCAACTCAGATACACGGTATTACATGTGGAGGCCATAATCACAAGATAGCAGCTTTTGCTAACGACATACTTTTGACCATAACTAATTCGGCTCAAGCCCTTCCCTATCTGAAAACGTTATTTGATCATTTTGGGTGCACATCAAATTTCAAAATTAATGACACAAAATTGCAAGTTTTGAATATCTCCATTCCTGCGGCAGAAAGGGAATCTTTGGCAACTTACTCTCCCTTTGATTGGCCCCAAGATAAAATTCGCTATTTAGGCGTGTATATTTTGGCAGATATTGCTTCCCTGTATAAACGTAACTACGCACCTGTGCTGAAAGATATTTTGAAATCTATTGAACAATGGAATGTTCCCTTTACTTCTTTCATAGGATGGAAAAATTTGCTTAAATCTATTATTATGCCGAAATTAATGTAAGTGTTTCAGACTCTTCCTGTTTACATCCCCAACTCCTTTTTCACAGCAGTAAGAAGAATTTTCACCTCCTTCAAATGGAGATCTAAAAAACCTAGAATAGCTTTCATGACTCTTACTAGATCAGATAGAATTGGTGGCATAGTACTTCCAGATCCGTTTTTATATTATAGGGCAGTGCAGATAGAAAGAGTCTTGGAATGGCTGAGAAAACCCAATCAGACGCTTTGGGTCTAAGTAGAGGAGGCAAATTCTTCTTTACCACTCAGGTACTTGGTGCTAAATTGCAACACTCCTCCTACCCCAGGTATGTCGACAAAGGTATTATTGAGTGCCACCTTTCGGACTTGGAGGTCCATCAACACTTCACACTCACTTGTTACCTTCCCCTCACCGCTAATTCAAATTAGAGACCTACCTAGCACTTTATCTGTAATTAGTAACGAATAAATACCAACTTCAATATTGACAAATGTAAGACCATATACGACACTATTGGACTCGGGGGTCCTGCCTTCTCCCCGGGAACTAAGTGTGTCTTTGTACCTACCTAGTCTTAATTTTATGATGTACAATAAAATTTGAAATCAGTTTGGAGCTATCATTAACCCCTAAGTGACCAAGCTATTTTTTTCCGTTTTTCTATAGTTGCATTCATAGAGATATAACTTTTTTATTTTTCTGTCGACATAGCTGTATGAGGACTTGTTTTTTGTGGGATTAGTTGTACTTATTAATGACTAAATTTTAAGGTACATATCATTTTTTTATTAACTTTTATTAACTTTTTTTGGGGGGAATTAGAAAAAAACCCTGAAACTCTAACATTGTTCTATGCGTTTTAAATTGGCGTTGTTCACTGTGCGGCATAAATAACACATTACCTTTATTCTATGGGTTGGCACGATTACGACGATGCCACATATGTAGAGGTTTTTTATGTTTTACGACTTTTGCACAATAAAAACACTTTTGAACTAAATTATTTGTTTTTGCATTGTCACTTTCCAAGAGCCGTACTTTTTTTAATTTTCTGTCAATGTAGAGATTTTTTGGGCTTATTTTTTGCGGGATGAGACGTAGTTTTGATTGGTACTGTTTTGGGACACATGGGACTTATTGATTAATTTTTATTATGACTTTTTTGGGGGGCAATGGAAAAAAATAGCAATTTCGCCATTGTTTTTTGCATTTTTTATACGGTGTTCATCTTGCGGTTTAAATGACATATTAACTTTAATTATTGAGTCATTACGGTCGCGGTGATACCATATATGTTTACTTTTATTTATTTTTTACACTTTTACTAAATAAAACCACTTTTTATGGAAAAAAATAGTTTTATTTATTTTTTTACTGTCATTTTTATTAATAATTTTTATTTCACATTAATTACTTATTTTTTTAGTCCCACTAGGGGACTTTACTATGTGATCTTCAGATTGTTGCTATAATGTTTTGGTATACTTCGTATACCAGAGCATTATTGCTTGTCAGTGTAAATCTGACAGACAATCTATTAGGATGTGCCTCTCGCATGTCCTAATAGGCATATGCCCAGGGCAGACCTGGGGGCTTTTATCAGGCCCCCGGCTGCCATGACACTGCATCGGAGACCCGCGATTGCACTTGCGGGCCGCCGATGGGTGACAGAGTGAGCTCACTCCCTCTGTAAACAAGTTAAATGCCGCGGTCACTATTGACGGCGGCATTTAACGGGTTAATCAACAGCGATCAAAGTAAACTTTGATCGCGGTTAGAGATGAGCGAACCGAGACAACCGAACCCGGTTTCAGTCCGAACATCCGGAAAAGTTCGGTTCGCAGCGAATCCGAACTTCACCGGGTTCGGCCGAACCCGTTTTGACCGAACCCGCTCAAAAATATTATACAAATCGGCAGCCACTTATCTCTATCAATCACTGATAGAGAAAAGAGGCTGCTGATTAAAAATAAAATAAAAAGCATTTCATACGTACCCGGTCGTTGTCTTGGAGACGAGTCCCTCTTCTTCCTCCAGTCCGACCTTCTTTTCTGACGTGGCAGCCTGTGATTGGCTGCAGAGGCCTCTGCAGCCTGTGATTGGCTGCAGAGGCCTTTGCAGCCTGTGATTGGCTGCAGCGGTCACATGGGCTGTATCGTCATCCAGGAAGGTCGGGCCGGATGTCGAGAGGGACGCGTCACCAAGGCAACGGCCAGGAGGCCGGACTGGAGGAAGCAGAAAGTTCTCGGTAAGTATGAACGTCTTTTTTTTTTACAGGTTACTCTATATTGTGATCGGTAGTCACTGTCCAGGGTGCTGAAACAGTTACTGCCGATCAGTTAACTCTTTCAGCACCCTGGACAGTGACTATTTACTGACGTCGCCTAGCAACGCTGCCATAATGACGGGTGCACACATGTAGCCACCCGTCATTACGGGTAATATATTTTATAATGGGAGCACGGCTCGGAAAAACGACCGGCTGCCCGTGGCTGCCCGTGGCTGCCCGTGGCCGGCCGTGCCCGACCGTGCTCATCTCCTTAAATACTCTGTGCTGCCTTAAACTCTGTGGACAGGTCAGGATCCTGTTTCTTTTAAATGCTGCTGGGGAACCCGCTCGATCCACTATATAAGGCTGCGCTACAGTGCAGCATTTAAAAGAAACAGGATCCTGACCTGTCCATAGAGTTTAAGGCAGCATAGAGTATTTCAGGAGATGAGCGTGCAGATTCAGTGCTGCTGTGAACTCTGCTCTTACCATTACGTAGCTCAGTTGTACCTCTCCTCCACTCCTGTCCTCAATAACACCTTCACATGATTGGCAAGTCACCACGTAATGGTAAGAGCAGAGTTCACAGCAGCACAGAGTATTTCAGGAGATGAGCGTGCGGATCTTGTGTGGGGTGGTGACTTGCCAATCATGTGAAGGTGTTATTGAGGACAGGAGTGGAGGAGAGGTAACAGACGGAGCTACGTAATGGTAAGAGCAGAGTTCACAGCAGCACAGAGTATTTCAGGAGATGAGCATGCAGATTCAGTGCTGCTGTGAACTCTGCTCTTACCATTACGTAGCTCAGTTGTACCTCTCCTCCACTCCTATCCTCAATAACACCTTCACATGATTGGCAAGTCACCACGTAATGGTAAGAGCAGAGTTCACAGCAGCACAGAGTATTTCAGGAGATGAGCGTGCGGATCTTGTGCGGGGTGGTGACTTGCCAATCATGTGAAGGTGTTATTGAGGACAGGAGTGGAGGAGAGGTACAACTGAGCTATGTAATGGTAAGAGCAGAGTTCACAGCAGCACAGAGTATTTCAGGAGATGAGCGTGCGGATCTTGTGCGTTGTGGTGACTTGCCAATAATGTGAAGGTGTTATTGAGGACAGGAGTGGAGGAGAGGTAACAGACTGAGCTACGTAATGGTAAGAGCAGAGTTCAAAGCATCACAAAATCTGCACGCTCCTCTCCTGAAATACTCTTTGCTGCTGTGAACTCTGCTCTTACCATTACGTAGCTCAGTCTGTTACCTCTCCTCCACTCCTGTCCTCAATAACACCTTCACATGATTGGCAAGTCACCACCCCGCACAAGATCCGCACGCTCATCTCCTGAAATACTCTGTGCTGCTGTGAACTATGTGTGTGTGTCTGTGTGTGTGTGTGTGTGTGTGTGTAGATGTTTGTGTGTGTGTGTGTTTTTGTATATGTGTGTTTGTGTATATGTGTGTATATGTGTGTATATGGGTGTGTGTTTGTGTGTTTATGGGTGTGTGTTTGTGTATATATGGGTGTGTTTATGTATATGTGTTTGTGTATATGTTTGTGTGTGTGTGTTTGTGTGTATATGTGTGTGTTTGTGTATATATGGGTCTGTTTGTGTACATGTGTTTGTGTATATGTGTGTGTTTGTGTATATGTGTGTGTTTGGGTATGTGTGTTTTTTTTTGTATATGTGTTTGTGTATATGTGTTAGTTTGTGTATATGTGTGTATATGTGTGTGTGTGTTTGTCTCTTTGTGTGTGTGTGTGTGTGTGTGTGTGTGTGTTTGTGTATATCTTGTTGTGTTTGTGTATAACTGTGTATATGTGTTTGTGTATATGTGTTTGTGTATATGTGTGTGTTCGTGTATATGTGTGTGTTTGGATATGTGTGTTTTTGTTTGTATATGTGTGAGTTTGTGTATATGTGTGTGTGTTTGTCTGTTTATATGTGTGTATATCTTGTTGTGTTTGTGTATATATATGTGTGTGTTTGTGTATGGTTGTTTGTTTGTGTGTGTGTGTGTATATATGTGTGTAGGTGAGTAGAAGTATTGGTATTGTTCACATTGATAACTGTTTTTTTATGTTGTTGCAGATTTTGATGTACCGATTGGACTACATCTTCGATTCGTTGGACTACTGCGTAGATCTAAGTTTTTTAAAATTTTAATAAAATGGTTAACGAGGGTTTTGTTGGGGATTTCTTATTTCAATAAAAAATAATTGTCTTTGTGTTTTTTTTTTTACTTTATTAGTGCCTAGATAATGGCAGTTGGCTGATTGACAGCGTCCATTATTAAGGCGGTACTTAGTGTTAGCCGGTGCAGAGGCTAGCACTAACCACCCATTATTACCCCGGTACCCACCACCACCAGGGGTGCCGGGAAGAGCTTGGTACGATCCAGTACCCGACCATCTGTTGTGATAGTCGGGTACTGGGGCGGCCGTAGGCTGGTATTATGAGGCTAGGAAGGGCCAAAAACAGTGGACCTTCCCACCCTTGTAATGCTAGGCTGCTGCTGCTGTGTTGTATCAGGCTGGTTATAAAAATGGGGGGGACCCCCACGTCATTTTTTTTTTTGAATTTAACAAATTTAACAATAGACGGGTCCCCCACATTTTTAATAACCAGCCATATACAAGGCCGCAGCAGTCTGACATTACATGGGTGGGAAGGGCCACTGGTTTTGTCCATTCCCAGGCTAATAACACTGTGTTGTATGTGGCTGGTTATGATAAATTGTGTGGAACCCCATGTCTTTTTTAAAAAAAATTAAAAATGAATAAATAAATAATTTAAAAAAATTACGTGGGGTCCCCCCCACTTTTATAACCAGCCAGATACAACACAGCAGCAGCAGCCTAGCATTACAAGGGTGGGAAGGTACACTGTTTTTGGCCCTTCGCAGCCTCATAATACCGGCCTGCGGTCGCCCCAGAGCCCGACCATCACAACAGATGGTCGGGTACTGGATCGTACCTGGCTCTTCCCGGCACCCCTGGTGGTGGTGGGTACCGGGGTAATAATGGTGGTTAGCCTCTGCACCGGCTAACACTAAGCCTCGCCTTAGTAATGGATGTTGTCACTCAGACAGCGGCCATTACTAAAGTGGTAGTAATAAAATTTGAAAAGAAAAGACAAAGATATAGATAAAATATTTTATTGAAATAAAGCACCCCCAACACAACCCTCATTAACCATTTTATTGTAGAAAAAAAAAACATCATCTAAGTAGTCCTCGAAACCGACGTAGTCCAAACACCAAACCTGTAAAAAAATAAATTAAAAAAAAATGAAATAAAACATGTCGTAGGCTTAGATTCAGTTTAATGTGTGATACTGACTGTTATACCATGTATAGAAGCCTGCCGCGAAGTTGACTTAGATACAGGGCGCCAGCAGACAGTATCATACATGGCCATACAGACATATATACAAACAAACAAACAAACATACATGCAAACATACATACATAAATATATACAAACATACATACATACATACATATATACAAGCATGCACATATATACATGCAAATATACATACATGCAAACATACACACATATATACATACATACATGCAAACTATCATACATACATACATGCATGCACACACACATGAAAACATACATACATATATACAAACAAACATGCAAAGATAGATAGATACATACATACATATATACAAGCATGCACAAATATACATGCAAACATAAATACATGCAAACATAATTACATACATGCACATATATATATAAACATACATGCAAACATACATGCAAAAATAATAACATGCAAACATACATACATACACATATATACATACATACATGCCAATATACATACATGCCAACATACATACATGCAAACATACATACATACAAACATACATACATGCAAACATACATACATGCACATATATACATACATACATGCCAACATACATACATGCAAACAAACATACATACATGCAAACATACATACATGCAAACATACATACATACATACATGCAAACATACATACATGCACATATATACATACATACATGCCAACATACATACATGCCAACATACATACAAACAAATATACATGCAAACATACATACATTCCAACATACATACATGCAAACATACATACATACAAACATACATACATGTAAACATAAATACATGCACATATATACATACATACATGCCAACATACATACATGCAAACAAACATACATACATGCAAACATACATACATGCAAACATACATACATACATACATGCAAACATACATACATGCACATATATACATGCATACATGCCAACATACATACATGCCAACATACATACAAACAAATATACATGCAAACATACATACATGCAAACATACATACATACATACATACATACATGACAACATACATACATGCCAACATACATACATGCCAAAAAAAAATAATAATACGTTCATACTTACTTTCCTCCTGTCCGGCCTCCAGCGATGACGTTTCATCCATGTCGCCGCTGCAGCCTGTGATTGGCATCGCTGGAGGCCGGACAGGAGGAAAGTAAGTATGAACGTATTATTATTTTTTTTTTATTACATTAAAATTTTATTTTCTGCGCGCCGAGCATGTACTGTCAAGGTTGCTGAAAGAGTTAGTGCAGCCCATTAACTCTATCAGCACCCTGGACAGTAGCATGCTCGGCGCACGGAAATTACAGGTTCGGTCCAAACTAGTTCGGTCCGAATCGAACTTTTTCGGGAAATTCGGCGAACTAGCCGAACCGAACTTTTGATAAGTTCGCTCATCTCTAATCGCGGGCATTGGAGCAGGAGCCCAGCTGTCATCAGACAGCCGAGCCCCGGCTCCTGCCTGCACGGGACACCGGCGCAGAACTTAGACGTGAAAAGGCGGCGGCCTAGCCTAAGGCCCCTTAGTGACCACTGTGAAAGGCGTATTGGTGGTCACTAAGGGGTTAAGCATCCAAACATGAAAAGAACACCGACATGGTTTAAAACTCTAGCTTTGGTACGCAATACCCCTAGAAAAGTTATCTCCACTGCTTATAAATACTTACTGTTTGACGCATCAATAGACGCACATCTTTTACCTTGCATTAAGGCCCGGGAGAAAGACCTGGAACAAGCCCTCACAGTTACGCAAATTAAAACCATACTAATGGCACCAAAATTAGACTCAAGATGCGTCCGCATACAGGAAAATGCTTACTATGTCTTGATGAGATGTTATATGACCCCAAAAAAAATACATAGAATAGATGATACTTATCCTGATGTGTGTTGGAAGTGTGGTGTCAATACGGGGTTGTATATACACATGTGGTGGTCCTGTAACGTAGTCACTCCTTTTTGGAAAGATATCTTAAAAATAACTAATGATATTTACAGAATTGATTTGCAATTTGGCAAAGAAGTTTTACTTTTACATCTGTTTCCCCAAGGTGCTAAGCCCAGCAACTTTAAACTAGCTAGACATCTTTTGTCAGCAGCTTATTTGCTTTTATCCAAATATTGGAAAGTGACACACCCTGCCTCATTAGAGGAATGGAAAGCAAAGGTTGATAGTGTATTTCGCTTGGAAGAGTTGGCACTTTGGGAGACCAGAAATCATATGAAATTCAAAGACATATGGAGTGCCGGGGGTAGCTTTAGAGGCTTTTCTTCCTTCTAATATTGTAAGTTATGGTCATGCTAACTATCATTCTCTTACATCCTTGGGATACATTGTTGGTTCACCTTCCCTCTTACCTCTCCCTTTCTTTTTCCCCCTTTCTTTTTTCCTCCCCTCTTCTAGTTACCTTGTAACTTACAGTTCTATATGTTCTGTTCCTCACATAAGTACGTACTTGGGATTTTATGTTCTTTATTTTTATCTTGTTTGTTATATACTGTATTTCTATATATATGATGGGAAATGACTGTATTGTTCTATTTGCCTCATGTTAGGAAATGTTTCATATACCATTTCACAGTTGCAACAATTGTAATTGATCATTACCTTTCTGGAAATGCTTTCTTTTTCTATCAGAAAAAGTTTGATAAAAAGAGATTTGAAAGAAAAATTTGTAGTACTCTGTTCTCCGGTGGTATGTACCATTTGTAATCACAGTGTATCCTAGCTCTGTACATTTATGGGCACTTGCATGCTTGCCAGCTTCCGCAGTGAAACACATGGAAGAATACTGTATAGACTCTTTTTGGAACTGAAGTACAGAGGTACTATGTGTGCCACCATAGGGTTCTGTGCACACGGCTCTGTTGTGTACATGATGGGCTACTATTGCAGTACTAGAGTTGAAGTGTATTTTCACCATTAATTAAAAGTTTACATATAAATTTGATGTAAATAGAAACTCTTGCCACAAAAAACACATATACATTTTTTTTTCTTCGCTTCATTTCCATTATCAGTGATATATATATATATATATATATATATATATATATATATCTACATGAGCATCTATAAAGACAGATAGATAGATAGATAGATAGATAGATAGATAGATAGATAGATAGATAGATAGATAGATAGATAGATAGATAGATAGATAGATAGATAGATAGATAGATAGATAGATAGATAGATAGATACCAATGTGTACAACCTCAACTTTTTTTGAATTGCATTAACTTATACAAATTGTTCTGACAACAATTCAATACAATCTCGTACCATCCAGTAAAAACAAGTATGCGTTAACTTATTTGATTTTTTTTAACATGGGAGTCTATGGAAAACGAATGGCAGGCGAATGGAAACTGTCCCAGCCGTCAAGTAATATACACAATAAAGTCTACTTTTTTTTGCATAAGGGTTTATGGGCGACAGATTCCTGACACATGGCCTCGGCCAGAGGCATACTTTTTTTTACATGTGTGTCTAATATGTTGCGCCACACATATTGGGAGTTGTTGGGTTTAGAGATAAGTTAAGGGAGGACACATCTGTTGAAAATGATTTCATTATTGAATATCATTCTATATTTTATTATATATATATATATATATATATATATATATATACACACACACACACACACACACACACACACAATCCACCAGAGATGAACACGGCACTCCAATCAAGTTGAATATCAGGCCATGTGCACGTTACCAGAGGATGAATCAGTTCTCCAACTTGAATATAAACGAAACCATAGAAGAAGGAACAGCACCAGGACTTCAGTATAGATGAACACAAGGTTGTTTATTCCACTCACTCACTCATATATATATATATATATATATATATATGTATATATATATATATGTATATATGTATATACATATATATATATATATATGTATATATATATATATATATATATATATATATATATATGTATATATATATATATATATATATATATATATATATATATATATATATATATATATATATATATATGTATATATATATATATATATATATATATATATATATATATATATGCACTCTGTTGCTGTCTGGGCGACTAATTCAGTAACTGAGATATGATGAATTCTGAAGTGGATACAGAACGCATGAGACATGAACTGAATAACTTAAGAATTGAAGAAAGTGTCTCAGGGAAGTTAAGTACAGTGCCGCTGCTACTAATATATTTCTATCCTCTTCTTCTAAATTACAAACTACTTCCATATTTTATTTAATGTGTCTTTTGTATATTTCCATGTTTTTGTGGTATTCTCTTACCCAAAAAGAAGACATTTATTTTTATTCCTGGGATGATTGTGATTATATGTGCTGAAAAACAGGTCACGTCCACTTATGGCGCATTTGAAATGAATTGCATAAATGGGAGTGCGGAGAAAATATGAGGTCATTTTAAATCTAATCAGCTGAAAAGACTGCAGTTTATTTCACTTTTCCGTATATCTTTTTTATCTCCTATTTACTACAGAATATTTCATTGTGATTATTGTTTCCATTCTCTTATCTCTTAATTATTTTCCTCTGTTTAGTTTGACATTTAATAAGTTGTTCCTACCTAATTCAATGTTTCCCTCTGCAATCTCCACTCTTTTTTCCCACCAGCGCTTTGATTTATTTTTCTCACTCACTTCATTTTATTCTATTAGCTTTCCTTTTAATATACCCCACACATATATTTCTTTTTCTGTATGCTCAGGGTTCTGCTGATAAGACGAAATTGAATTATAATACTGAAAAAAATATACTTCTTCCCTCCTCGCTCGCTCACACAAAGCAAGGTATTAGGATATTGGGTTGCTCAGAAATGAGTGGAAAGAGAAAAATAATGTCAGCTTCAATAACCCCCTATATTTATTTAAACACCGGCATCTGAAGTGCTAAGAAAGATGAAGGCGCTGTGTGGATTTTCTGAGGCCTGCCATGTTCTCAATTTTGCTGACATTTAAGATGGAACATTGTAAGTGCGGAACACTACGCTTCACTCTATTTCATTTTTTTATTATTTTTTTTAAACATTCTCCGTCTCTAGCACCAATTTAAAAATTGAAGGGAGTTTGTTATTGAGCAAACAATAATAAATGAAACGTGACATGTCTTGAAAGGCAAGGCATAACATGACAGCAATATTAGTGCTAGAAACTAAAAAAAAAGACAAAATAAAAAGGAAAATAAAAGATGAGGAAAAAGTATTAGAAATTCAAAACTAAACTGTAGAATGACCAGAAAGCTTGCGCGCGCGCACACATACACGCACACACACACACACACACACACACACACACACAGAAACACATTAGTGACTCAAATGCAACGTTCAGTCAAAACATTAAAACCACTGACAGGTGAAGTAAATAAAATGGACTATCTCATTACCATGGCACCTGTCAGGGGGTGAGATATATGAGGCAGCAAGTGAACAGTCAGTTCTTGTTCATGAACAAGGAAATATGGGCAAGCGTAATGGCCAATCTTGAGCAACTTTGACAAGGGCCAAATTGTGATGGCCGACTAAAAAAAAAATCTCCAAAATGGTAGGTCTTGTGGGGTGTAACCGGTGTGCAGTGGTTAGTACACACCAAACGTGGTTCATCGAAGACCGACCAGTGAAACAGAAACACCCAAGGGTCATTGATGCAGCTGGAGAGCAAAAGCTAGCCCATCTGGTTTGAGCCCCAAGAAGAGCAACTCTAGTACAAATTGTTGAAAGGCTATGTTCACACCGCACTCTCCAAAATACTACTGTCCGAGCTGCCCAGGTATCCTATATGAACTATAGACTCTGACCTGCGCCCTGTTGGCCAGCTGCCATACCGCCAAGGCGGTACGGCCCAGTGGGTCCACGAACCCTACGTGACAGAAGGTGCCTGGTCTGATTAATCAAGTTTTCTTTTACATCATGTGGATGCTCTGGACTATGTTCTGCTCGTAAACCTTGGGTCCATTCATGTGGATGTTACTTTAATGCTTACCATCTACCTAAACATTGTTGTAGACCAAGTACACCCCATCATGGCAATGGTATTATGCGCTGTGCCACATTGTAAAAATTGTTTAGGAATGATTTGAGGAACATGACAAATAATTTAAAGGGAACCTGTCCAGGATTTCACCTATTGAACTCTACTCACCCCTCGCTGGCCGCTGCTGTCAAAAGTTCATTGCCATTATCCCCTCTCCTAAACTCCTTCTCCGACCATAGATAACGGTCTGCAAATATTTTGCACTTTTTATGGTAATAATCCGGCAGTCTCATTCGTTCCTCTTCTTATGCCCTCCACCGCCGAAAATTGGCCTACTCTGAATGCCGTAATCTCATCTGAGACAGCGCGCATGCGCCCGTCATGTATGGTCCAACACCCTTACTTGCTTTGTCCGGGCCTCAAGTCTAGTTACTGTGCATGCGACACAATAGTCTCACGTTGTGCGGACAGGTTTGAGGAATGAAGATAAGACTCTTTTCAAACGATGAAATGACTCTTTTATGTTCACAAAGCATAAAGAATACGGGGCGGGTACATTATAAAACTGAATACTAAAGGTACAGAGCCTACTTAGAAGATAATTATAGGTGACATAAAAATGAATTTTCCCCCACTTTCACCAGGTATTGCTGGTTTAGTAGGTGAAATGCGGGTGACAGGTTGCCTTTAAGGTGTTGACATGTGGTCCAAAATCCCTGATCTCAATTCGATCAAGGATCTGTGGGATGTACTGGAAAAACAAGTCTGATTCATGAAGGCCCCAAATTGCAACTTAAAGGATCTTCTGCTAAGATTTTGGTGTAAGATACCATAGGACCCCTTCAGAGGGGTCTTGTGGAGTCCATGTCTTGATAGGTCAGAGCTGTGTTGGCGGTGCTAAAGGGATCTACACAATATTTGGCAGGCGGTTTTAATGTTATGACTGAACAATGTATATATATATATATATATATATATATATATATATATATATATATATATATATATATATAAATTTTTATATATATATATATATATATATATATATATATATATATACACACTGTATTTTAGATATTTGTAGAGAGGCAAGATATACACTAACGTTCAAAAGTTTAGAGTCACTTAGAAATGTCCTTGTTTTTGAAAGAAAAGCACAGTTTTTTTCAATGAAGATAACATTAAATTAATCAGAAATACACTCTATACATTGTTAATGTGCTAAATGACTATTCTAGCGGCAAACATCTGGTTTTTAATGCAATATCTACATAGGTGTATAGAGGCCCATTTCCAGCAACCATCACTCGAGTGTTCTAAAGGTATATTGTGTTTGCTAACTGTGTTAGAAGGCTAATGGATGATTAGAAAACACTTGAAAACCCCTGTGCAATTATGTCAGCACCGCTGTAAACAGTTTTGCTGTTTAGAGGAGCTATAAAACTGACGTTCCTTTGAGCTAGTTGAGAATCTGGAGCATTATATTTGTGGGTTCGATTAAACTCTCAAAATGGCTAGAAAAAGAGAGCTTTCATGTGAAACTCGACTGTCTATTCTTGTTCTTAGAAATTAAGGCTATTCCATACGAGAAATTGCCAAGAAACCCAAGATTTCCTAGAACGGTGTGTACTACTCCCTTCAGAGGACAGCACACACAGGTTCTAACCAGAGTAGAAAGAGAAGTGGGAGGCCCCGCTGCACAACTGAGCAACAAGACAAGTACATTAGAGTCTCTAGTTTGAGAAATAGACGCCTCAAAAGATGCTGGAAGAGTGCCTGACGCCATCTATCAAGCATGGTGGAGGTAACGTGATGGTCTGGGGTTGCTTTGGTGCTGGTAAAGTGGGAGATTTGTACAAGGTAAAAGGGATTTTGAATAAGGCAGGCTATCACTCCATTTTGCAACGCCATGCCATACCCTGTGGACAGCGCTTGATTGGAGCCAATTTCATCCTACAACAGGACAATGACCCAAAGCACACCTCCAAATTATGCAAGAACTATTTAGGGAAGAAGCAGGCAGCTGGTATTCTATCTGTAATGGAGTGGCCAGCGCAGTCACCAGATCTCAACCCCATAGAGCTGTTGTGGGAGCAGCTTGACCGTATGGTACGCAAGAAGTGCCCATCAAGCCAATCCAACTTGTGAGAGGGCCTTCTGGAAGCATGGGGTGAAATTTCTCCCAATTACCTCAGCAAATTAACAGCTAGAATGCCAAAGGTCTGCAATGCTGTAATTGCTGCAAATGGAGCATTCTTTGATGAAAGCAAAGTTGGAAGGAGAAAATTATTATTTCAAATAAAAATCATTATTTCTAACCTTGTCAATGTCTTGACTATATTTTCTAGTCATTTTGCAGCTCATTTGATAAATATAAGTGTGAGTTTTCATGGAAAACACAAAATTGTCTGGGTGACCCCAAACTTTTGAACGGTAGTGTATATATACTGTATTTATACATTTGTAGAGAGAGAAGAAGGTAGCAGTGTTTCTGAAGTTTTAGTGTACAGATACAGATGTTCTGTTTGCAGAGTGCACTGTATCTAGACATTGCATACTTACTCACATAGCAATGAATTTCAGCAATGAACAACATGAAGGAGCCATCTGATTCACATCTTGTACTAAAACTGGACAGTATGGTGCTGTATTTTCTGTCAGTCTGTTGCTTTTCAACACACAGAACAATAAAATAAATTATTATCTAATTCTTTTTATTACGATTTACTGTCCTCAGATGTTAATGTTCGAAAATTTTAAATTTGGGTGAAAACCGATTTTGGCATCTAGACTTATTTATTTACCTCCTATTTATTTCTAGACAGCCAAAAAAATTAAATAAAATGAAAGCATAAATATAGTTCTGCAACATGCAGGCACAGAGGCGGTGATCATTTTTGCTATACTTTCCAAGCCAGTACGCAGGACTGCGAAAATCGAACAGCAATTCAGTTCACACATACCTATAAATTACAATCTTTTGTTTGTAAAAAAAAAAAAAATAAAGTTCAGAATTTTCTGCATAGGATCTTTCTGTAAGTTGATTTTAAAGCTCTTCATCTTGTAATAAGAAGTTTTTGCTTCTACTATAAATTATTTCAAGGAGGAGAAACTGTTCATTAAAAATAGAGGTATTAATGTGTGGTGGGTGATACCTGCCAACGTTCTGACTGGGACATTGTTGCATGAGCTCCATAAATTGGATGCAGTGCTGGCATGTTTCTTCTATGAAACAATAATTTTCTTAGCTTTTGTCCTGTAAATCATCTTGCTATCAGCTTCCCTAACATATCTCAATTTCAGGCAATATCCTTTTCATAACTCTTTCTTAGATCCACAGTTGTAGCCCACAAAAAGGTAAGTGGCATATTTTTGGCTTAGCTTAGTTGCATAAATCTACATTAAATGCGTGCAATGCACCAATTTATTCTAAACTCTACACCATTGACATATGTCTGCAATACATATATTGTTATATAACCTATAAGGACATGTTTTACTAGCAGAAGCTGTCTCATAAAAACCGACCCATTCCATGAGCCAAAGCAGAAATCCACATTCAGTACAGTGCACTGGAGAATAACAGGGTGCACATTAATAATTGAAGACCATTGTGCACCCTACCGTACAATTGTTTTGCTCTTTTGAGGTACTGCAGGGAAAATGAGCATTGACAATGCAATTAGTCCTAGTAAACAGAATAGCGTGTACTCCCAACAAGATCTTTCAGTCCCAGCAATAGAATACACTACTCTATTTTATAGAAGCAATCCAGCAATTTTTTTTTACCTATATAGTGCAGCATAGGCTATTATTAAAGAATAATGAAGAGGCTCTTGTGTATGCCTTTTGTATACTTGTTTTAGTTGATGTGGCATTTATGGGTTGTCTGCCATCTTGGTACTTGCTTCCCCTCTGATATGGTTCCCCTAATGCAGACTACATTTCCCATGATGCTTCTGGCTTTGCAGAGAGGGTGGAGTCTCATCATACTGTGCTTGCTCTGCTCTGAGTCCTATCTAAGTGTAGTAAGTGATAGATCAGAGACATAGAACTTCTGTCCCCAGCTGCCAAGTCTTAGTGTATCCCTATGTAGCTTCAGCTTGTCTCCTCTGCCTCCTGCTTGTGATAGATTTCTCCATGACAGTTTTTAAACAGGATGCAGGGTAGAGCAGCATTTCATAGAAGTACACTGGACTATGCACACAGCACTGACAGATAGTATAAACAATCAGTGTGAGTCAGGGGAGCCTTATAAATTGGCACCTAATCATTGTATGGACTCACCTATTATATCACTGCACTGCTGCTCCCTTATATTGGGCAGAAATTTTCTCTTCGGCAACACTATATATATTGGGGCATACAGAGGAACAAGGAGGGTGGAGCTAGGTGAGATGGGGAGGGGTCTCAGAGCTGCCAGGAGGGATTTGATAGGTGATGATGTAATCGTGTAGTTCACCGGAAGTCAGCCACACAGTAGAGACTGACTTCCTGACTACACATGAGAGCATGGTCTATTCCGGTGGTCAGACTGAGATCACATGACACAGCTGCCCATAATGAAAGGGTTCAAAATACATGGATGTAATTGGACTGGGAAGAAACAAAAGACACTGCTAGAATATTGCAGGTGAGTTAGCATTATATGAGCAAAAAAATAAAATAATAATTGCTGGAGTGCTTCTTTAAGGGTTTTATATTATATTGACAAGTCCGATAAACTATTATACCAAACAGTACAAAAAAAAAATATTGTGTTATTTGTATAATAGTCACAAAACAATACACCGTACTGATAGTTAGAAGTCCATTAAATTCATGAAGATACAAATATAATGGTAGTTTCTCCTGGCTCAAATACCCACAATATATCTCTCAGACCGGAGCAGGTAAAACTAAATTAGGTATGATCCAACAAATACCCTAAATGACATATATAAAGTACTGTTAAGTTTACCGCTCAGATGGCACTGGCAGCAGTCCAATATCATTCAGTATGGACACTCTCTCCCAGAAAAATGCAGTGGACAATCCGCAATCCAATGAGGGTGTGGATGGTAATGCTTATCACTGTAGTCCCACAGAGCTCTGTATCATCTCTCAACATTCAAAGAACTCCTGGTAGGAAAAGGATTTTATGTCTTTAATAGATGGAAAAAGGAAGACACATAGTGCAACACCCTCTGAAAAAAGATTGATCCACGCCAAGTTTAATCCATACTCACAGAAGTAACAAGAACTAAAAGCAACAAGGTATGTAAAATTCTTTAAAATTTCTAGACGGCACGCCAAAACACTCTCGTCAGACCCTGGGTTTCGCCTTTCCGGCTTCCTCTGGGGCATCATGCCCCAGATGAAGCCAAAAGGGCGAAACTCAGGGTTGGGCTAGAGTGTTTGGCGTGCTGTCTAGAAATTTTAAAGATTTTTACTTACCTTGATGCTTTTATTTCTTGTTCTTGGCATCATGGCCCATAGGAGGCCGGAAGGGCGAAACCCAGGGTCGGGCGAGAGTGTTTGGCGTGCCGTCTAGAAATTTTAAAGATTTTTACTTACCTTGATGCTTTCATTTCTTGTTACTTCTGTGAGTATGAATTAAACTTGGCGTGGAGCAATCTTTTTTCAGAGGGTGTTGCACTATGTGTCTCCCTTTTTCCATCTATTAGAGACATAAGATCCTTTTCCTACCAGGAGTTCTTTGAATGTCAAGAGATGATACAGAGCTCTGTGGGACTACAGGGATAAGAATTACCATCCACACCCTCATTGGATTGCGGATTGTCGACTGCATTTTTCTGGGCGAGAGTGTCCATACTGAATGATATTGCACTATCAGTGCCGTCTGAGCGGTAAACTTAATTGTACATTAAATTCATGAGCCTGGCACTCCTTGGCCTATCAAATGACTGAGAAATGGAAGAACTGTTTTACCCTCATTCCCTTTTCCATATTATTTACAATACTATTATTCACCCCCTAAAATACGTGCAAAGATATTAACATGGATCAGTATCAGTCCCATCTCTTAAATATATAACTAATAGTGTAGAATCATAATTAGTACTTTGCCACGCTAATGCTATAACTAATGTAATGCGCCTGAAACACGCAAGGGATAATTCCAGATAGATTTTAACCATGCTTCAATAAAAGTTTACATTTATCAACTATAAGCCGTTAGATTCTTCTTTGGATATTACATCTGTACAAAATGGTTGTTGTTTTTTTTAACACAAAGTTACTTATCTAAAATAAATTTAAGTTTAAATTTAAGTTTCCACAGATGCATTTTATTTATACAAACATTGTATTTGACGTATGTGCAAATGTAAGTTAAAAGTTTATATAAAATTATTTTTATCTGAATATATACAAAAATAGACAAAAATTATTCTTATCTGATTGTATACAAAAAAATGTGATCTCATTCCGCCATGAAACTCTGACTTATGGAAAAAAAATTGGGAGAAAAAAAGCTTTAGAATGAACAAACACGTAACATATTTCCTTGTTGACAGGGACAGATTGTATATCCACAGTTCACATAGATTGCAAAAAAGATTGACCTAATCTCCAATTCATGGAGGTTCGGCTCACATCCAGTGACGTGCTACACATTTTTCTGCAATAAATAATATTTAGCAACTATTAACATGCCTTTATTTCCTTTATTTAAATTAAACTTCTAGTATGTCTCAGGATACCAATTATAGGATATGTTTATTTTTTGGATTAAAATAGTTTAACTAATTAATGATCAATAAGTTATGACCTGTATGATATTTAGGCCAGTTTTACACGACTGTAATATGGCTGCATTTTCATGTCCACATTAAGCTAGGTTCACATTATGTTCAAGCATCCTATTAAAATGTATTTTTTTTATGATATAAAAAAAAAAATGATGTCAAACAGGATGGTGCCACAGGATGCCTATACTGTAGCATCCGGTTGCCATGGTCATAGACATAGTCTTGGTTTGCCTGTGCTGTTGATAAAATGGATCTTGCCGGGAACTTGTAAAACGGAGACAAACAGTCAGAAGCCTCTTTTAAAACCTATGAGCCCAAAAGCTAATACATTTGAAAAGGGGGAAAAAAAAAACTACAACCTTTTGAACCGGATGCTGAAAGGTGATGTGAAAGGGTTCATATGGCTGCAAGTCCCTTGCCCCCTGGAGCTCTACTTAACCAATATAAATCACCATAGAGGACTACAGAGGTCTAAGTCTTTTTCAGTAGAACCCTGGTATTTCTGGGAATTGCAATCAACATAAGCAATGAACAATTTTGTAATGATGGGGGTAAGGAAACAGACAAGTGAGCCCTAATCTACCCGCCACTCAGTCCCTGCCTACTTGCAACGACCCGCCCTAGGCGACGGGATACAACTGGGCGACGGTCCCTACGCTCAATAAGTGCACGACAGACAAACAGACAAGGGTACACAGAAGCAAGGGAAAAGGGGCAGTTGCCCCTTGGCAACACCGCGAGCAACAAGAGAGGTGAACGAGCCGAGCCAAACCAGGAGTGTACGAGGTAGCAAACGCAGAGCAGGAGAGTAGTGAACAAGCCGAGTCAAACCAGGAGTGTACGAGGTACCAAACGCAGAGCAGGAGAGTAGTCAGTAAGCCAGGGTCAATATGAAGCAGGGTCAAATGGTACAAGAAGCTGCAGCAGGGCCAGGAAACAAAACTAGAAGAATCACAAGCAAGGAGGGACAGGAAAGGCAGGTATAAATAGACAGAGGGCGGGAGCTAGCTCCGTCTGGCCAGGCTGTGATAGGCTCTCCCACTCCTAAGCCTGCCATCCTGAGTGGTAGAAGAGGGAATCAGTCTCACAGACATAGAAGCAGGTGCAGACTGATTACCTATGGGCGTGGATACAGAAGCTGTGCCTGGCAGATCCTTAACAAATTTGGTCATTTTTTAAGCATGAAAGAAGGTAACCATGTGTTGTGTGCATTTGATTTAAATATACTGTATTCACTTATATGGTGTGCAGAGTGCCCGTGTAGAACTATTATCTGACCACTATATGGTCACTGTATGGTGGCAATATTATTTTTCTTCACTACCATTATAGTGGTATTATTTGTTCACTATGTAGTGGTTATTGGCCCTTGTATAGTGGGATTGTTGGTAAAATTGCTCTTTGTATGGTGTTTTTTTTTAAGTAACAGTATGGAGGTAATATTCAGTTCTGGTGTAATATGAGTAATAATGAAGGCAGGACTGATATAACAATTCTTTCTTTTTCTTAGGCAGAAATTACAAACAACTTGAAATAGCGGTATGATAACAAACATGCGGTCTTGATTTGGAATTCACACAGTCTATAACTTCTTTAGAGATATTCCAGATTTGTGGTGTTATTAACCATATCAGGCCTGTTAAAACGCACCACAGAATTACACTCTGCTTATATGATATTCAACCCTGCTTGTGACTCCTCACTTGTTCCAGACCATGGGGGCCCTCAACCTTTAAATTCTCTGTGGGCTTTTGCTGTTCCTCTGTCCAAACAGTATTCCAGTAATCAATTTGATCTAGAGGAAACAAACAATTATTTTCTCCTCTCCATTGGCTTTGATACATCTTGAGGAGATGCCCACCATTCTTCATCCATCATGTAGCAAATTATTGCCACACAGCACTGGTTTTATTATAAAGTTATATTCAGGGTCAGTATACTGCTGAGGTCGAATATCTAAACCTGTCATGTGTTATGGCTTATACTGTAGCCACTTTATGATGTTTTTGAGAGAAAGACAGATGATAGCTAGATAGATAGATAGATAGATAGATAGATAGATAGATAGATAGATAGATAGATAGATAGATAGATAGATAGATAGATAGATAGATAGATAGATAGATAAGATAGATAGATAGATAGATAGATAGATAGATAGATAGATAGATAGATAGATAGATAGATAGATAGATAGATAGAATTACATTTTTTGAGGGAGCAAAACAAAACATGTGCCTTGGGGCTTGTGTTTCTGATCTTTTAAAAACCTAGCAACCCCATTGAGTGTCTCTAATTGGGAGCATCATGATGGAGAAGACTTGAAAACTGAAGAAAGATGTTGAAGAAAGACAATAGACGTCCTGTAGGTCATTAGCAGATCACAGAGCATGAGTATGATGGTAAGCAGAGGCAAGCAGGGATGAAGGAAGAAGCAGCATTGTGGAGAGCTTTATCCTGGAGGAAACAAGCAGCCATTGCAATTCAGCTTGCTATATTAAAATGAAATACTAATTAATCAAGTCAATTTTTAAACACTTGCGGAGAAGTGATATAATTCCCAAGTGGAAACTTGTCAAGATACACAGGGCTTCACATCAACACCAGCAAGGAAAAACATGTTAGTGGGGAGAGAGCAAATAATAGCACTTCTTGTGTAGCCAGACGAGTTTGTGACAGATGACCGTTGTTTTGTGAGCGATAACCCAAGTTGGCTGTAAGGCTGCTGAAAATAAATTCAGATTCAGCTGTGTACGTATAAATCCATTCAACTGGCTCATAAACTGTGCGTGAGCTTAGACCCTGCTGAATACTCTGTGTGCATTCTCCTTAGCAACGAAATTTAATCAACTACTCATATTGCTCTGGTAATAACACATATTACAGTTTTGCAGAAGATGTTTGTAATGCCAGATGTCTATTAGCCTGTATATTAAAATAAAAATCGATTCTACAAAAGTTCTTTGTTTATTGATGATACCTTTGAAACATCCAAAAACTTAAAAAAATAATAATATTGTACTGCTTTATGATAACAAAATTCAATACTATAAGTAGTTACTTACTAGATTACAGTAGATAGGTCATTGATCTAAGGATTTATTCTGATTACTCTATTGGAGTTGGAAGATGAGAAAGATTATGATTTTGCCTGACTCAGGATCAATATTGCAGAATGTTGGGCTAAACTGGGTGTATATGTCTTTTTTCGACCTTACAAACTAGTATAAAATGGTACATAATTGTATACTTTTTAGTTGCTTAATTGCTTATTTCTGCAAAAATTATCTTTGATGGCACTGTGTTGTATAGGTGTGGTGCTGCATGTCTGCAGGGGCCATGGTAGTAAGGTGTTAATTGGGGTGATAAAGGGAGGCCCGTCCTGTGATTCGCTGTGGTGGAGGTCAGTATATTTCTATACAAATTACCCAAAAAATTGATCTTTATCTTGTTCTGTTTTGCTTTTACAAGTCACAGTTATTGGTAACACACTGTGTAATAGAGTTTAGTCTAGCAGACATCAACATGCTGTTGGGGAACCCATGCCAAGCATAGGATACCAGTGGTGGCTGCTGGTTTTATTTATGGTTCTAAATGGTGTTACTAAAAAAAAAAAAAATTATCCTTACCCCCTTCCCCAAAATAAAAGTAAATTGAGTGTCTGTATCTTTTATTGGATAGACCTAAATAGCAGGGAATTATTTTGAGTTCAGTATAGTGCTTCCTGCAGTCATTTAAATTTTAATGTATAGCAAGCTATTTAGAATCTAACTAGAATACGATAAATAGACCCTTTTGGCTGGCCAGGTTATATAAGCTGTTGTAATGTATTCTCTCATTGCTCCTGACATCAATAAAGAAAATGATGACTTAGTAAGGCAGGGCCAAGCAAAGATGATCTCTCTGTTGTACATCATTACGGTAATGTATAGATGATCATGAATGATTTATTTATGGTATCACATTACTTTAGTTAGAGTAGTCAACATGGATTACACCTAACTGGGTCCCTTTCTCAATAACAGAAGTTGTCCAGGATCAACAAATTTACCAGCAGACAGGAAAAAGTGCACACAAAAATACTTGGTGTACAAGATACTCTGAATGGCTTCAGAATCTTCCTTTATTTAAATACCCTCAGTAACACATTAATCAATCAGAAAATGACAAACATAGGATACACACGTCCCGCCTTATTTCTATATATAAAGTAACACTTTTCTTCTCAGTTACACTTTAAAAATACATCAGGAATGTCTCATGAAAGTCATCTATATCCGGTATTTTCAATAGCTTCTTTCATGTAGAATTTAAACAATGAGGGATGTAGTCTTACATATACAACTTTTACATATCTCTTAAATGGTTAAATGCAGCTATTTTGAATGAATATACATTTTATACGTATTAGGTTGAGTTCACGCCTGCGCAGATACGCTGTGTAATAGCACGCAGCGTATCCGCTCTTTGCGCCGCATGGAATTCCAAGCGAAAAAGGGCACCAAACTGTGACCTGGAATGTCCACTGCGGAAAACAGCAACAGTAAGCAGGACTACGAGCAAAAGGCAGCGCTGAAGGGAGGAACACAGACTTCTGGGTAAGTATGAGATTTTTTTTTTTTTTGAGCTGCATTTTTTGCTGCGGAATCGCTGCGAACCCACCGCAAAAAATGCAACAACTGCTATTTGTTTTGTGGGATTTACCTCCCATTGAATTCAATAGTGAAAACCCGCAAAGAATAAACAGAGTTCACGCAAATACAATTGACATGCTGCGGAATCAAATTCTGTACCGCAGGTCAATTTCTGAGCCGTTTAACGCAATGAGAACCTGCATCTGGAAGGGAAAAATAGAAACGATAAGGCAAATAAATTTTGATTATATTTTCCAACATATGCAGTAAGATCTGAGTGAAATTTTTGGAGCTTTAAGGAAAATATAGTCCTGTTTTTGGTGGATATCCAAACAGTATCTTATATGGACTCAATCCTATCTTTCTGTTTGGAGTGTTTAATGCTATAGCGTAATGCTATAGGAAGGCATTCTGTCCATGGTTTTCTGGTCTCGGCCATTGCCTTTTGAATTTTTAACTCAGAGTGCCATTCATTCTTTCTACCTTTCAACTACTCTGGGGGTGATAGAGTGTATGGAACGCATGTTTAATGTTTAACACTGATACTACTTCTCTAAGTATTTCTCCTGTGAAATGTGTACCCCGATCACTTTCTGTGGTTTCTGGAACACCATACCTACATACCGCAATTTCTTAGCCATGGTTTTGTATTGGCCTTTGCAACAGGCCATGCTTCAGGCCATCCTGAAAAGAAAATATTAACACAGACAAATAAATATTCATACCGACCAATCTTGGGTAGTTGTATGTAATCGGTCTGCAGTCGCTAGAATGGGCATAGTGGCATTTAGGTATGCTTCTTGGGAACTTTTATGGTATGTTCACATGGCCTAGTTTTAGCTGTTTTTTGCTCGTAAACGCCCCAACAAATGACTGAAAATACAGGGGCTGAATGCCTCCAAACATCTGCCCATTGATTTCAATGGGAAAAACGGCATTCCATTCCCACGGGAGCATAAAAAACGCCACGTAAAAAAAGAAGTGCATGTCTCTTCTTGAGTCGTTTTTGGAGCCGTTTTTAGTTGGATCAATAGAAAAACAGTTCCAAAAATGGGCGTAAAAATGCTTGATGCATAAAAAACGGCTGAAAATCAGAGGAAACAGCTCTGTATTTTACAGCTGTTTTTTGTTAACCGTGTGAACATAGACTAACTGTCCTCCCTGTGTTATGGCTGGCACAGAGACATGTCTATACATATCGGGTAGCAGCATTGTTGTACCAAGGGGCAAACCAGAACTTGGAAACTAAACTTATCATTGCTTCCTTGGCCGCATGTGTTGGTCCATGTGTCAAATGGGTCATCATAGGTTATAAAACCCATGGTAAACTAGTGTTTAGAGCAGCTGATAAAGGAGGGAAAACTGAATTCAGAACTATACTGAATACCAAAAAGAAGCATTAAATATCATCTATGACACTAACTATTACAAATTTATTACCCATAACCCCTTTCCTGCCTTATAGAAGCACTTACAACAATTGACCATAGAAACAAATATACTAGCCAAAGACGAAAATAACTTTGTCACCATCCAAAACCAATGCAGACCGGTTTTTTATCACCTTCCCAAAATCAATAAGAACATACAAAATCACCAGGAAGGCCTATCATTTCCAATGTAAATGTAGCAACTTTCACATTACCTTGACTTGTTCCTATAGCAATATGTAGTGAAACTACCAAGCTACCAAAAGGATTTAGATGCGTTAATAAGGGAACACCAAACTTTAAAGTGGCAGAATTACTACTTATTTGTAACTATGAATGTGATATCACTCTACACGAACATCAGACATAACATTGGGCTAGAGTGCACCAAATACTACCTAGAAAACGACCCCGCCCTACCACCAGAGCAAAAAACATTCCTTGAAAAATGCCTAGATTTTATCCTTAAAAACAACTTTTTTACATATGACAAACCGATATATCAACAGCAATGGGAAGAGCGATGGGCTTGAAAGTGGCACCGGCATACACAAATCTATTAATGGAGTGTTTTGAGAGCCAACATATTTGGTTCAATCACCCCTACAAAGAAAATATAATTTTATACAGATGTTATATCGCTGATCTTTTCTTCATATGGAGAGGAAAAGCTAATAATGTGGAAGAATTCTGCGAAAAACGAAACCAAAACCTTTAAATACAAGACTGAGTTCCTAGACCTCGCCATTTCACAAAAATAACACACACCTATTTCAAAGCAGTTGATATTAATAGCTATCTAAATTTCACCAGTGGACACTATAGAAAATGGTTACAAAATATTACTTTTAGCCAGTACAAAAGGATTAGTAAAAACTGCACTCTAGACAGCACATTGAAAAAGCAGGCAAAAATCCTTGAGAAGCACTTCCATAAGAATGGTTACCCAAAAAAACTAACGTCACACACGTTCAATGAGACAAAAAAATTCAACCAGAAATGCTGTCTTGAAATCAAATTGAAAAATACAAATAATCCTTCAAAAAACACTGAAAACGTTGAAATAAATTTTATTGCACCATATAATGAAGCCCACATCAGTATACCAAAAATCCTCCAGAACAACTGGCATATCCTTAAACACGATCCCTATCTGAACCCCAACATCCCAGAACGACCAATTGTCACCTATCGAAGAGCTCCTTCTATTAAAAAAAAACATTCTAGCTCCCAACCGCTTTAAACAACATAGAGGAAACAAGCACAGGAAGCTACAAATTTGGTCATCAACGCTGTCTATGCTGTAAAACAATTACATATGCCAGCACAAAATTTTTATCTAATATTACAGGTCGAAGAGTTTCCGATCAAATACAACCTCAACTGCCAATCAAACTTCATAATCTATCTCATAGCGTATACATGTCATCTCCACTACATCGGGAGAACAACACAGAAACTACACTGTAGGTTAAACAAACACCAATCTAACATAAACAAAAAATGTCACCTCCATATGGTGTCTAGACACTGCAGTGTGACGCATAGCATGGAAACACAACCCATCACAGTGAAACCTATCGATTTTATTCACTCCAAAATCCGCAATAGATTGGAAACCCCCAATAAAAGAGAGGGCCCGAATGAGATATCTGAAACTATTATTTGAATTCCTATGAGGCACCAGCGCAATAGTTTCCCTTTCATCTACTAGCCAAATGGCTACGAGCAGTAAAATCTGTGTACTTTCTAACATTAGCATGTCTCCCTTCTAGGAGAAGCGATCCTCTGAATAGCATGGAGTGTATACTCCTTACTCCTTTCCCTCCCTGAATAAGTGTTATCTTCTGTACACGTTTATAGATACCATAACAGCTTCCAACATACCATTCTGAAAGTATGCCTGGCGTTTTGGGCGGCTTTTCAAAATGGGCTGTCGTATACGCGTACGTGGGGAGGGCAGGGGTGAACCTAGCCCCTTTGCTTCCTGAGGCGAACTATAGAAAGGCGCCCCCCCCACAAATCTATCAGAGTAATCGCAGTCGAACGTTCTGACTTTCTGCTGAGTTCATTGGTCCAGTGCGGATGGCATGATGCAGTGACATAATCGCGCTAGGCCGCTGACATCAATATTTTCGTCTTAGACTGTTGTAGACCGCAGGCCTATACCAGGCTGTGGTCTACTAGAGAAAACGGTGGGGCAAGGAGCCAACGGCCCAGGGCTGGCTAGCAAATTTTAGCCTGTAAGCAAGCACACAGCACTTTCCCAAGAGTAGCGGCCCATTTTAGGGGCACTGTGAAATTTGGTGTTTGCCCTCCCTAACACCACCCCAATAGAACTTCTACATGTCAATGGAAAAATCTTACACCAGAGGAAAACATGTTTCCCAATGATGGAGTCTTAAAAGAAAGCTTCACCTGGGCCTGGGACCTGGTAGTTCGCCATGTGGAAACATTTTTCCTTCTGGCGAATGACTTTTCAGTTGACAGGTAGCAGACTTAAATGATGGAGAATTATTATTTTTTTACCTCTAGTTTCTAGTGCGTTGCAGGGGAGAAGGAACGTGTATATTTTTTAATTTTTCATACACTTTTTTTTTGCTTGGTTCCAATGGACCGTTTGGACTACGCCATAGATTTATTGGACTACTTTCCCGATCTATGTTTTTTTGTTTATTTTTTTAAATAAAATGGTGAAAGTGGGTTGTGTGAGGGAGTTTTTATTTCAATTAAAAAATGATTCTTATGTCCATCTGTTTTTTAATACATTATTACCGCTAGTGTAATGGCCGCTATCTGATTGACAGCATCCATTACTAAGGCTGGGGCGTACTATTTACCAGTAAAAAGGCTAGCACTAACCTCCCATTATTACCCCGGTACCCAACACCGCCAGGGGTACCGGGAAGATCCGGGTATGATCCAATACCTGATCGTCTGAAGTGACGTCTGGGCACCATCATCGCTTCAGATGGTCGGGTCCTGGATCGTACCCGGTTCTTCCTGATACCCCTGATAGCGGTGGGTACTGGGGTAATAATGGGAGGTTGGTGCTAGCCTTTTTACTGGCTAACACTAAGCCCCAGCCTTAGTAATGGATGCTGTCTGACAGCGGCTATTACGAAGACGGTAATAAGGTATAAAAAAAAGACATCAAAAACAATTTTTTTAAATGAAACCCCCACATAACCCTCTGACCATTTTATTAAAAAAAATGTAGATCATCAAAGTAATCCAACGAATCTACGACATTGTCCAAAGGGTCCAGCGGAACCTGCAAAACAAAACATAACTAGTATGAAGAACAAAAATACTTATACTCACCTACTGCAGTCTTCTGTCTTCTTTCTTCTCCCCTGCGCTGCAATAGAAACGAAAGGTCAATTAACTATAGTTCCTATTGTGGCTCACAGGAACTAGAGATCTGGCATAAATATTAATCGTTATTAATAATTCTGATGCATCTGGGAGGTACCGTACAACCGAAAATGCTAATGCATGGACTCCTAAAGTGACAGAAGAGTCCCTATATTAGCTACGCGACCAGGGTTACTAGCAGTTACATTGAAGTGTTAGGTAAGGCCTTATTCACACGACAGGGTCCGAGTGTCGGCCGATAAAAAATGGCAGTTTTGGGCCATTTTACATCCATTTTGCATCCGCTCCGATTCCGTTTCGGGCCGTGTTACCGTTTTTAAAGGGAATGTGTTGCCAGCAAAACATGTTTTTTTTTTTTTAATTAAACATTTAGTGTATAGGTGATTAAACATTGTTCACATTTTTTTTTATTTTTTTCACGAGTCAGGAAATATTATAAATTAGATTCTAATTTATAATATTTCCCATTGCTGGTCACTAGATGGAGCTATTCCCAAAATTGCAGCATTGCATGTGGTAAAGCAACCACATTGCTTTTTGCTGCAAAATTGGGAAAAAAGCACTCGCTCTAGTGAGCTCTGAGAATCCCCCCCTCCTTTATCCTGGCTAGTGCCGGGATAAACGAGGGGATTAAACGGTCTAACCTCCTACACTGTGTGTCGCCATTTTTTGAGCTAACACACAGTGTAGTAGGTTTACATACAGTAGTAAACACACACAAACACGAACATACATAGAAATCTCTTACCTGCTCCCACCGCCGCGGCTCCCTCCGGCCCGTCCGCTCCGTCTGCTGCCGCTGGTCCAAGTGCACAAGTCCGGAAGCCGCGACCGGAAGTAGTAATCTTACTGTCCGGCCGCGACTTCCGGTCCACAGGAAAATGGCGCCGGACGGCGCGAATTTCAAATTGGACTGTGTGGGAGCGGCGCATGCGCAGTTCCCACACAGACGGCGTACACAGAAGTGGATGGGACGGGACCCGTTCGCAGTCCCTATGGGACTGTGGCTGCTGTATTCCATGTCTGTATGTGTCGTTAATCGACACATACAGAAATGGAAAAAAAAATGGCAGCCCCCATAGGGAAGAAAAAGTTAAAAAATAGAAAAAAGTAACACACAAACACACAAATAAATAAAAACGTTTTTAATAAAACACTAACATTAAACTGACATGAAATTTTTTTTTGTGGTGACACTGTTCCTTTAAAGAGTGATTTTGACCCATTTTGCATCCGTTTTTTTCCCAGTCCGTTTTAAAATTGGATTAATTTAATTTGTACATTTTTTGCCACACTCTTCCCTCTGTCGATAATGCCACAGCCCCCTGTAGGTAGTGCCACACAGCTCCCTGTAGGTAGTGCCACACAACCCCCTGTAATGCCACACAGCCCCCTGTAATGCCACACATCACCCTGTAGGTAGTGGCACATAGCCCCCTGTAGGTAGTGGCACACAGCCCCTTGTAGGTAATGCCACACAGCCCCCTGTAGGTAATGCCACACAGCCCCCTGTAGGTAATTAGCACACAGCCTCCTGTAGGTAATGCCACACAGCTGCCTGTAGGTAATGCCACACAGCCCCCTGTAGGTAATGCCACACAGCCCCCCCATATGTAATGCCACACAGCCCCCTATAGGTAGTGCTACACAGCACACCCCCATAGATGGCACCCCCCCCACCTGTCTGTAGATAGCGCCACCGTTCCAGGAGAAGTCCCTGACTTCAATGTTCATATATGGACAGTGAAGTCAGGAACTTCTCCTGGAGCGGAGACACCGGTCACAGGGTCGGGGATTCCGCTTCAGAAGTGCCTGACGTCACTGTGTCCAGTGCCGTACATACTCACCGATGCTGTGCTGTCCTCTTCAGGTAAGGTCTCTTGTCTTCACGGGATCTGTGAAGGCGACGTGATGACACTGACGTCATCGCGTCGCCTTCGCAGAACCCGTGAGACTAGCGACCCCACCAGAAGAAGACAGTGCTGCATCGGTGAGTGTCTGCATCGTTGAGTATGTCATTGCGCCACCGATAGCCAGCAAGGGAACTAGTAGTTCCCTTGCAAATCCCCATATCACAGATCAGTTTTTAACGGTTGTTACATGTATTGACAGCCGATAAAAACTGATCCATTGACTTCTATGGGGGCCGTTAGGCCGTTAAAACGGCCAAAAATAGGACATGTCCTATTTTTTGACGGCCATTATTCACGGGCTGTTAAAAAAAACGGCCGTGTGAATACACCCATATAACATCATTGTTCTAAAAATGGCCGTTTTTCACTGCCGTGTGAATAAGGCCTTAAGGGTGTGGGACAGGAGGAGGTGACAATTCAAATTAATTGATGGGCGGTCCTGCATTCACAGCAGTCAGGGCCTGGCAATTAATTTGAATTGACAGAAAACTCCTGCGATGACTGCAGTGGCTGTCGCTCTTAGATAAAATGGCGCCCGTCTTCCCCCTAGAAGCGAGGGTCGCTGTTTGTCCCTGTGAACCGTACATGCCACAGAGCATGCACAGTTCAAAGCTAGAATGGCTCCAGCAGGAGATAGGAAAGTAGGGATGGGAGCTGACCCTATGCCCTGGGTGCGCCATATAGCACCTGTGTATGGGTCATGCAGAAACACGTACGCAGGTGCTAATAAAGATGGCTGCCCCATCTTTATTAGTACAAATATATGAATAAATACAGTTACATTAGGGAACATATTAAAATAGTTCATAACTTAAAACACATAAAAAAACAATAACTTTCCTTTAAAGTGTAATTAAACTTTAAAAAAAAAAAAACTGCCATAGTAAAATGTCAGAAGTTTTGATGAATGGGGTCTGAGCACTTAGCACCCCCTGATCGCTAAAACGAAACAGCAGAAGTGCTCGGGTGAGCGCTGTGCCGCTTGTTTTCTCATCGGCTTTCCTGTGTGTGTGTGTGTGTGTGTGTGTGTGTGTATGTATATATATATATATATATATATATATATATATATATTGTGGGACAGTGACAGGTAAAGTCATTGAGGGAAGGTTTATTTCCCCTAGAATCCTGTCATATGTATCCTAGGCTCCAGGGAATGAGTAGTTGCAATAGAAAGCTCTAGTTTTCCAATCTCGGCTTAAGGAAAAGCCGGAAAAAAGGGCCTGGAGTTGGATTGGAGAAGAGCAGGGCGGGTTCCCCAATCCCCAGTCCATCTCTGTTTGTAGGACAAGGCTGCTGCTCAATTAGCTGCACCTGTAGCCTGTGTATAAAAAGGTGCAGACACAGTGTGTGGGAGTCTCACCCATGACTCAGACTGGAGACTACTAAGGCTGGAGTAGCCTGTATGCTATGTGAGTAAAGACCTGTGTTACTTTGTGTCCAGTGCCTGGTAGGAAGGCACTTGGTATAGTTAGATAATATCTTGTTTAGTTAGTGCTCAGACGAGCAGGATTTATTTTGTATTTTGCCTTGTTGTACAAGAGGCTGTTTCTTTGACAAGAATAAAAACACAGGCAAAGCCCTGTTATGACTTTTAATGCACGGTGTCCCTGTCTCTGGCTACAAAGAAACCGCTGTACCAACCTCTCCTGATGCTAAACCCTCACATATGGTGGCCGATGCGGGCACGGTCTTAAAGAGACATACACCTATTTAAAAGGACTTTTGCTGCTCCAAATGGAAAATCGTTGCTAGGGGCAACAACACAATTTTTTCTCCCCGAGAGTGCTTGGAAGTGTATGTCTTGGGTGAAGGCGGCAACAGGGCTAAAAGAGACTGTTAAAATGGATGAAATACTTAAACAGCTGATTCAGGCTAATATCAACCAGGGGAAGATAAGCACAGCTCTGCCAGAAGCTAGCGCGACTCAGCGAATGGTGCATGAGGAAGCCATGCGTGCACAGGCTGAAACCAATATTCTGCTGGGTGAAGCCCACAGACTGGCCTTAAAAGAACAGCAGCAAATTAATCGCTATTTGCAAGACCAAATTCAGGCCTCAGTGGAGAGGTCAGCGGGGCCTCATGGTTTGTGACAAACCACTCGTGCAGCGGTACAGACATCTCTGCAGAAGATGACATCCACCGACGACGTTGAGGCCTATCTCATGGTGTTTGAGCGAGTGGCAGAACGAGAGAAGTTACCTTCAGATCAGTGGGCAGCAGTGGTGGCACCTTTCCTAACTGGAGAGCCGCAAAAGGCGTACTTTGATCTCAATGAGCAGGATGCCAAGGATTACTCCAAGCTGAAGGGTGAGATCCTTGCCCGTCTGGGTGTTAATATGAATGTGCGTGCTCGACGGGTGCACAACTGGACTTTCGTGGAACACCTACCTGCGCAATCACAAATGTATGATCTTTTCCATCTTGCAAGGAAATGGCTACAGCCAGAGGAATCAACCCCTGCGCAGATCGTGGAGAGAGTGGTGCTTGACAAATACATCCGCTCCTTACCACCGAAGTTTCAGCGTTGGGTCGGTCAAGGAGATCCTACAGATGCGGAACAGCTGGTGAACCTGATTGAAAGGTACAGAGCTACTCAGGATCTACTCCAAGAACTACCGCCTGGATGTTCTAACCCCAGGAACAGCAAATCGTGCGGAGCACCCGGTAAGACTGTTCCATTTACTAGAGGGGTGAGAAATGTCTTTAAGGGAGGTGGCTCAGAAGGGGAGCAGACGGAGGGAAGAAATCCCAGAGAGACACTGAAGGCCAGACCAGGGTCTCAAGTTGGGGACCGGGGCCGCATACAGTGCTGGCGGTGTTATGGACCTGGGCATATAGCTGCCAATTGTCCCCTGACTACTGAGCCAATGGACTGTGATGCAGCAAGGCGAATATTCTTGTTTGCACGTCCTGTTTGTTCTGCTGAGACTGTTTACGAGACTGAGCAACAAATGTGTGTCGTAAAAGTGGAAGGGTGTACTGTGAGTGCCTTGCTGGATTCTGGGAGTCTGGTTACCCTGGTGCATGCCAGCCTGATAGACCCTGGAACATTCAGCGGACATAGTATAGGGGTCCTGTGCATACATGGGGACACTAAAGAATACCCCACCGCTTTGGTCACTCAAGAGACTTCCTGTGGAACCGCTTGCCATGAAGTGGGTGTGGTCAAGTCCCTGATGCACAGTGTGATCCTGGGGAGAGACTTCCCAGTGTTCTGGGACTTGTGGAGGAAGAAAGATGTAACCTCCACTGTAAATGTTAATGATAGTATTAATGTGTGCGCTGTGATTAGCCCAGAACCCTTTAACGAAGATGCTGAGGTGTCAGCAGTAGGGGTGACCACTGAGCCTGATAAATTTCCTCTGTCTGTTTTTGCTGGTGAAACAGATGAGCAGGAGGAAATTTCTGAGATACCAGAGTTAAATGTATCACGTAACAATTTTGGGACCGCTCAAGTTAGCGATCCCACATTGGTAAAAGCCAGGGAAAATACTAAGGTATTAAATGGAGTGCCTCAACATCCAGGGGCTGATAAGGTGTTTCCACACATGGCGGTTAACCAGGATTTGCTGTATCGGATAGATAACGTACGTGGGGAGGTTGTTGAACAGCTGGTGATACCCCAACCGTATCGTAGAACGGTGTTGGACCTGGCTCATAAACACGTGCTGGGTGGACATCTAGGTTGCGAAAAGACCAGAGAGCGTATCTTACAATTCTTCTGGCCGGGGGAATATACGGAAGTTCAGAGGTATTGCGAGTCCTGCCCGGAGTGTCAGATAACGGCTCCTATGCCACATTTTAGGAGTCCGCTGGTGCCTTTGCCTATCATTGGGATCCCTTTTGAAAGAATTGCCATGGATCTGGTCGGCCCTTTAGTCAAATCCTCTAGAGGACATCAATATATCCTAGTGTTGGACTATGCCACACGCTACCCTGAGGCAGTCCCTTTGCGAAATTCCTCTTCAAAAGCCATTGCAAGAGAGTTGTTTTACATGTTTTCCTGTACTGGTTTACCTAAGGAAATCCTTACCGATCAGGGAACTCCCTTTATGTCCAAAATCACCAAGGAATTATGTAAACTGCTGAAAATTAAACACCTGCGTACCTCTATATATCACCCTCAAACTGATGGTCTTGTCGAAAGATTCAATAAGACATTAAAAGGCATGTTGAGGAGGGTGGTTAGTAAGGATGGGAAGGATTGGGACTGTCTTCTGCCCTATTTGATGTTCGCTGTACGTGAAGTTCCTCAATCATCCACAGGGTTTTCTCCTTTCGAACTTGTATACGGCAGACAACCCCGTGGTCTCCTGGACATAGCCAAGGAAACCTGGGAGCAAGAGTCCACACCTTATAGGAGTGTAATTGAGCATGTCACATTGATGCAAGACTGAATCGCTGCAGTCATGCCAATAGTTAAGGAACACTTGGAGCAAGCTCAGGATGCTCAGAGCAGGGTGTATAACCGAACGGCTAAAGTTAGAAATTTTAACTCTGGTGATCGAGTGTTGGTCTTAGTGCCAACCGTAGAAAGCAAATTTCTTGCTAGATGGCAAGGGCCGTATGAGATAATTGAAAAGGTGGGGGATGTAAATTATAAAGTTTACCAACCAGGTAAAAGGAAGACAGTGCAGTTATACCATGTAAACTTAATTAAGCCATGGAAAGAAAGAGAGACCCTCGTGGCAGTAAGGACCCCCTATAGTCCTAACCCAGATGTGTATGTGTCAGAATCCCTCGCAAAGCCACAGAAACAGGAGGCAAAAGAGTTTGTGCAGAGAAACACAGACGTGTTTTCAGAACTGCCAGGACAGACCAGTATAATAAAACATGACATTGTGACCGAGCCTCAGGTTCGGGTCCACTTGAAACCCTACAGAGTCCCTGAAGCTCGTAGACAAGCCATATCTGAGGAGGTCAAGAAAATGCTAGACCTTGGGATTATTGAAGAGTCAAAAAGCGAATGGTCAAGTCCCATTGTATTGATTCCGAAACCAGATGCGTCATTACGTTTCTGTAACGACTTCCGCAAATTAAATGAGATGTCAAAGTTTGACGCATACCCAATGCCAAGAGTTGACAAGTTAATAGAGAGACTGGGCCATTCAAGATATTTTTCAACACTTGATTTAACCAAAGGCTATTGGCAAGTACCCCTCACGGAGGGCGCCAAAGAGAAAACTGCGTTCATCACCCCGGATGGTCTGTTTCAATGTATTTGTTTACCATTTGGGCTACATGGGGTTCCAGCGACCTTTCAAAGGTTAATGGACATAGTCCTCAAACCCCATCGTCGGTATGCTTCGGCATATCTGGACGACATTATAATCTTTAGTGATGACTGGGAAAGCCACTTACCAAAAGTACAAGCAGTACTAAACTCCCTCAGAGCCGCGGGGTTAACAGCAAACCCAAAGAAATGTTCCTTAGGCTTGGAGGAAGCACGGTATCTGGGGTACATAATTGGGAGAGGGGTGATAAAGCCACAGGTCAACAAAGTTGAGGCTATCCAAAACTGGCCCGAGCCCTCAACCAAAAAGCAGGTCAGAGCTTTTCTAGGAATTGTAGGTTATTACCGCAGGTTCATTCCAAACTTTGCCAGCACAGCAGCGCCCCTGACAGATCTTACCAAGGGAAGTAAGTCTGTCATGGTCAAGTGGGACACGAAGGCTGAAAGCGCCTTTCAAGAGTTGAAACTGGCCCTGTGTAACCAACCAGTCTTAGTCACTCCTGACTTCAAAAAGGAGTTTGTTGTCCAAAGTGATGCTTCTAATGTGGGGCTCGGAGCAGTTCTGTCACAAGAGGTGGGTGGTGAGGAGCATCCTGTGACCTATTTGAGCAGAAAACTTACCCCGGCTGAGAAAAACTATAGCATAGTTGAACGGGAGTGCTTGGCAATTAAGTGGGCACTTGAGTCCCTGAGATATTATTTATTGGGTCGTCGGTTTAGGTTGGTTACAGACCACTCTCCTCTTACGTGGATGTGTCAAGCTAAAGAGAGAAATGCAAGAGTTACACGGTGGTGTCTTACTTTGCAGAACTTCAAATATACTGTGGAACACAGAGCAGGAATACTGCAGGGCAATGCTGACTCTTTGTCTAGGACACACTGCCTTGTAGCTAAATGTGTCCGATCCCACGGGCTCGAACAGAGGAAGAGGGTATGTGAAACAGTGACAGGTAAAGTCATTGAGGGAAGGTATATTTCCCCTAGAATCCTGTCATATGTATCCTAGGCTCCAGGGAATGAGTAGTTCTTGCAATAGAAAGCTCTAGTTTTCCAATCTCGGCTTAAGGAAAAGCCGGAAAAAAGGGTCTGGATTTGGATTGGAGAAGAGCAGGGCGGGTTCCCCAATCCCTAGTCCATCTCTGTTTGTAGGACAAGGCTGCTGCCCAATTAGCTGCACCTGTAGCCTGTGTATAAAAAGGTGCAGACACAGTGTGTGGGAGTCTCACCCATGACTCAGACTGGAGGCTACTAAGGCTGGAGTAGCCTGTATGCTATGTGAGTAAAGACCTGTGTTACTTTGTGTCCAGTGCCTGGTAGGAAGGCACTTGGTATAGTTAGATAATATCTTGTTTAGTTAGTGCTCAGACGAGCAGGATTTATTTTGTATTTTGCCTTGTTGTACAAGAGGCTGTTTCTTTGACAAGAATAAAAACACAGGCAAAGCCCTGTTATGACTTTAAATGCACGGTGTCCCTGTCTCTGGCTACAAAGAAACCGCTGTACCAACCTCTCCTGATGCTAAACCCTCACAATATATATATATATACACATATACACACGCACACGCGCACACGCGCACACACACACACACACACACACACACGTACATTACACACACTATGGCCTCATACACACGACCGCACTGGTTAGTTGTGCATTCGTGTATCATTAGGATTCACGGATCCACAACAATTCACCATTATTGGTAAATCCGCAAATCCGGACTGTAAAATTACTTGTTTTGAGTTTTTGTGGTCCGGATTTTTGGCCCCCAAACGGATCTGTGTAAACCACTGTCGTGTGCATAGGGCCATAGAAATAAATGGATCCGCAATTTATCCTCAAACATGCGGATAAATAACGGGCGTGAAAAAAACGGTTGTGTGCGCGAGGCCATACTGTACATGCATGCATACATACATACATTACACAAATATACACATACAGTACAATCATACATTACATCCTCATATATATATATATATATATATATAGCAATCAAAAAAGTAGGCAGCACACCATCGGAATTAGTGAAAAAGAGGGTACTTTATTAACCCTAAGTGCACTTAAGGTTAATAAAGTACCCTCTTTTTCACTAATTCCGATGGTGTGCTGCCTACTTTTTTGATTGCTGTAGATATTGAGAGCTTTGGTCTGCTCCCTGGGGCCTGCACCCACACTCTTCAACCGGTGCTGCTGGATCCTTTTTTTGTTTCTGTATATATATATATATATATATATATATATATATATATATGCACACATACAGTACACACTACACATACGAATTACACTTACCAGAGAAAATCAGTAAAAGAGGTGGTGAGTCCATGCCAGGATTTCTCCTCAGCCTCTTCATGCCGGCAGCAGTGCAGTGCAGACACGCTGCTCGCCGCCCTCTCCGTCCCGACACTGAGCAGGATCATGAGGGCTTTTTTTTTGCAGGACGACTTGTCGTTTTTATCGGTACCATTCTGGAGTAGATGCGACTTTTTGATCACTATTTTATTTTTTACGACTTTAACCGTGCGGGTTAACTTCTGTAATAACTTTAGAGTAGGGGTTGTTACGGACGCAGCAATACAAAATATGTGTAACTTTTTTTTACTTTATTTTGTTTGTTAATAATAAAGCAGTTTGTAAGGGGAAAAAGTGTTTTTTTTTTCTTTTTTTTCACATTTTTTTTTTCACTTTTTATTAAACTTTTTTTTTTACCTTTTACTAGTCCCACTAGGGGACTTCACTATGCTATTATACGTACGATCGCTTTTAGCAGGCATACACTACAGGCAGACCTGACCTGGGGGCCTTTATTAGGCCCCCCGGCTGCTATAGAAGCCAGACACGCGGCGATCTTATGTAAGCGGGAGAGAGAGGGAGCTCCCACTCTCTCTCCAAAACAACTCAGATGCGGCGCTCGCTATTGAGCGCGGTATCTGAAGGGTTAAACGGGTGAGATCGATACTAATAACGATCTCACACGTTCGAGCAGGGATGCCCCCAGCCCTCAGCTGCCTCTGGCAGGGAGATTTAACGGATCCCTGCTCTGTTTATTTTTTCCGATGCAGCGCGAGTCCCTGCCTCGCTGCAGGACAACTGTCCCGAACTGAAAACATGATTACAGTACGGGACAGTTGTCCTGCAGCGAGGCAGGGACTCCTAGCATCGTACATAAGTATGATGCTAGGAGCCCGGCTCCCTGCAGTGTGTTCGGTCCGGGACTTGCGGCCGAAATACGTCCGTCAATTACGGACGTAATTAGTGTGTGTGCACATACCCTAACACCTTTGCTATCAGCTTCAGGTCAGTGTTCAGAAGTGAAATGGGTCTGAAGTTAGCACACATAGTATGATCCTTCCCTTCTTTTTGAATATAGTGGATATAGGCACGTGACATATCCATTGACAAGGGGAAACCCTGGGTAGCAAGGTTTGTGATATGCAATAATCGGGGGAGGAAAATGTTTCCAAAAGTAGAATAGTAATCTATAGAAAGGCTATCTGAACCCGGACATTTACCAGATGGAGAATGTTTAACAGCTAACTCCAGCTCTGTGATGGAAAAAGGTTTAGCGAAATCCTCACTTTGAACATCGGAAATGACCGGAAGAGAGAGACAGTCTAAAAAGGAAGCTATGAGCCCAGGTCTCTCCTCCAGACATGATGAGGGAAGTGAGGATTCCTGCTTATAAAGATTATGATAGAAGTCCCTAAACAGACCAGCAATATGCACAGCCAAATAGGTAAATCTACCGTCAGATGTTTTTAACATGTGAACATAATTGCTCATCTGCCTTTGTTTGATTCTTTTAGATAGAAATTTAGAGGCCTTATTGCCATGGGCATAAAAGCAATGCTGGGAACGTAAATAATACTTAGCTGAGGATTCATTAAGTAAATTTTTAAGCTGGGTTCTAAGGTTAGTGAGTTCCGTCAGATATTGACAGGCCAGAGATTTTTTGTGAAGGCTCTCCAGTTTTTGAATCCTAGACAGTTGAGAATTGGAAAGTTTATCCTGATCCTTTTTCCTGTGGGAACAAATGCTAATAAACTGTCCTTGGACATAGGCCTTGTGCGCATCCCAGACTACATGAGGAGAAGTGTCTGGGATTTTATTAAGCTCAAAATACTCTTCGAGTTTCTCACCAATAGAATCTCTAACTTCCTATAGTCTCAAGATAGAGTCATTAAGTCTCCATCTAGGCGTTCTACCTGTCTGACTGGAAAATTGCAAATTAAAGGGTTATTCCCAAGTTGATAAATGTAGCTATGAAGCTCCCCCATGTAAAAATAAGAAGTTTTCTAATTACCTGTCCGTCGTCCAGCGATGTCGTTTTCTTGATATCCTTGATTGAAGTTGCGGTCAGTCCCTCTTTGTATCTTGCTCGTTGCCTAGGTTCCCGGCCACTGCTATTTACCTTTAGCGGTGGCCGCGCATGCGTAATGACATCCTCTGCATCCTGAGCAGAGGATGTCATTTACTCGTGAACGCGCATCTCGGCGCATGCGCAGGAGATGCAGTGGAAGGCACCCATCCCGAGGAGAAGTCTGCGCTCCGCTAAAGGTAAGTATATATATATATGTGTGTGTGTGTGTGTGTGTGTGTGTGTGTATATCTGTGTGTTTGTGTGTGTGTGTTTGTGCGTGTGTTTGTGTATATATGGGTGTGTTTGTGTATATGTGTTTGTATATGTTTGTGTGTGTGTTTGTGTGTGTGTGTATATATGGGTGTATTTGTGTGTATGTGTATATGTTTGTGTGTATATTTTTGTGTGTTTGTGTATATCTGTGTGTTTGTGTATATGTGTGTTTGTGTGTGTGTGTGTGTGTATATATATGGGTGTGTTTGTGTATATGTTTGTGTGTATATGTTTGTGTGTGTGTGTTTTTGTATATGTGTGTTTTTGTATATGTGTGTGCTTGTGTATGTGTTTGTGTATGTGTTTGTGTACATATGTTTGTGTGTATATGTGTATATGTTTGTGTGTATATGTGTATGTTTTTTTGGTGTGTTTATGTGTGTGTATTTTTGTATATGCGTGTGTTTGTGTATATGGGTGTGTTTGTGTATATATGGGTGTGTTTGTGTATATATATTGGTGTGTTTGTGTATATGTTTGTGTTTGTATATGTGTGTGTTTGTGTATGTGTGTTTGTGTATATAAGGGTGTGTTTGAGTACATGTGTTTGTGTATATGTGGGTGTGTTTGTGCATATGTGTATATGTTTGTGTGTTTTTGTATATGTATATGTGTGTTTGTGTATATGTGTGTGTTTGTGTGTATATGTGTGTGTGTGTGTGTGTGTGTTTTTGTGTGTATATATATATATATGTGTGTGTTTGTGTATGTGTATATATGGGTGTGTTTGTGTATGTGTGTTTGTGTATGTGTTTGTGTATATAAGGGTGTGTTTGAGTACATATGTTTGTGTATATGTGGGTGTGTTTGTGCATATGTGTATATGTTTGTGTGTTTTTGTATATGTATATGTGTGTTTGTGTATATGTGTGTGTTTGTGTGTATATGTTTGTGTGTGTGTATGTTTTTGTATATATGTGTGTGTTTGTGTATATATGTGTGTGTTTGTGTGTTTGTGTATGTGTTTGTGTATATATGGGTGTGTTTGTGTACATGTGTTTGTGTATATGTTTGTGTGTATATGTGTGTTTTTTATGTTTATGTGTGTGTGTGTTTGTGTATATATGGGTGTGTTTGTGTATATATGGATGTGTTTGTGTATATATGGGTGTGTTTGTGTATATGTTTGTGTGTATATGTGTGTTTGTGTATATATGGGTGTGTTTGTGTATATATGGATGTGTTTGTGTATATATGGATGTGTTTGTGTATATATGGATGTGTTTGTGTATGTATGGGTGTGTTTGTGTATGTATGGATGTGTTTGTGTATATGTATATGTTTGTGTGTGTTTTTGTATATGTGTTTGTGTGTGTTTGTGTATATGTGGGTGTTTGTGTGTGTGTATGTGTTTATATGTGGTTGTTTGTGTGTGTGTAGGTGAGTATAAGTATCGGTATTGTTCACATTGTTAACTTTTTTTTTATGTTGTTGCAGATTTTGATGTACAGATTGGACTACATCTTCGATTCGTTGGACTACTGCGTAGATCTACGTTTTTTGCTAATTTTAATAAAATGGTTAACGAGGGTTTTGTTGGGGATTTCTTATTTCAATAAAAAAAAATTGTATTTGTGTTTTTTTTTTCTAACTTTATAAGTGCCTAGATAATGGCAGTTGGCTGATTGACAGCGTCCATTATTAATGCGGTACTTAGTGTTAGCCGGTGCAGAGGCTAGCGCTAACCACCCATTATTACCCCGGTACCCACCACCACCAGGGGTGCCGGGAAGAGCTTGGTACGATCCAGTACCCGACCATCTGTTGTGATGGTCGGGCACTGGGGCAGCCGCAGGCTGGTATTACGAGGCTGGGAAGGGCCAAAAACAGTGGACCTTCCCACCCTTGTAATGCTAGGCTGCTGCTGCTGTGTTGTATCGGGCTGGTTATAAAAATGGGGGGGACCCACACGTCTTTTTTTTTTTTTAAATTTAACAATAGACGTTGGGTCCCCGACATTTTTAATAACCAGCCATATACAAGGCCACAGCAGCCTGGCATTACACGGGTGGGAGGGGCCACTGGTTTAGTACATTCCCAGGCTAATAACACTGTGTTGTTTGTGGCTGGTTATGATAAATTGGGTGGAACCCCATGTCTTTTTAATAAAAATAATAAATAAATAATATAAAAAAAATGACAAGGGGTCCCCCCCACTTTTATAACCAGCCAGATACAACACAGCAGCAGCAGCCTAGCATTACAAGGGTGGGAAGGTCCACTGTTTTTGGCCCTTCCCAGCCTCATAATACCAGCCTGCGGCCGCCCCAGAGCCCGACCATCACAACAGATGGCTCTTCCCGGCACCCCTGGTGGTGGTGGTGGGTACCGGGGTAATAATGGTGGTTAGTGTTAGCCTCTGCACCGGCTAACACTAAGCCTCCCCTTAGTAATGGACGTTGTCACTCAGACCGCGGCCATTACTAAAGTGGTAGTAATAAAACTTGAAAAGAAAAGACAAAGATATAGATAAAATATTTTATTGAAATAAAGCACCCCCAACACAACCCTCATTAACCATTTTATTGTAGAAAAAAAAAACGTCATCTACGTAGTCCTCGAAACCGACATAGTCCAAACACCAAACCTGTAAAAAAATATATATAAGAAAAAAGAAATAAAACATGTCGTAGGATTAGTTTCAGTTTTATGTGTGATACTGACTGTTATACCATGTATAAAGCCTGCCGCCAAGTTGACTTAGATACAGGGCGCCAGCAGACAGTATCATACATGGCCATACAGACATATATACAAACAAACATACATACAAACATACATACATATATACAAGCATGCACATACATACATGCAAACATACATACATGCAAACATACATACTAACATGCGCATATATACATACATGACAACATACATACATGACAACATACATACATGACAACATACATACATACATACATACATGCAAACATACATACTAACATGCACATATATACATACATACATACATGACAACATACATACATACATGACAACATACATACATACATACATACATACATGCAAACATACATACATGCAAACATACATACTAACATGCACATACATGACAACATACATACATGATAACATACATGATAACATACATACATGACAACATACATACATACATACATACATACATACATACATACATACATACATACATGCAAACATACATACCAACATGCACATATATACTAACATGCACATATATACTGTACATACATGCAAACATACATACATGCAAACATACATACAAGCAACCATACATACATACAAACATACATGCACACATATACATACATGCCAACATACATACATGCAAACATACATGCACATATACACATACATACATGACAACATACATACATACATGACAACACACATACATACATGCCAACATACATGCAAACATACATACATGCACATATACACATACATATATGACAACATACATACATGCAAACATACATACATGCACATATGCACATACATACATGACAACATACATACATGCAAACATACATGCATGTAAACATACTAACATGCACATTTATACTAACATGCACATATATACATACATGCCAACATACATACATGCCAACATACATATATACATACATACACATATATACATACATACATACATACATGGCAACATGCATACATACATACATACATGCACATATACACATACATGACAACATACATACATGACAACATACATACATGCAAACATACATGCATGCACATATACACATACATACATACATGCAAACATACATACATGCAAACATACATACTCACATGCACATATATACTAACATGCACATATATACATACATGCCAACATACATACATACATACATGCACTTATACACATACATACATACATACATGACAACATACATGACAACATACATACATGGCAGCATGCATACATACATACATACATACACATATACACATACATAACAACATACATACATGACAACAGACATACATGCACATATACACATACATGCATACACACATACATACATACATGGCAACATACATACATGGCAACATGCATACATACATACATACATAAATAGACTCACCTAAGACGTTCCCACCAAGATCTGAACGGTAACGTCACTTTTCTTCTAATGCTCCCATTCACAATAACAGAGCGGTGGGCGCAGATGACGTAATCTCGTGTGCCTGATATGATTACGTCATCTGCGCCACAACACATTGTTACTATGAATGCGAGCGGCGCCAAGAAGAAGGAAGATGGCAAGTGACGGGACCTTTCAGAGCTCCGTAGGAACATCTTAGGTGAGTTTATTTTTTTAATATATTTTTTGTTGTTCGCCGGGTGCTGATGCAGCACTGGTGCAGCGGATACAAACATTACATGTAGTGACAGGGTGGGGGAGCAAAAAGTTGGTTGCCGCAACGGGGTGAATATACTGTAGTGTAGTGTAGTGTAGTGTAGTGAAGTGTAGTGTAGTGAAGTGTAGTGTAGTTGACATTCACGGTAAATTCGTCTCAATCGGGCTTACCATGCCCGCTTGAGACGAACATTCTCCCGATGTTGCTAGAACTACAGTATCTAGCAACGTCGGGAGCGCGCACACTGCAGAGCGGAGCGGCTTGATTGACATTGAGCCGCTCACGCCCCTTTTTAGAAAAGATAACCAGCACTTGCTGAGTTATCAAGTGTAAAAAAAAGGTACTTAGGGAATTAATTTTGAAAACATTTTAACAGTAAATGTTTTAAAATTCATTTCCTGCTTAGAATGTCTAAAATAAAAAATTTGAGTCAACTTGGGAATAACCCTTTAAGGAAAATGGGTGCATGATCAGAGTGTAGATGTGTACCTATGGCAGTATTCGCACAGAGCTGGAGGCAGGACCTATGCACGAAAAGGTAATCTAGACGTTGATAAGAGGCATGCATGGGAGAGTGAAAGGTGTGATCCACCTCCGCAGGGCAAAAGCACCTCCAGACATCAACCAGGCCGCGGTCCCGCAGAGACGCTTTAAATTTCCTCAAAGCTCTATAAGATAAAGCCAATTTTTTGGCAGAAGAATCCACCAAAGGGTCCATGACCAGGTAGATGTTACCACCTACAATAAGCAGACCCTCAGACACAGAGTCGAGTCAACCAATTCTAGAACATTACACAGTAATGAAACTTGACCAACATTTGGAGCATACAAATTTACTAGGGTAAGAATTTGAGTGCCTATTTTACTTTTCAAAATAATATACGGACCATCTGGATCCTGAGTATGAGAGAGATATACAAAAGGGACAGACCTCTGAAAACCTACACTCTGGAGGCAGAACTATTGCACCCACAATGTAACCAAACAGGAATGTGAGAGAAAGAAAGGTTCGGAAAATGATCTTTTTTGAAATGCGTCTCTTGGAGCATCAGAACATCACAATTTGACCTTTTCAGGGAATAGGAAATTTGACATGTCTTTGAAGGGGAATTAAGGCCCTTCACATTATATGACACTATTTGCAATGAAGACATATTGTAGTGTAGGTGAAAGAAAGATCATAAATCAGAATAAAACAAGCAATACATTTACAGCAGTACAATATGCTTCCACAACCTGGATCCCAGAGAGCGAAGTCTAAATATTGCCCAATCGTAGCAGTCAAGACAAAATTTGAGTGGGAGTCATACCTCCACAATGGGAAGAACAGGGGGACAGAGGATAGGGACATAACAGAGGAAAAAAACGTACAAAAAAAATCTAATTCTGTGAGGCCTTCAGTCTGAAAATAGTTCCTGAGCTGCCTATGAAATCAGGGATCTGAGGCTCATAGTTCTAGGGGGGGTGGGATCCACTCGGAAACACTTATCTGGGGGTTTGCCTCAGTTGATGTCCTGGGTTGTCTTTGCGGGGGTTCCTCATCACCGGATAATGAGGTAAAGGAGGAGGACAATAAGTATGAGGCAAATTCCTTTTCTCCCTCGCTGGCCGAATCAGTGTCAGAGACCAGGAAGACGTATGTCTCCTTTGCTGAATAGACCCTTTTGGATGATTGGGACATTTTTAATAGGGGGGTGTGTGTTGTGCTTTTACACGTGTATATCAAAATTACTGAAGAAAAAAAAATAGAAAATAAAAAAAAGGAAAATAGAAGTTTAGAAAAAAATGTAGTATAAAAAATTTACTAAACAAACTTCAGTAAAAAATTAGAACAATATAGAACTGTACAGAATTTTCTGACTACCTGACACTAACTAATATTTAGTAATGCTGTATAAAAATTATATTACAGTAAATTTAGACTAAAATTGCAAAGATACGCTATCTAAAGTTTAGTGAATGAACTTCAGTAAAAAGAAAATTGAATGTCCGTCACTAACTGACGCTAAATCTATAGCGCTATATATTTTACGTCTGAAAATAGGGCTACAATACGTCGGCAAACATCTGGCCATTCATTTGAATGGGTTTGCCGACGTACTGTGCAGACGACCTGTCATTTTCGTGTCGTCGTTTGACAGCTGTCAAACGACGACGCGTAAAATGACTGCCTCGGCAAAGAAGTGCAGGACACTTCTTTGCAACGTAATTTGAGCCGTTCTTCATTGAAGTCAATGAAGAGCAGCTCAAGATTACAAACGTCAAAGACGCCTCGCATATTACGAGGAGGAGCTTTTACGTCTGAAACGAGGAAGCTGTTTTCTCCTGAAAACAGTCTGTCTTTTCAGACGTAAAAGCCTCTCATCGTGTGCACATACCCTTAGTCTGTAAAGCCACGGTACCACTGACACTAAATGTAACGCTACATATTTTAGCAAAAAAAAACCTGTAGTATAAGAAATATTCTACAGTAAATTTACCCTACCTGTAGAAACTGTATAGCGAAAACTTCCTAAAACGGACGTCATTTAACCTATACTTCCGCTATCTACCTATACAGGTACTAGCTACACCTAATCAGCTCACCTAAACTACCGCAACCCTAACGTCCTACTTATACAGGTATTAGCGACATCTAACTATTCTATATTTACAGTATGTAATATACTACAGTAAATTTACACTATCTGTAGAAATTGTATAGCTGAAACTTCCTAAAATGCTATGTAATTTTTTTTTATTACAAAACGGACGTCAGCTAATCTAAACTTCCGCCCTATTTATACAGGTACTAGCTACACCTAATCAGCTCACCTAAACTACTGCTACTTTAACATCCTACCTATACTGGTACTAGCTACACCTTACTATTCAATATTTATATTTTATATTTTTTTAACACGGAGATGGTGCTGTTAGAAAAATGAAAAAGAAAAGCATTTCATTGCTTTGAGAAGGGGAGTGGGAGAAGAATGGACAGAACTGAATGAGCTTTGTGAGATACTCTGCTGCTTTCCTGCTCAGGCTGGATTTAACACTTGCAGGGACTAATAAGCATGATCTAGCAGCAAAGGGATTGAGACTTCAGACAGAGATAAGGCAGCTGTGCACAACAAGATTCACTGTTAACCCGCTAGCAGGTGGCTAGCTCTGGTGGGATAACCCCTTTAACACTGGAATGAAGAGGACCAATCAACTGACTCAGATATGGCTTATATCATGCAGTCACAGATTCATATGCCTATGTAGCATTGATTTGCAAAGCACAATTAAGACAGTAAAACAGACTTGCAGTTATTTTCCTATTCTCACTTCTGGCCATCTGAGCCTCATATGGGTCACAGATCGGAACCGAAGAAAAGCTGTCCAGAAACAGTGGGCAGGAATGGTTTCCTGTCACTTCTTACAGAATTCTGCAGGTGATTTCAATATTCGGGGGGGGGGGGCGGCTTCAAAACACTATGGTAGATAACTCATGGTTCAATCACACCTTTAATCACACATTTAGCCTACATAAACCAAACAGATATAACAAAAACAAGATCCTATAAAAAATTCATTGAGATTCCCTGCTGCCCACCAGACCCGAAAGGGACTTACCCCAGATAGGGAGGGATAGAGTAAGAATAGCAAGACAATGGCTTACTCACTGCTGTTTGTGTCTCTCCCTACCTCCAGAGGTATTCTACATTTGTTTTGGATCAGGCAAGAGTGAAGGGAAATCTCGCTGGGGCCTCCATGTAATGATAGATTAGTCATCATGGATTACACCTAACTGAGTCCCTTTTTCAATAACAGAAGATATCCAGGATCATCAAATTTATCGGCAGCCCAGGAGAAAGTGCACACAACAATACTTGCTGGAAATAAAACTCTGAATGGCTTCAGAATCTTCCTTTGTTTAAATACCTTCAGTTAAGGCCCTATTACACCGTCCGATTTTTTGCACGTACAGCGAGTGCCGATCAACGAGAAAGCTCGTTGATCAGCGCTTGTTTGCTCCTGTCACAAGGAGCTATAGATGGGGACGAGCTATCGTTTCTCCGAGCGCTTGTCCCCATACAGTATTATCATGTCGGCAGCACGTCTCCCTGTTTACACAGGGGGATGTGCTGCCGACAACGACAATATTTTACTTTTTTATAACTCTACTATCAGCAGATGAACGAGCCGTTGCTTGTTCATCTACTGATCGCTGCCCTGTTTACACAGGGCAATTATCGGCAACAAGCGTTCTATGAACGATCGTTTGCCCGATAATTGCCTAGTGTAAAACCCCCTTAACACATTAATTAATCAGAAAATGACAACCATAGGATATTCACATCCAGATTTATTTCTACATATAAAGTAACACTTTGCTTCTCAGTTACACTTTAAAAATACATCAGGAATGTCTCATGAGAGCCATCTATATCCTGTATTTTCAATAGCTTTTTTCACAATGGGGATGTAATCTTACATATACAACTTTACATATCTCTTCAATGGTTAAATGCAGCTATGTTCTTAGCAAATATACATTTTATACGTATTACTCTCACACTTTATAATGTGAAATAATGGTTTTCTCATTGTGGGTTAGATAGATCTTTTTTGTTACTAAATTGCATTTGCAAAGTTCTGACTAAAGTTGTTACTTTCATATTCATCGAAACTATTTGTACTATTTACGTTAATTCATCTCTATTCATATTGCGTTGGAAATGTATGTTCGACTCATATGCTAAACATATCCATTGATACAATGTATGCCACTAGGGTGTGTTTTGAAAAAATTTCAGGGGGTAGGGGGATTATGCATCGGCATACCTTCTCTTTTTATTGAATGGAACAGTGTAGTCGACACTGCTATTCAATACAGAGGCATACAGTAAAGATATACTTTCAATGTATACCTCAGACGGAAGGCTTAAACGCAGTGTGAATACAGCCTTAGGTCTTCTTCACATGGCAGTACTTTGGTCAGTATTTTTATATCAGTATTTGTAAGCCAAAACTACTAGTGGTACCGACACAGAGTAAAACAATAATGGATAGATTTGTACCTCTTACATGTTTTGAATGAACTTCCAGTTTTGACTGAAAAATACTGACCAAAATACTGCTGTGTGAAAGTGACTTTAGTCATATATTTATATGTGTATAAGTAAACATATGGCTCTAGAAACTCAAAAGTGTGTTTAGAGTGTGACTTGTGATCATCATGGAGATGTGGTCTAAAAAGGTTTCCTTATACCTACCACAAAATGTAAAGGAATCCATTATGTAAAATCAGGCTTTATACACATGACTGAAGTTCAAGCCAATGTTCACCTTTTCAACCTAAAAAATCGATGTCAATGAAAAACGGCTCCAAAAACGTCCCAAGAAGTGACCTGCACTTCTTTTTCGCGGCCATTTATTTACGCGTAAAAAACGCAGCGAAAAATGCTGCGTCAGAACAGAGCGCCGTTTTCCCATTGAAATCAATGGGCAGATGTTAGGAGGCGTTCTGCTTCCGAATTTTCCGCCGCTTTTCGGCCCAGAAAAACGGCCGAAAATAGGTCGTGTGAACATACCCTAACTGTAGCTAAGCTACTAAATGTATATTATCCAGAAGTAGAGGACAAATGGAAAGTAGTTTATCTGCAGCTTCAGACTACACAGTTTTTGTTTGTAGTCTGTAACTATGGAGAAATATAGGACTGCATTGGAGCTATAGACAGAAAATAATAGTACATTTTTAATCAGGGCCTTTTGCAAAGGTGATTTATTGTTTTCATTTTAGATGCATTTGAACAATAAAAAAAAAAAATACTAATTGTTTTGTCAGAATGTAGCTTATTATGTGTCACTATTTTTAAGCTTGTTTTGTGTCAGCGGTTTTCATAATTTTTTTCATCTATTTTCATATTTTTACCCATATTGCAATGATGCATGAAAATCATGGATCATTTTTAGCCTGCTGACTTCAATCGGGAGACTATGTGGTATTTACAGCATATGATAAAGCATGCTATGTATTGAATTATGCAGTCTCTGAATGGAAATATGGCCATAGAAACACAAATATGTGTGCACTGCTCCATTGGTGTGCACTGTCCCATTGGATAACATTGAATCCATACTGAACCCAAAAGAAATCTAACTGCATGTAAATGGAAAAACGGGTAGTGTTAGGGCACATTCAGACATGGAAGAATTTTTCCGCTGCAAATGTTGCTGCAGATTCATTGTGAATTTGAAGCAACAATTTCATATTTGACAGGTAATTCAGACGTTGCGGAAATCACAGCAGACTTGTCACAGATTTCAGCCTTTGCTTTGCAAAGGCTGAAATCCACAGTGAAAATTCTGCACCGTAGCCTAAATTCCACACTGTTATTTTCCGCAACGTCTGACCGAAGTTACCTAGAAATCTAAATAAACCAATGAAAAAAACAGCTGCTGCAGATTTCCACTGCGGACTGTCCGCAGCGCAATGCAAGAGCAATTCCGCCGCATTTGAATGTACCCTTAGCAACATAGACATTTTTTCCCCTGGAGTAGGCTTCATGCACATGGCCATATTGCAACTTAATTTTCGAGTTGTATAAAGCCACACTAACGCACTGAAAAGTCTTTGAGTTCTACTGTATTTCGGTATGCCTCCGTTTTCATACAGAGTTTTTTCTATCAAATCCTTATGGACTCCAATAGAAACAGATTTGTGCAGTGCTCACTAAAATGCCATATTATGCAGATATTCTTCTCTAGAATCATTGGGAGAAAACCTTGCGCCATAGGCAGAATACATCGACATATGGAGTGCCTATGGCTCCAATGTATAGAACTATGGGATTTCTCTGTGCCACCATGCGGGCTACGAATTTGCAGCTCTGCCATGTGCATGAGGCCATACCCATGTGCTTGTTTAAAGCCAGAAATTATACAATTTACCCTATTCTCAACAATTAAGTGGGACAACAAATTATTTTCACCTTATACAATTGAAATATTTAGGTTTTCAATTTATAAATCTTAAATGTGTACAATATTTTTAATTAGTATGGTGGTAATCTTTAACAAATAAATACGCCAGTCTTAGGTTTTATTTTACTTTACTATAATAAGGGTTACTAAATCTTTTTACAATGCCCTCCTTACAGTGGTAAATTGTAAAAAGTTTCATAAAATGCAGAAAGAAACATCATTTTGAGATTTAACGTGAAATGTAACAGCTGACAGATGCTTGCGCAATGTACCTTTTATCAGTTTGTTTTACACAGGGCTTGATATGTGGTCTCTAAGTCTAAAATGTTCTATTATGAATCTTGAATGAATAAGTGATGAATGAACTGTTGAATATATGGAGGATCTCAATAATTCTGATTTTAGATGTTATTTTGATAGAAAATCTGATGAAGGATAAGATCTCATATTCTTTCTGTTTCCTGTGGTCAGATCAGACAGAGATACGTTTGTAGTGTCAAGATCTCATGCATAACCCAGAAAATTCTTTTTCAGTCAAGGAAAAAAGGAAAAGCTTGGATTTTTCATATTAATTAGAATCATTTTTTAAACATTAATGATTCTTGGAATTGACTGATATTTTTTAAAAGACAAAATAAATTTATAGTGAATATGATCGCAGACCAAGTATTGCAATTTTATAAATTAAAATCTCCATTTATTTAGTACTTTGTGTAGCGCCGTGGGCCGTGGGACTCACTCATTCCAGCTGCGGCCAGCTTGATCATCCTCATCCTCATCGCTGGCATCTCCCTGTTCAGGGCCACCGCCGCACTCTGCTCTCTCCTCCTCCCTCGGCCTGTGCCCATTTCTTAAAAGGCCAGCACGCACACCAGGAATATTGTCCCCAGCCTATCCCTGCATACCCCAGACTACTTAAGAAACTCTGCCTGAGCAATTTTGTTACTAACCCAGTGTTAGCCTGCGAATGTTCCATATCCTGTTCCTTGAAACCTGTGTCCGTGTACAGTCTTTTATCCATGATCAGTCCTGTGTCCTGAGTTCAGTGTCCGTGACCATTCCTGTATCTGGGTCCAGTCCTACATCCTGAGTCCGGTGTCCGTGACCTGTCCTGCTTCCATTTATCCAGCACAAGCCTGTTTCCAGCTATCCGGCTCAAGCCTGTTTCCAGTAATCCAGCACAAGCCTGCTTCCAGTAATCTGGCACCAGCTTGCACCCAACTATCCAGCACAAGCCTGCTCCCAGCTATCCAGCACAAGCCTGCTTCCAGTTATCCGGCACCAGCCTGCCATCAAGGTAACATCTGCCAGTGACTGTCCTGTACGTTTCTGGAAAGCAGCTACTCTGTCCACATCCCCAGTGAATGTTACACTTTGTGTAGCCTTAAATCTAATGCAAAGGTGTCAGACCCATGAATAAGATGGTAAAATTGTTAGATATTATGTACATATGTAATGTCCCCCAAGACATTACTTGTGAGATAATGTGTTGTAAATGTCTTTTATGACATTTTTGCACTTTTAGGTACTGTCACTTTAAAATAACAAATGTGAAGTTACAATGCACTGTGTTACAGCCTATGCAGGAGTGGCTTAGTCTGGGAAGTTTCCGGAAGGTGGGAGGAGCTTAGGACATGGGGGGTCCAGTGGCAGTTAGAGTCAGTTTTCAGTCAGAGTTTGAGTGTGAGTGGCAGTTGGAGTCAGTTGGCAGTGAGTAGTGACCAGTTCTGCTGGAGATCACCACATTTCAGTGAAGCCCCTGATAACAGGCAGAGCAGCTTGTAGAGGAAAGATAAAAGAGAAAGAATGAGACAGACATTACAGCACAAGAGTCTCCGACTACCAAACTCCATGAAAGAGAGGAACCTCAGGAATTGGATTCAGAGACAGAAAGCCTGACAGGATTAAGGGATACTGCTCTGGGAGAGGAAGCCTACACAACTGATATTCCAGGTTCAACCACGGGTAGCAAACTACTGAAGGGAAGAAACTGCCATACTTGTACTACGTTGTGTTATAGAGCGACATTATCACAGTACTGTGCACCTCCATTTTGTGTGGACTTGTGACTAATATTGCACAACTATGTAAAGTCTGCTGCAAGCTGAGCCTGTTATACTGCCACTCTCCAGCCTCCTGTATTATTTTGCACCCATAATGTCATGGACACCCCAAAACACCATCAGGACAGGAGCAGACACAGGGAGTGTCCCGGGGGAATAAAGAGACTGCCATCCTCATCAACCAGTGCAAACCCCCTCAGCACTAGCTGTGAGCGGCCCTGAGAGAAAGGGAAGGCCTGTTGGCCATCGTGATCCACACTGAGAGCCGAACCGGCTGACAATTTGTGGGCCTACGCCTTTCCCCTTTCCCATCACTCCTCAGGTCACCCACTCGCATGCTATACATACAGTCTTAAAGCTGTAATCTCAGGAAAGACACTGATGGCAAATCGGTATGTCTGACACCCAGTGATCACTAGAATAAAGTGTCACTGGCACTAGGGGAGTGCCATACGACTTTACCTTCTGTATTTTCCACTCAGCTTTCTTGTTATAGTCAATAGCAGACAGGAGACAAAGTGATAAGGTACTTTACTAGCGCTTCTGCTGCCACTTTATTTATTAGTATTCATTATACAATAATTATATGATATTTTAAATGTCATTGAAGGCACAGGCCTGTTCACGTGCTGTTTTTTTCCTTGCTTCGGAGGTATGCGTGGGGAGGAGTCCTGACGTATACCCCTGGCGGAAGGCGCTGACGTATCCCACTGTATAGGCATACAGTGGGATACATCAACTGAACTTCCCAGCCATAATGCTACTTTTACCGCCAAGCGCATATATGGACGGTGACGTCAGGGGCTCATCCAGTCCTGGAGTCCCTGGCCAGAGCGTTTCCGATGTTATGGCCAGAGACTACATAGTGACACATATGTACTATGATGTCAGGGACTTTTCCAGTCCCAGGGTCCCCAGCCAATGCTCTAACGGGGGACTCCCTAGTTAAAAGCCCCTGACATCACTGTCCAAACATGTCGGGACGTCAGGGACTTTCAAAGGCCTGCAATGTATTTCAATATCTATTCTATGCTATTATTTAAATCCTTCTAAAATATTTAAGGATTTTCATGTTTCCTGCATTGCTGGCCAATGGCCATTATATGAATGTCTTGTGCTGAAAACAGGTTATTCTTTAATTTTGTTTAGGAGCTGCCCAAAACATGGCACATATTTATGATTTATATACCCATTGTGCTTTATTTGATTTATTTTAACTGAATTGTCCTGGGACATGAGCATTTGTTAATGCAGCATAGTGTTCCAAGATCGACACTCCTGGGAATGTGCAAGAACATTCATTGGCTTTTATGCAAATCATTCCAGACTTGTTCTGAGTCAATCAAAGTTGCCAACCAACCATTACATGCAGTGAGGCATTGAAATACATGCCAGAGACCATACATATTTCAGTATATGCTGACGAAAAGGCAATGGTAGATATTCAAAGCATGTTGAATACATTCACTCAGGCTCTGCTCACATCAAGGGTACAGAATGACGGAAAAAGACTGTAGGGTGGACCCATAAAATGATGGACACCAATTGCGCCTGACAGAACCCATTGAATTAAATGGGTTCCTTCGGGATTCTATCATTGTTTCCGTCATTTTGTCGGACAAAGTAGCGCTGCATGCTGACAGATGTAGACGTAGCCTTAGGCTAATGAAAGGAAACTATTTATTTTGTTATTCATAATTACTATGAATATATCAGAACTTTATCAGCTTATTTCTATGCTTCAGTCCTCAGGTGCTTTGTAATAGGAACCCCACCAGGATGCAACAGGAACATTTGATTAAATCAATGGCAGACTCTGTAGGCACTGTTCACACTGAGTTTTCTTGCAGGCAGAAAAATCTACCACAAAATGGCAAAATTTTGACCTGCCTGCAAATTGTTGCCACGGCTTTTGCAGTGTTTTTCGCTGTATTTTTTGGCTGCGACCATTGAGCGATGCGAGCGAAAAATGCTTTCTCTGCCTCCCGTTGATTTGGATCGGAAGCAGGAGGCGGAAAGAGCATGTTGCTTCTTTTTCCTGTGAGCCGCTCCAGGAAAAACGCCTCCGCCTCCCATTGAAATCATTGGGAGGCGGTTTCTGAGGTTGTTTGGCGCTGATTCCAACGTGGTTTCCAAGTCAAAATCAGCGCAAAACGACTGTGTGTGAACTGACCCTTAGAATAATGCTAGTATACTAAAATCACAAGTCTGTGTCTTCATTGGAATTGTGTGTGTTTGTATATTAAGAGAAAATACTGACCGAGAAGGAGTTCCATCATTTCATTACACTCCATTCCATTATTTTGTGTTTAATAAATGTAGACACACAATTTCTTCCCTCTGACACTAAAGAGTCTTTTTCTATCGATCAGTGTCAAAAAAGCCTAATTAAATCCACTGTGATTCAGTGTTGTGAAAAAGTAAAACATGACACACTCCAAGGAAATGAATAATTTTTATAAGCACTGAAGATTACAGCAGGTGGTACCTTGTTAATATATAAGACAGCACTGTGTAATAATACAAGGCTCGCACATTACTCTATTTTGTATCTATTACAGTATGTCTCTAACAGAAAAGGTCCACCAAAATGTATCTAGTTCTCTTTGCAATTTGCGTCTATTCAAATTTGACAACCATTCTGTCTACCATTAAAGAGGTTCTCTAACATAAGAAAAACATGGCTGCTTTCTTCCCAAAACAACACCATGTCTGTCTACAGGTTGTGTGTGGTATTGCATCTCAACTCCATTCACTTTAATTGTTCTGAGCTGCAATACCAGGGATAACCCATGGACAGGTGTGGCACTATTGTTGAAAGAGAGCAGTCATGTTTTTCTAATCCCGAACAAAATTGAAGATTACATTTTTTTATTTTTTTTTCACTTTGTGTTTCTTTTTAGCCATGTGACTCTGTTTAATAAACTTGCAATGTTATTATTAACCAATGGACAGTGTTTCCCTGTCTTGTCATGGCTAAATCTTTTAAGCCTGCCTAGAAACTGCCTTCAGGCCTTTTTACAAATTACCAGATGTATTGTCAATATCTCTTTTTGTTTTGATGATCTTCTCAATGATTTAGGCAATATTAATTGCACTTAATACCTTATTATATCACTACCTGATGGATGCATTGGGATAAACTTTAAGAGTTTAAATTTTGGTAACCACAAAGACATATATGTCAGATTTGCCTTTTTATTGGCACTTTGACACACTGGTTGGTTGCTGAGAGCTAAAAAAAAAAGTTGGCTCTTCTTCAAAACTTCTTCCCATACTCTTTAGGGCACATGGACATCATAGAGGGGGTCCCTCATGTTTGAATAATATTACAGAGCCACTAACAGGTTTTAACTTTTGCTATGGCCACTAATAATACTACATCTCCCCTCTTGCTGCTACTGCTGGTAAAATGAGCAGCCTGGTCTCTCATACTAAAGGTGTGGTCTATGATGAGACAACACCTTTAGATAAAAATACATTTTATGCTACTTTAGGGGTTACATCGTTGACAAGGTTGAAAAAAGTATTAATCCTGAGGAAGGCAAAAACCCCCATGAAGTGGATGCCAATATCCTCATTAGGGGGAAAAAATCCTCCAAGACTCCAAATCTGGCTATCAGATTAAATCCCTGGATCAACATCCCATCTCCAGAATCTAGTACAATTAACCTGTAATGTTATATTGTTAACAAAGGCATCAAAGCCCTTTTTACACTTTAAGAATTAACCATCACAACATAGTCTCAATGTAAAGAATCCCTGTCTGTGATGATGGTGAAAACGTTCTTCCTCTAGACATAGAGAATTCTCTCTTGTCTTTGTTACAGACATAGGTGTAGCAAAAACATTAGAAAATTCCTCTTACTAAATGGGCATCAGACCAACCAGAGATTACTCATCATTTAATGCCCATAGCAATAGAGCAGGCCCACAGGTATTTACCATTGGTCAGATGTTTGGAGAAGAGACGGAAAGTATGCCATAGAGCTTACCTCACTCCTTTGTGAGGCCATTGAATGGGAATCTATAAGTCTTCCATTGCTTCAAATGTAATATAACTAACGCAAATTTATATCACTGCCTGTGGGCCTGCCCTGTGATACAGCAGTTTTGGATAAGGGTACAGAACTTCACCAGTACTAACCAAGCTATCTTTATTCCCCAAGACCACTCTGGGCTATTTTTGGATATTTAGACATAGAACACTACATATGTACTCAAAGGGCAAGCAAGTTTTTGCATCTAATGGCAGCAGCAGGAATTAAATCCATTTTACAAACATGGCTCCTAAAACAAGTTCCACCGTTCAAGCTATTTTAGGATAAGAACATATAAATATCCAATAGGAACCCCAATAGGTTCAGATAAGTACTAAACCGGTGCCGTCCCAGTATTAATTAGAGAAAAAAGAAAGAAAAGAAAAATACATCGTAGGACATATCCAGCACAAAATGGGGTAGAAAAAATTATGTCAATGTATTTAATCAAGGGCGTAACTAAGAAAGATTGGGCCCCATAGCAAACTTTTGACGGGGCCCCACCTCCCCTTCCCTGGGTGCCACACACAGCCTCCCCATGTAGATAGTGCCCCCCTGTAGATGACGCCATACAGCCCCCCCTGTAGATTGTGTGATACAGCCCCCCTGTAGGTAGTGCCAAACAGCCCCCTTTGTGGATAGTGCCAAACAGCCTCCCCTGTCGATAGTGCCCCTCACCCCCCTTGTAGACAGTGTAATAGAGCCCCCCCTTGTAGACAGTGAAAATAGCACACCCTTGTAGATAGCGACTCCCACCTCCCCTTTGAAGATCGTGCCATACAGCCCCTCTGTAGATAGTGCCTCCCACTAATGCCCCCACCCCCCCTTGTAGACAGTGCCATACAGCCCCCTCCTACCCCTTGCAGACAGTGCCCCAACCTACCCCTTGTAGATGGTACCATACAACCAGTGACGGATTAAGTAGACCATAGGCCTTGGGCTGTTCCACAAACTTGGGTCCCCCTTCCCCACCACCGCTCTACCGTGTCTATAGGGAACACCACCTTTTTGTGTGAGCATTGACAAATGGTTGTTATGATTCCCCTTGTCAAAGGGCTGTGTCCATACATACTGACAGTCTCCAACCATCGCTGACAGTATCACACTGTTCAGGGACACTTCCTCCTGACAATGGGAATGGTAACACGCATTTGTCTATTAGTCCTGGGTACACAAAGATATGTAGAATACAAGGATTTCCTACAACAACATGTCAGGAGAGGGGACAGGTCCCCTATAGATCCAGTGACTCACAAGTGACGTCTTCTCTGATGGGAGTCGTTTTATTTTGTTCTCCATGTGACGCAGACCGTTATGGCGACTTCTCCTGATGAGACATCTTTGCCCATCACTTCTGCAGCCATTTCCAGCCTCTATATAAACACACAAATTTAGACACCAAAGCCCAGAACCATACAGTAAAGGGGTTGTCCGGGCACAGACTGGTTTTTATACTGATGACCTATCGATGTGCCTGGACAACCCCCTTTACTCAGACTAATAAATTTGGACCCCAGACTAGATCATAGAATACATAGAGACCCAGACCTTCTAAACTATTGCAGTCCCCAGACCAGACCCCCCTAAACAAATACAGACCACAGAACAAGCACCCTAAATAAATACAGACCCCAGACCTGACCCCCTACACTAATAATGACCCTAGACCTTACTCCCTTAATACAGACCACAGACCAGACCCCCCAAACTAATACAGACACCTAAATAAAGACACCTAAACTAATACAGACCCTAGACCAGGCCCCCTAAATATAGACCCCATAAACTAATACAGACCCCATACCCCTAAATACAAACCCCCCAAATACAGACCCCAGACCTGACTCCCTACACTAATAATGACCCCAGACCTGACTCCCTTAAGTAATACAGACCCCAGACCAGAAACCCTAATCTAATACAGACCCCAGACCAGACCCCTAAATACAGACCCCTAAATAAAGACCCCTAAACTAATACAGACCCTAGAACAGGCCCCCTAAATACAGACCCCAGATGTCAAACTAATACAGACCCCCTAAATACAGACCCCTAAATAAAGACCCCTAAACTAATACAGACCCTAGAACAGGCCCCCTAAATACAGACCCCAGACGTCAAACTAATACAGACCCCCTAAATACAGACCCCAGACCCCTTAAACTAACACATGCCTCTAAATATACAGACCCTAAACCCCTTAAACTGATACAGACCTCAGACCCCTAAACACAGACCCCAGACCCCTTAAACTAATACAGACACCAAGCCTCCTAAATACAGACCAGACCCCCTAAATACAGTCCCCAAACCAGGCCCCCTTAATAAATCCATCCTCTTATACTTACATAGCCGCTCACCGCAGTCTTCTCTGTGGAGTCTTGCTGCTACTCATGGACCTGCGGTTATGTGACCAGCAGGTCTCTAAACAGTAGTACGAACTTCAGAGATGAGGTCATGTGACCTTATGTCTAAAGGTCCTTTTGCAGGACATATACAATGCTGTTTCGTCACTGTTTTTTTCGCGACTCGCGGCAAAAACGCGACAAAACTACATTGTACTTTTGGTGGGCATGGGACACTTGGGAGTCTCGTGCCCTGTGCGGCCACCCAAAATGCCCTATGATGTTCTGCCATCGCATACAACCCCCCACCTCCTCCTTGTAGACAGTGCCCCCCGCTTCCCCCATAGGAGACAGATACTATTAAATGTGGCATCGCTATCGCTGTAGCAGCCATAGCAAATGCTAGCAACATCACCCCCTCATGCCGCAAGCTTCATAGCAGCCACTATGAATGCTGCAGCGATAGTTATGCCACTGTATTTACTGAGAAAAAACAATACTATTTGCCATAAGGCTATTGCCTAATAAGATAAAAATATATTTTAAAACAACACACCACCTGGTCAGGTATCAAGCTGTAAAAATATTATTCTACATTTACATGTATATAGTTAGGTAAGCTAAACTTTGAAATATGCCCTAATAGTATCATGAGCAGATCACAACTAACGTTCGATTAACAGAAAGGTGAATGGTGGACGAGTCCACTGCAGATGTTATACAGGGGTTATATCAGAAAAATACACAGCCCTCACAATAGATATTAGAATATATAGGAAAGAACATCCTTATATTTATCAGAACCAAAACCCTACATTAGTGGTACATATAAATGTAGTCTCCCTATATTTCATGTACAATATATACAGCAAAAATGCGATCAATTTAGTACTTTTATGGTATGTTCACATGCAGTAGCAAAATTCGTCTGAAATTACGGAGCTGTTTGCGCCTGAAAACAGCTCGTGATTTTCAGAAGTTTTTTAACAACTCGCGTTTTTCGCGGTATATTTTACGGACGTTATTGGAGCTGTTTTTCAATGGAGTCAATGAAAAACGGCCCCAAGAACGTCCCAAGAAGTGACATGCACTTCTTTGACGCGGGTGTCTTTTTACGTGCCGTCTTTTGACAGCGACACGTAAAATTACACCTTGTGGGAACAGAACATCGTAAAACCCATTGAAAGCAATGGGCAGATGTTTGTAGGCGAAATGGATCAGTTTTTTCAGGCGTAATTCGAGGCGTAAAACGCCTGAATTACGTCTGAAAACAGTGCGTGTGAACATACCCTTAGGTCACAAAACAGTATATCTCAGATATAGAAAAAGGTGGAAACTAAAAATCCTTTGGCATTTCACTACAAAACTCACCACCAACAATCACCCTCAGGTTTGAAATTCATGAGAATTTACCAACTGCTTGAGCATAGGGAGGTGGGGATAGAAATAGACTGCTATTATAAAAAGGAACTATGTGGATTTGCACTTTAGGTACATTGAGCCCAGGGGGCTTAAATAATGAAATTACGTTCAATATGTTCCTTTAAGTGTAATCTGGGGGTCCAGGGTGGGTGGATCTCTGATGGGCTGGCTGATTACCGGCGTCTCATATTTGACATTCACCCATCATGGTTCTCACATAGTAGGCTAGTACCCTGGTCCCAAATCCTGCTTCCTTCACAAAGTTCTTCCCCTGGGTCAACAACATTCCCTTTAGCTTATTGTTGAGATATATAAGGTGGATATCTGAAATGAGTGGCGGGGACCAGGTCATTGGCCACCTATATTGGTCCATGACATGCTCCCTGCTGCTTCGAACCACCCATTATCACCCTTCTTTAAAGAAGTAATATTACCATATAGATTATCTGGATCAATATTTAAAAAAATGTATATATCCTTACTATACTCTATAACTGAGGTAATGTTTATTATTGCTTATTAGGCATCTTTCAAAAAACATATACATGCTGTTTCTTTTAAGGATACACCAACATATGGATTGATAATCCCTCTATCATCTTTTTATCTCTTCTCTGCAAATCAGAGAAATATATATGAGGAATATTTGGTCCTGGGGGATGGGGACCAGGTCATGGACCACCATCTGGTCCTTGACTTGCTCCCTGTCTCTCGACCAATATCCTGCAATGAACCCTAAACCTTTGGATGTATGGTATATTTGGGGGTCTTCCATTTTTCCCCTTCTTTTGCTCCCCCCCCCTTATTGTTTTTTCCCCTAGCATCAGGGGGAGGACACCTTATCAATGTCATGAGAGGGTTAAATTACTATGTATAGTTTTCAAAGTTCTATGTAAAAACCGGGGTTTAAGGATACATTGTCTGTTTAGGATCAAAATAATTGTTTTCTTAACTGTAAGAAGTATGTTACCTTTGATTGCTAATACTATATAAAACATAGACATTAACTATGCACCTCAGTGGCTCTGAGGAAGTCCCGGATGGGATGAAACGCGTTAGCTAATTAACAACAAGTACGACTGTGAGTGACGTCATCACTCTGTGCGTCAGGCCTTTCTTGTTTTTTTTGCCACAACGCGCTGGTCCTCCCGCCTCCCGCCACCTGAGCCTGGACTCTCCTTACCTGACTGCAGCATGCATGTTATTTCCAGGGGCAAGTCCCCATGGTTCAAACGGCTGCACGGAATACCAAAATGTATGCCAAACTGGACTGACTTAAAGAGGCTCTGTCACCAGATTTTGCAACCCCTATCTGCTATTGCAGCAGATAGGCGCTGCAATGTAGATTACAGTAACGTTTTTATTTTAAAAAAACGAGCATTTTTGGCCAAGTTATGACCATTTTTGTATTTATGTAAATGAGTCTTGCAAAAGTCCAAGTGGGTGTGTTTAAAGTAAAAGTCCAAGTGGGCGTGTATTATGTGCGTACATTGGGGCGTTTTTACTACTTTTACTAGCTGGGCGTTCTGACGAGAAGTATCATGCACTTCTCTTCAGAACGCCCAGCTTCTGGCAGTGCAGACACAGCCGTGTTCTCGAGAGATCACGCTGTGTCGTCACTCACAGGTCCTGAATCGTGTCGGCCACATCGGCACCAGAGGCTACAGTTGATTCTGCAGCAGCATCAGCGTTTGCAGGTAAGTAGCTGCATCGACTTACCTGCAAACGCCGATGCTGCTGCAGAATCAACTGTAGCCTCTGGTGCCGATGTGTCCTCGCTCGTCCGACACGATGCAGGACCTGTGAGTGACGTCACAGCGTGATCTCTCGAGAACACGCTGTGTGTCTGCACTGCCAGAAGCTGGGCGTTCTGAAGAGAAGTGGATGATACTTCTCATCAGAACGCCCAGCTAGTAAAAGTAGTAAAAACGCCCCGATGTACGCACATAATACACGCCCACTTGGACTTTTACTTTAAACACACCCACTTGGACTTTTGCAAGCCTCATTTGCATAAATACAAAAATGGTCATAACTTGGCCAAAAATGCTTGTTTTTTTTAAAATAAAAACGTTACTGTAATCTACATTGCAGCACCGATCTGCTGCAATAGCAGATAGGGGTTGCAAAATCTGGTGACAGAGCCTCTTTAATACCTCAAGCTATCCTTGAACAAGTGAAATATTCCCACTATTTATCTGGAAGCGGTTACACTTTGCCATAGCATAGAGCTTCGAAAATATTGAAATAACCAGATGAGTTTACCATTCACAGCTCTTTTGTTATGCTTATTGCATGAGCTGCATGAACAGCTGCTTGGTGGTCAGAATTTATCTACATCTATGTATAAATGCATACTCTGTCCTGTGATTTGCTGCTGGAATTATATCAATTACTTATACAATTGAAAAATGCATAAGAATTATTGCATATTATGTATAGACACTATAGGATGCCCTTTGCATGACCTGCTCTATCGAGGATGCTTTGTGACCTAAACGTACTAAATCAGCCAAATTTTTGCTGTATATATTGTACATGAAATATAGGGAGACTACATTTATATGTACCACTAATGTATGGCTTTGGTTCTGATAAATATAAGGATTTTCCTTCATATGTTTTGTAATATCTATTGTGAGGGCTGTGTATTTTTCTGATATAACCCCTGTATAACATCTGCAGTGGACTCGTCCACCATTCACCTCTCTGTTAATCGAACGTTAGTTGTGATCTGCTCATGATACTATTAGATCATATTTCAAAACTTAGTTTTTCTAACTATACACATGTAAATGTAGAATAATATTTTTACATCTTGATACCTGGCCAGGTGGTGTGATGTTTTAAAATGTTTTTATCTTATTAGGCAATATTCTTATGGGAAATCGTATTGTTTTTTTCATAAAATAAATTTCTATACGATTCTTTTCTACCCCATTGTTTGCTGGATATGACCTAGGATGTATTTTTTATTTATTTTTTTCTTATTTATATTTTTGAATAATCTCGCCTTCCTCTCTAAAATGGATTGGGCAGAGGCCTCATTGCGAAAGAAGAAACTCACTGGACCATTTTTTTCCACATAGTAAAGTTTTATCTCCACTCTCCCACAGCACACCAAGGATGCATTAAAACACAGTTTCCAGAAAACTATGTGGTTTCAAGAAAGGGTGTAGATAGGGTCATCACCGTTATGACAACTCTTTAAGGTGATGCTACCAGGGGGATAATGTCTAGAGCCCGGTTTGGCAGGTTCACAGGCCCTGGTCGTCTCAAATGTAAAACCCTGAGGGGTATTGGGATGTACAATGATGAGTGGGTGGTCGCACATTTGAAGACATGGAGAAAACTCACAGTTCTGTTTTTCTGGATTGGTTGTACAATTTAGACTTGCAGTTTTTTTGTTAACATTTTGATTTGTGATTCCCCACCCCTTCACCCTGGCACCTCCCCCCTTCCTTCCCATCCCTTCATTACCCATTTCGGCTTCACATCATAGGTAAGTGGTTAAAAGTTTGTGGATTCAAATACTTAACCGACTGTTACAAGCTCCACGAATGGCCCAATATGATATTCATTGCCATTTCTCATCAAAGTACTGAATTGTATGTTTATTTTCCTTCTTTGTTATGTTTTACATACTTGTGAAAACTTTAATAAAAACATTTTGAAATAAAAAATGTAGAGGAAGGCAACTTCAGGTAATCACATTACAAAGTTTAAAATTATTACTGCATTTATCTAAGAACAAATATATCCAACACCCATATTGGCCATGTTAAAAGTAACTGCCCCTTAATCTTTATGCGTGACAGTACCACCTGAAGAAGCAATAATTGCAGCCAAACACTTTCTATAATTTTGTATGAATCTTTCATATCTATTTCACATTCCTTCAATAAACGCACAACCTGTTCCATGTCACAACATACTTGTGTCATTTGTTACTTTGAGTAGGCTTCCTTCACACACAGAATTCCTTCACACACATCAAAAAACGATTAGAAAATGCTAGCCTTATTATAATGATGTTTTTAGTGACGTTTTCCATTTATTGTAATTTAGTACATGCTTTTATCTGGCAATTTTAAAGTCCTATAGAGAAGTCTATGGTAAAAATGTCTGAAAAAATAATAATATATCCAGAGCATGCCGTGTTTGGAAAAAAACATCACCGAGCACACAATTGCCTCAAAAACGGCACAAACCAAAACACAGTTGTGTATAGTGTATTTGATATTACTATAGACTTTAATGTAACATCTAGCCATAGTTAGAACTGCAAAAAAAAACACAGAAAAACGCCATTAAAACTACACGAAAAACTCACAGAAAACACAGCAAAACGCTGTGTGTGAATCCAGCCAAAGAGAGCAGAAACTCTCCAGTGGAATAAGTAAGCATAAGCTATTTGTAAAAGGGTAGTGTTTTTTATTATATACATATACAGTATCATTTATTTTTTTACACAAGCACAAACAGGTGGTCAGTTAATTGTCCTCCAAAAACAATTAAAGAGGTTTTTTTTAAAAAAAAACAGGCAATCAATTAGTGATCGGTGGGAGTTCTACCTCGAGACATCTATAAATCAGCAGTATGAGGGAGAAGCGGTGCTTCAAAATGTATCCAGGCGCAAAGTGTGCTGGTGCCAGGTTCTGCAGATCAGCCCCATACACTTGGCAGGCACAGCTGCACGTTTGGATGAAGACCTTCATTCTGCAAATCTGAAAGGTTCCCACTGATCACATATTGATGGCCATCAATGTATTTTTTTTTTACAGAAAACCCTTTTAAGGCCAGCATCACGCATGCAATTTTGATGCAGTTTTTGTGCCAGTTTTGAGCTCAGTTTTTTAAGACAAACACAGAAGTGGACACAAAAGAAAGCAGATTCATCAGTCTTTTCTTTATACATGTCCTGCCTATTGGATCCACTTCTGAATTTAGCTAAAAAAAAAACTGAGCAAGAAATTGCACCAAAAACTGAATCAAAACTGTGTGTGTGATCCTGGCCTAGCTGTATCTAGGATTATCTCTAGACAATATATTTTCTGAGTAATCTCAAGGGAAATGAACAATAATCTCCTCCTTTAGGCCTCCTTCACACACACAAAATTTCTGACATTTAAACTGACATAAAAAAAATCTTCTAAAAACGGTAGCAGTGTTCAAAAGTAACGTGTTTTTTTATGACGTTTTTAATGGCGTTTTTAGTGGTGTTTTTTATTTGGTGTCGTGTTGTACAAGGTACAGCAGGAATAAAATGTGATGAGATAGGAATTTACATTAGTTTGAGGAGATATTCAGGAGATTATCACCTTAAAGTAAGGGTAAGTCCCCACAGACTGGATACGCTGTAGATTTTCCGCAACACTGTAATCTCATAAATTCACAGGTAAATTCACAGGTAAATCAGTCACAGAAATCCACAGCAAATAGTGCGTTTTAGCTGGGAATTTTGCTGCAGAGACATAATGTAGCTGCGAAAATAATAGCATGCTTTCCACAGCGGTTTTGCCTGCAGATTTAGTGTGAAGCATTGATTGTTGAAAACTTTATATGGAGCTGCAGATTTACTGTGGTTTTAAATACGGAATCACAGCAAAATTGCTGTAAAAAACGCAACAAAATACAGCCCGCGATTTTGACAACGGATTTTATGCTCACTATGCAAGTCTATGGGAGAAAAAAACATAGTTTCTCTGCACAGAATCTGAAACATGTCAATTTATGAGGTGGATTCCGAGCTGACACCTCGCTCCAATGGCCGGGATTGGTGATGTGACCCAGTTCCATCTGTTTTGTTCTTCAATTCTGTGGTCAATAGCGAACGTGGCATCTAAATTAGACAAAAATGGGAGGCCCCACTCTGTCCCACCATTGACTCCCCCTCCCGCAATGCGCTCATTGTAATGCTGATGCATTGTTATCAAGAATGTTGAATCATGTTGTCTTTTTTCTTCATGTCAATGGCTGAGTACATTTGCATCGCTTAACTGGGAAAGATATGGCACCGGGATGCATTATGGGAAGAAAGCAAGCCAGGGAGACAGTGTGGTGCTCTGGGCAATGTTCTGCTGGGAAACCCTGGTTCCTTTGATATTCATGTGGATGTTGCTTGACATGTACCACCTACCTAAATATTGCTGAATACCAAGTGCACCTCTTTATGACAACGGTATTGTCTAATTGCAGTTGCCTCTTTCCACGGGCGGGCTCAGTGGCTGGTTCCTCTGTAGACATTTAGGGCTGCACAAAAATTCGGCCCTGGGAGCGGTGAGAACGGCTACATTAACTCACCGGGCCTTTTCTTGTCCTCTCCACTGGTTGCCAGAAAATCTCTTATAAGGAGAGAGGGAGCGAGCCTGTCCAGAAAGGTGGTGGGGCATATTCGTTGTGGCGACAGGAGAAATAAGAGAATGGGAGGGAGAAAAAGAAGTAAAGCAGCCGACCGGGAGGCAAAAATCAGCATTGTTGGGTATTTTCATGTACTTAGCTTTTAAAGGGGTTGTGCTACAATGGACATTTATCATCTATCCACAACATAGGTTATAAATGTCTTCCCGCTAGTGGCCCCACTGCTGGAACCCCCATGAAACACTAGAACAGGGGTTCGGCAGCATATTACAGTCAACGCCATGCAGTGCCAGGATGCACACCACGTTCTGGCACTGGGCGGCAACTTGTAATGTGCGACAGTAGAAAAAGAGAAGTGGCACAGAAGAGTCCCGGGGAGCGAGGAGGCCTGTTTTTTTTTTTTTTTTCTCCCGTGGGTCTGTTTAATTTAGGGGCTCTGGTCTGAGTACACAGTACTGTGCAAACGTTTTAGGCAGTTGTGTAAAACTGCTGCAAAGTAAGAATGCTTTCAAAAATAGAAGTGTTATTAGTTTTTTTTATTAATTAACAAAATGCAAAGTGAATAGAAATTTAAGTGAAATCGATATTTGGTGTGACCACCCTTTGCCTTCACAATAGCATCAATTCTTCTAGGTACACTTGAACACAGATTTTGAAACAACTCGTCAGGGAGGTTGTTTCAAACATCTTGGAGAACTAACCACAGATCTTCTGTGGATGTAGGATTCCTCAAATCCTTCTGCCCCTTCATGTAATCTAAAAATCAGCCCTGCAAACGGCGCTGTTCCCTTTTAAAAGGATGTACAATTGGTGTCGCTTGGCAAGGAAACAATATGATATCTTGAAAGTTCTTTAATGATAAAGATAGATACAAGCGGCTCCTTCCTCAGGCGGTATCACAGTGACCTGAGGAAGGAGCCTGTCCGGCTCCGAAATGCGTCGCTTAGGTCTATCTTTATCATTAAGGAACATTCAAGATATCATATTGTTTGTTTCCTTGCCATGCAGCACCAAGGAACCAATTGTACATCCTTTTAAAAGGGAACAGTGCTGATTTTTGGACTCCCCACCAAACTGCTACCATTTCTGGAAACCGGACAACGAGCTTTGAATCCGGCACAACCCGTGGCCTGCAGCTCCCTGGATGGATTATCCGTATATCAAAGACCCAATCTACAGGGGTGTCGTGCTCCGAGCATGATACCACCAGGTGAGCATATCACTACAACACCTTCTATTCCACATTGCTTATGGGTAATGCCCTATGTTTTTTCCTTTCAGCTCCACTTCATGTAATCTCAGACAGACTTGATAATGTTGAGATTACGGCTCTGGGGGGGGGGGCATATCATCACTTCCCGGGCTCCTTGTTCTTCTTTACGCTGAAGATAGTTCTTAATGACATTGGCTGTATATTTGGGGTAATTTTTCTGCTGCAGAGTAATATTGGAGTTAATCAGACGCCTCCCTGATGGTACTGTATGATGGATATGTATCTGCCTATATTTCTCAGCATTGAGGACACCATTAATCCTGACCAAATTCCCAACTCTTTTTGCTGAAATGCAGACCCAAACTTGCAAGGAACCTCTACCATGCTTCACTGTTGCCTGCAGACACTTATTATACCTCTCTCCAGCCCTTCGGCATATAAACTGCCATCTGTTACAGCCAAGTATTTCAAATTTTGACTCATAAATCCAGAGCACCTGCTGCCATTTTTCTCCACCCCAGTTTCTATGTTTTCGTGCATAGTTGAGTCACTTGGCCTTGTTTCCACGTCGAAGGTATGAATTTTTGGCTGCAATTCTTCCACGAAGACCATTTCTGGCCAGATTTCTCAGAAGAGTAGATGGGTGTACCTGGGTCCCACTGGCTTCTGCCAGTTCTGAGCTGATGGCACTGCTGGACATCCTCCGATTTCGAAGGGACGTAAGCATGATGTGTCTTTGATCTGCTGCACTAAGTTTCTTTGGCTGACCACTGCGTCAACGATCCTCAATTTTGTCCAATTATTCCTGCTTCTTCAAAAGAGCTTGAACAGCACATGTTGAAACTTGCCTTGTAACCCCAGTCTGCTTTTAAATCTTTGATAAGAGCAATGTTAGGCTTATTTTGGCCAATCCCCTTAACTCACCCAGACCTAATGACTGATGACTGCGAAAAGGAGCAAAACCCTTGGTGTTATTCTGGTTAAGAGCCATTATATCGCTCCAAAACCAAGACCGTATATATTTGGGTCTAGGTCCCAAATTTACCATATTGGGGTTCATTCCCATGTGGTCACTGCTCCATATGCAGTTTGGTGACAAAAACAGACACATTTTATGATTCAGTGAATCAATTTTTTTTTAAATTGTACACTTTATCAATTGCAGTACCTCTGGAGTGGTGTACATGGCCTCTTGCTCGTGTGGTTTATCCTATGTAGGAATAACTTCTAGGTAAATGATAGCTAGAATAGAGGAACATATAAAGGGACATGAAAGCGGCAGCAAATATTAAATGTGAAAACTGGGAGAAAATTAACAAACTAAAGTCCATTCCCATAAATTTCTGTGAACATCATACCAACAAGTGGCAGGATCTGAGAGTCTGTGGTATTGATAAAATCATCACTGGTTCCCGTGGAGATGACACGCTTCAGAAATTGGAGTGAATAGAATGCAAATGGATAGTGAGAACTTGCTTTCCTCTTAGTCTAAAAGAATAATTTGTCTTTTTTTCGTTCCTATAATGGTGGGTTCCTGTGGCATCATTGATATTTTTACAATAGTAGAAGGGTGGTTAGGATGATTGAGTGGGGCACCTTAGGGACAAGGACTTATTGTGAGTAATAGCCATGGAGGCTGGAAACAACCTTTTTGTACTAATTTATATAATTTTTTTCTGTCCAGTTTTAGGAGTAACGTTGTTGTCTTATCGTTGGGGCTCTATATGGGTTTGGCTCGACTGTTAGTATTGTTCTGGAACAGACCGTGAGATGTGACAAGTATTCAGCATTCCATCATATTTCTTATGGAAAAAAAAATGTTGAGCTTTGAGGGGACTAGTGCAGTATTGTACTCTATTCATCTATAGTGTTACATAAGGTTGTTGTGGAAGAATTGTTTTCTTGCTATCTGTATTGGTATTTACAGCCTATCAATTGATAAGGGGCCACAAGTATTTAATTCTACTTTAGTTTTTTTTATTGGGGTCATGAGTTCACTATACATTTATTTTTTGGCCCTTTTTTGTCTATTTTTGAGCACTTATGTGTACACGGTTTGCTGTGTAATCAAGACAATTGTACATGGATTTTGATAACTGGAGTATCCAATCAAATTATTTATTTTTTAATTTTATTTAATACACTCAATGTAGTATGGGTGTGTACTGTGACACCCCATATACAGGGGTTGTCACTATACAGCACATATTTAAAACATTTATTTTGGATCTTTTTTTCTGGCATATTTGTTTGAGAAGTCATTTATGTGTTGCTCATGCGATTCCTTTCATATATATCTTCTATTTATTCACAAATGTCACATCTTATTTTTCAGACCCCATTTTTTAGTTTATTTTTTAGTTTAAATGTATTTAGTTGCAAGAAAGTGGGGGGCGGCATTTTGAGCCGGAGACGGACTGGACCGGGGGAGGGGGATTATTTTGCTTAGCAGACGTGCCCGTCTGTGAGAACACTCCTGCTCCTCTCTGACGCTGTATGAAGCACGCGCCACCAGAGAGGAGCAGGTCTGTGACCAGACGAATGAGGTGAGCGGTGGACTGCTTTGAATACAAGCTACGTCCTCTCCCTCTCTCTCCCTTTCGTCTGAAGCAGTCGGTGCAGAGAAGAGGGGGAGGGGAGAGTTCACAGCCTCAGCGTCTGCAGAGAGGAAGCTCTGTGTCTAGTCCTCTCCTGTGTCCCCTGTATCCCCCTCCTCTCCTGTGTCCCCTGTATCCCCCTCCTCTCCTGTGTCCCTTTGCTTCCCTCTCCTCTGCCCCCCCTCCTCTCGTGTGCTGTGTCCCCCTATTTGTCTAACAGACCAGCTACTTCTGCAGCTGGTTATATCTGCTGTCCTGGGATGCCCCTGCTGCTTCAAGAGACTGCATGAGAGATCCTACATAGAAGGTAAGTGTGTGTATGAGTGTGTAAATGTTTGTGTGTGCGTGTGCATATATATATATATATATATATATATGTGATTCTCGTCTATATATGAGACTGTCTGCATTAGAGATCCTACATAGAAGGTAAGTGTGTGTATGGGTGTGTAAATGTGTGTGTTATATATATATATATATATATATATGTGTGTGTATATATATGTATATATAATCTGTGTGTATGTGGAAATATGATTCTCGTGTACATATGATACTGTAAGGACATTCACACATTGTAGTTTTGCAGCAATAATTTAGAAACTGTTTTTGCTGTGCTTTTGTGTAAATAGTGGGAAAACTGATGTGTAGAGTATATAGTGTATATACTGGTATTGTGTGTGTAGACAGTGTAGCAGTATTGTGTGTAGTGTATGTTGCAATATAATAGGCAGTGGCGTAGCTGTAGGGGTCGCAATTGCGACAGGGCCCCGAAGCCAGGGGGGCCCGCAGCCCCCCGCACCACATCAATAAAAAGTTACTATAGTAACTCGGGCCGCGGGCCCCTGTTACTATAGTAACTGACAGTACTTACCCTCCTGGTTCCGGAGCGCAGTTGAGATCCTGACGTCAAGCGCTGTGCGCAGCACATGACGTCACACCGCTATGCGCCGCGCACAACATCGTGATCCTGGATAGAGTTAGGACAGAGGCTGAAGAGGAGAGTAAGATTAATATCCATCTGCTGAAGCTGATTGGCGGGGTCCGACTCCCGGGACCCGCCAATCAGCTGTTTTGAAGGGGCCGCAGTGTTCGTACGAGAACTGCTTCCCCTTTATTCCGGTCACAGTGTGAGCGAGTAAGGGAAATGAAGGGGAAGCAGCTCTCGTACGAGTGCTGCGGCCACTTCAAAACAGCTGATTGGAGGGTCCCGGGAGACGGACCCCAACACATCAGCTATTGATGGCCTATCCTGAGGATAGGCCATCAATCTTTAGGGACTGGACAAGTCCTTTAAGCCTACGATGTAGCAGGTTTAGAGGGCCCATGAGACAGGATCACAGATTGTGTGATGCTGTCTGCTGGGCCCTGTATCTAAGCCAATCACATGGTAGGCTTAGATACATGGCCCATGTGTGATCCTGTCTGATGGGCCCTGTATTACTGTATAAGATTACTGTCTGCCTGACCCTGTATCTAAGCCTACCTTGTGGTAGGCTTACATACAGGGTCCCACAGACAGTATCACACATGGGCCCTGTATCTAAGCCTAACACGTGTTACTAATCGTTTTTTGTGTGTTTTCTTACACAAGATTTTAGATTCCAGGACTACTTCGATGACGGCTTTTTTTATTATCAATAAAATGGTTAATGAGGGTTGTGTGATTTATTTTATTTCAATAAAATATTTTTTCTATGTCTTTGTGTTTTTTTTTAAACTTTATTACTACCGCCTTAGTAATGGCCGCCGGCTTATTGACAGCGTCCATTGCTAAGGCGGGGCTTAGTGTTAGCCGGTGCGGAGGCTAACACTAACCCCCATTATTACCCTGTTACCCACCGCCACCAGGGGTGCTGGGAAGAGCCGGGTACCATCCAGTACTTGACCATCTGTAGTGATGGTCGGGCAATGGGGCGGCCGCAGGCTGTGGAAGGCTTTATACAGTGGCCCTTCCCACCCTGGTAATGCTATGCTGCTGCTGCTTTATTGTATCTGGCTGGTTATGAAAAATGTGGGGGACCCCACGTCATTTAAAAAAAATAAAATACAAAATAATTGGAAAGAACGATGTGGGGTCCCCCCTAATTTTCATAACCAGCCAGATACAACACAGCAGCAGCAGGCAGCATTACCAGGGTGGTAGGGGCCACTGTTTTTGGCCTTCCCCAGCCTAATACTACCAGCTTGCGGCCGCCCCGGTGTCTGGCCGTCACTGCAGATGGTCGGGTACTGGTTCGTACCCGGCTCTTCCCAGTACCCCTGGTGGCGGTGGATACCGGGGTAATAATGGGGGTTAGTGTTAGCCTCTGCACCTGCTAACATTAAAGAGGCTCTGTCACCAGATTCTCAAACCCCTATCTCCTATTGCATGTGATCGGCGCTGCAATGTAGATAACAGCAACGTTTTTTTTTTAAAAACCTTCATTTTTGGCCAAGTTATGAGCAATTTTATATTTATGCAAATGAGCTTTGAAATGGACAACTGGGCGTTTTTTTTTCCGTTATGTCCAACTGGGCGTGTATTGTGTTTTTTAACTGGGCGTGTTTATGTGTATGACGCTGACCACTCAGTGACCAGTCAGCGTCATACACTCCTCAACATCTGCACGCTCATCTCCTAAAATACCTGTTTTTTTTAAATGCTGCTGGGGAACCCGCTCGATCCACTATATAAGGCTGCGCCTCCATCCTCTTCTGCCCCAGTCACTTATTCCCAAGCACTGTAAACTTTCAGATTGGTTGCGTTGTGAATATTCAGAGAACGTGATTGGTTTATGTGCAGGGTAATGAACATACAGACAAGCAGTAAAAGACTGAATTCAATGAAATGCTCAGCCCTTAGTCAGTCTTCTACTGCTTGTCTGTATGTTCATTACCCTGCACATAAACCAATCACGTTCTCCTAATATTCACAGCGCAACCAACCTGAAAGTTTACAGTGCTTGGGAATAAGTGACTGGGGCAGAAGAGGATGGAGACGCAGCCTTATATAGTGGATCGAGTGGGTTCCCCAGCATCATTTAAAAAAAAACAGGATCCTGACCTGTCCACAGAGTTTAAGGCAGCACAGAGTATTTCAGGAGATGAGCGTGCAGGTCTTGTACAGGGTGGTGACTTGCCAATCATGTCAAGGTGTTATTGAGGACAGGAGTGGAGGAGAGGTAACAGACTGAGAGCTACGTAATGGTAAGAGCAGAGTTCACAGCAGCACAGAATATTTCAGGAGAGGAGCGTGCAGATGTTGAGGAGTGTATGACGCTGACTGGTCACTGATTGGTCAGCGTCATACACATAAACACGCCCAGTTAAAAACACAATACAAGCCCAGTTGGACATAACGAAAAAAAAAACGCCCATTGAGAATCTGGTGACAGAGCCTCTTTTAGCCCCGCCTTAGTAATGGAGGTTGTCAATCAGCCAGCGGCCATTACTAAGGCGGTAATAATAAAGTTTAAAAAAGTACAAGCACATAGAAAAAATATTTTCTTGAAATAAAAAAACACAACCCCCATTAACCATTTTATTGAGAACAAAAAAACGCTGTCATTGATATTGTCCTCGAATCCGAAGTCCAACAACCGAACCTGTAAAAAAACACAAACACACAAAAATAATTAGAAACACATAAAAAAGCAGAACAATGATTATTCTTACCTTTCCTGGGTCCAGCTCTGGAGCCGCAATGTCAGCGAGCTGAGTCCTGTATCTAATCCTATCATGTGTGATACAGTCTGCTGAGCTGTGTATCTAATCCTATAATGTGTGATACTGTCTGCTAAGCTGTGTATCTAATCCTATCATGTGTGATACTGTCTGCTGAGCTGTGTATCTAATCCTATAATGTGTGATACTGTCTGCTGAGCTGTGTATCTAATCCTATCATGTGTGATACTGTCTGCTGAGCCACTGTATCTAATCCTATTGTGTGATACTGTCTGCTGAACCACTGTATCTAATCCTATCATGTGTGATACTGTCTGCTGGGCCTCTGTATCTAATCCCATTATGTGTGATACTGTCTGCTGAGCCACTCTATCTAATCCTATCATGTGTGACACTGTCTGCTGAGCCCTATCTCTAATCCTATCATGTGTAATACTGTCTGCTGAGCTGTGTATCTAATCCCATCATGTGTGAAACTCTGCTGGGCCTTATATCTAATCCTATCATGTGTGATACTGTCTGCTGAGCCATTGTATCTAATCCTATCATGTGTGATACTGTCTGCTGGGCCTCTGTATCTAATCCCATTATGTGTGATACTGTCTGCTGAGCCACTCTATCTAATCCTATCATGTGTGATACTGTCTGCTGGGCCTCTGTATCTAATCCCATTATGTGTGATACTGTCTGCTGAGCCACTCTATCTAATCCTATCATGTGTGATACTGTCTGCTGGGCCTCTGTATCTAATACTATCATGTGTGATACTGTCTGCTGAGCCAATGTATCCTATCCATAGTTTATAGGGTCGTAGTGCTATACACACACACATTTTTTGGGCAGACACATATGTATTGGAGCTATTTCCCCTGACATTTTAAGTCCTTAGTGACGCCCCCGGCTGCTAGTGCTGGATTGTTGGGTCACTTAGGAGACCCAGCGATGAAACTGAAAGCTGCAGACTGTCGGTCACGAGAAGTTTGTGGGTGGGGGGGACCCAATAAGAACTTTTGCATCGGGGCCCATGAGCCTTTACCTATGCCCCTGATTATAGGTGTATGCAGTATATAGCGGTATTATATGTGAGTGTAGTATATAGCAGTATAATAGGTGTGCAGTGAATATAATGGTACTATATGTCTACAGTTATAGCAGTATTTTTTATACAAACAATATGTAGTGGTATTATATGTGTACACACCTATAACACTGCTATATAATGCACAGAGTATAAAGTGATTTGATTAATTATTCTTACAGCATATGTTGGACTCTACATGTACAATATATGACAGCATTATATATATATATAGTACATGGGGGTATTATTCAGTCACTATGTGGTTATGGTGTGGCGGTATTATTCAGTAACAGTATGGGGGTATTATTCAGTAACAGTATGGAGGTATTATTCAGTAACAGTATGGGGATATTATTCAGTAACAGTATGGGGGTATTATTCAGTAACAGTATGGGGGTATTCAGTAACAGTATGGAGGTATTATTCAGTAACAATATGGAGGTATTATTCAGTATCAGTATGGCGGTATTATTCAGTAACAGTATGGGGGTATTATTCAGTAACAGTATGGGGGTATTATTCAGTCACTATGTGGTTATGGTGTGGTGATATTATTCAGAAACAGTATGATGGTATTATTCAGTCACTATATGGTTATGGTGTGGTGGTATTATTCAGTAACAGTATGGAGGTATTATTCAGTAACAGTATGGAGGTATTATTCAGTAATAGTATGGAGGTATTATTCAGTAACAGTATGGAGGTATTATTCAGTAACAATATGGAGGTATTATTCAGTAACAGTATGGAGGTATTATTCAGTAACAGTATGGAGGTATTATTCAGTAACAATATGGAGGTATTATTCAGTAACAGTATGGAGGTATTATTCAGTAACAGTATGGGGTATTATTCAGTAACAGTATGGGGGTATTATTCAGTAACCGTATGGGGGTATTATTCAGTAACAGTATGGGGGTATTATTCAGTCACTATATGGTTATGGTGTGGTGGTATTATTCAGTAACAGTATGGAGGTATTATTCAGTCACTATAAGGTTATGGTGTGGTGGTATTATTCAGTAACAGTATGGAGGTATTATTCAGTAACAATATGGAGGTATTATTCAGTAACAGTATGGAGGTATTATTCAGTAACAATATGGAGGTATTATTCAGTAACAGTATGGAGGTATTATTCAGTAACAGTATGGAGGTATTATTCAGTAACAGTATGGAGGTATTATTCAGTAACAGTATGGGGTATTATTCAGTAACAGTATGGGGGTATTATTCAGTAACAGTATGGGGGTATTATTCAGTAACAGTATGGGGGTATTATTCAGTCACTATATGGTTATGGTGTGGTGGTATTATTCAGTAACAGTATGGAGGTATTATTCAGTCACTATATGGTTATGGTGTGGTGGTATTATTCAGTAACAGTATGGGGTATTATTCAGTAACAGTATGGAGGTATTATTCAGTAACAGTATGGGGGTATTATTCAGTAACAGTATGGGGGTATTATGCAGTAACAGTATGGAGGTATTATTCAGTAACAGTATGGGGGTATTATTCAGTAACAGTATGGGGGTATTATTCAGTAACAGTATGGGGGTATTATTCAGTAACAGTATGGGGGTATTATTCAGTAACAGTATGGAGGTATTATTCAGTAACCGTATGGAGGTATTATTCAGTAACAGTATGGAGGTATTATTCAGTAACAGTATGGGGGTATTATTCAGTAACAGTATGGAGGTATTATTCAGTAACAGTAGGAAGGTATTATTCAGTAACAGTATGGGGGTATTATTCAGTAACAGTATGGGGGTATTATTCAGTCACTATATGGTTATGGTGTGGTGGTATTATTCAGTAACAGTATGGAGGTATTATTCAGTAACAGTATGGGGTATTATTCAGTAACAGTATGGGGGTATTATTCAGTAACAGTATGGGGGTATTATTCAGTAACAGTATGGGGGTATTATTCAGTCACTATATGGTTATGGTGTGGTGGTATTATTCAGTAACAGTATGGAGGTATTATTCAGTCACTATATGGTTATGGTGTGGTGGTATTATTCAGTAACAGTATGGGGTATTATTCAGTAACAGTATGGAGGTATTATTCAGTAACAGTATGGGGGTATTATGCAGTAACAGTATGGAGGTATTATTCAGTAACAGTATGGGGGTATTATTCAGTAACAGTATGGGGGTATTATTCAGTAACAGTATGGGGGTATTATTCAGTCACTATGTGGTTATGGTGTGGTGATATTATTCAGAAACAGTATGATGGTATTATTCAGTCACTATATGGTTATGGTGTGGTGGTATTATTCAGTAACAGTATGGAGGTATTATTCAGTAACAGTATGGAGGTATTATTCAGTAACAATATGGAGGTATTATTCAGTAATAGTATGGAGGTATTATTCAGTAACAGTATGGAGGTATTATTCAGTAACAATATGGAGGTATTATTCAGTAACAGTATGGAGGTATTATTCAGTAACAGTATGGAGGTATTATTCAGTAACAATATGGAGGTATTATTCAGTAACAGTATGGAGGTATTATTCAGTAACAGTATGGGGTATTATTCAGTAACAGTATGGGGGTATTATTCAGTAACCGTATGGGGGTATTATTCAGTAACAGTATGGGGGTATTATTCAGTCACTATATGGTTATGGTGTGGTGGTATTATTCAGTAACAGTATGGAGGTATTATTCAGTCACTATAAGGTTATGGTGTGGTGGTATTATTCAGTAACAGTATGGAGGTATTATTCAGTAACAATATGGAGGTATTATTCAGTAACAGTATGGAGGTATTATTCAGTAACAGTATGGAGGTATTATTCAGTAACAGTATGGAGGTATTATTCAGTAACAGTATGGGGTATTATTCAGTAACAGTATGGGGGTATTATTCAGTAACAGTATGGGGGTATTATTCAGTAACAGTATGGGGGTATTATTCAGTCACTATATGGTTATGGTGTGGTGGTATTATTCAGTAACAGTATGGAGGTATTATTCAGTCACTATATGGTTATGGTGTGGTGGTATTATTCAGTAACAGTATGGGGTATTATTCAGTAACAGTATGGAGGTATTATTCAGTAACAGTATGGGGGTATTATTCAGTAACAGTATGGGGGTATTATGCAGTAACAGTATGGAGGTATTATTCAGTAACAGTATGGGGGTATTATTCAGTAACAGTATGGGGGTATTATTCAGTAACAGTATGGGGGTATTATTCAGTAACAGTATGGGGGTATTATTCAGTAACAGTATGGAGGTATTATTCAGTAACAGTATGGAGGTATTATTCAGTAACAGTATGGAGGTATTATTCAGTAACAGTATGGGGGTATTATTCAGTAACAGTATGGAGGTATTATTCAGTAACAGTAGGAAGGTATTATTCAGTAACAGTATGGGGGTATTATTCAGTCACTATATGGTTATGGTGTGGTGGTATTATTCAGTAACAGTATGGAGGTATTATTCAGTAACAGTATGGGGTATTATTCAGTAACAGTATGGGGGTATTATTCAGTAACAGTATGGGGGTATTATTCAGTAACAGTATGGGGGTATTATTCAGTCACTATATGGTTATGGTGTGGTGGTATTATTCAGTAACAGTATGGAGGTATTATTCAGTCACTATATGGTTATGGTGTGGTGGTATTATTCAGTAACAGTATGGGGTATTATTCAGTAACAGTATGGAGGTATTATTCAGTAACAGTATGGGGGTATTATGCAGTAACAGTATGGAGGTATTATTCAGTAACAGTATGGGGGTATTATTCAGTAACAGTATGGGGGTATTATTCAGTAACAGTATGGGGGTATTATTCAGTAACAGTATGGAGGTATTATTCAGTAACAGTATGGAGGTATTATTCAGTAACAGTATGGAGGTATTATTCAGTAACAGTATGGAGGTATTATTCAGTAACAGTATGGGGGTATTATTCAGTAACAGTATGGAGGTATTATTCAGTAACAGTAGGAAGGTATTATTCAGTAACAGTATGGGGGTATTATTCAGTAACAGTATGGGGGTATTATTCAGTAACAGTATGGGGGTATTATTCAGTCACTATATGGTTATGGTGTGGTGGTATTATTCAGTAACAGTATGGGGGTATTATTCAGTAACAGTATGGGGGTATTATTCAGTAACAGTATGGGGGTATTATTCAGTAACAGTATGGGGTATTATTCAGTAGCAGTATGGCGGTATTATTGTTAATGTTGGTCTTACAATCTATGTACATTACTGTGGTGGGGGCTGTGGGGAAGTGTGAGTGGCAGCAGATGATCAGGCTAAGAGACAGTCTGCAGAGTGGCATGTGATGTACTTTGACATGTAGGTGAGACTTACGTGTGGTATGTGGGCCCATAACTTGTGCACAGCCCAGGGCCTAAGATCATATTAATCCACCACTGGCATCGAGCCAGCACAGGCAGACTACAATACAGCAGGTAGAGCAAAGAAACCAGCCCAGGACGTGCCGCTTCAAAACAGTGCTAAGTGCGATCCGTCCTGGGCTGGCCTGAATGTAATTGCAGAGAGTGACGCCGCAAATGAGACCGGCTGCCACGGAGAGATATGGGGCAGTGCAGGGCAGACTGTACTATTTGCACTGCACTGATTGGCAGTAAGAATAATTCTTTAAATATTTTCCATACTTCAAACAGCACTTTAAGGCTGTGTTCACACTGAGTTTTTTGCAGGAGGAAAATTCTGCCTCAAAATTCAGTTTGAGATTTTGAGGCAGATTTTGTCCCTTCCTGCACGTCGTTTGCCGCGTTTTTTTTCCGCGTTTTTCGCTTGGGCCCATTGAGTGCTACGGGCAAAAAACTCAGCGAAATACGCTTTCTCTGCCTCCCATTGATGTCAATGGGAAGTCAGAGGCGTAAACGTGTGAAGATAGGGCATGTCCCTTCTTTCTCGGGAGGCATTTTCGGCTGGTTTTTGACGAGTTTTGCGAAGCGGTTTCCGCACCAAAAAACTTGTCAAAATACTCCATGTGAACAGGGCCTAACAAATAAACATCAAATGTTTTCCTATTTAAAAAATTTATATATTGCGTGTTTGTGTAAAGCTAGTAATGTGAAAACTCCGATAGATTTGGGGGGTGGGCACCTTTTTATAGTTCGCCTCAGGCAGCAGAGGGGCTAGGTTCACCCCTGATACTGTGTGTATGTATATATATATATATTCTATTCTACTTATTGTAAATGCGATTTATAGGTGATCAGTCCAGTTGAATTATTCATATGGATGTATACGTATCTTTTTGGCCTAAGATAATGCAGATCTTTTGGTTTCCCAAACATCCCCTTTTTTCCCCCCATCCCCTTTCCCTCGCTTGCCTCCCTTTTTCTCTTCCCTTTTCCTCTATTCTTATATGTATTAGTCTGCACATAATCCTGATTGTCCTCTATTTACAGGTTTATGCAGATAATATGCATTTGAATTGGATTTTTAGTAATGCCAATGCATTTTTCTCTGTTTGGAGAAATTTGCCCTTACATTTGCCCAAAACTAATATGGCTGCCGAGGAGCGCTTGTGTCTGACGCATGCGCAGTTTCGGCCCCCCAGCCAGCAATACGTAATGACGCAGGCGCGCATTGACATGCACTGTCTGTGTCTTCCGGATTCTGGGCTGCTGGGACTGGCCAGTGCATGGTTAAATGGTGGCTGGATACACGTGCCATATAGTGAATGGCGCCTTCTTATCTATTCAGGTGGGAGCAGAGACCATATTAGAATAATAAATCATGTTAATGATCTATCTCCGGTATCTGTTGACGCTTATTGGTATGGTCACCTATGATTGGACCAATAAAAGGTTCCACCTCTAAACACACTCATAAATGATTCATTCATCCTACCACCCAGTACCCCTTAAAAAAGCTGACGGTGAAACATACGTCAGGGTTCTGTGGTGGTGGCCATTTGTGTATGTGGGGCTCAATGACATAAGACTGCTTTTGTGTATATTGTAGGTCCCAGACCACCACCACATGTTTTTATGTGTATATCTACTTTTAGGTCTTGATGGCCAATTGAGTTTTATTGTGTCCTAATAAAATGTAAAAAATTTGGATTATGTTTAGTAGAGGCACATGTTTATACACATGTTGATAGGTTGTATATTTATGCATTGATGTGTATAAATGTTTATAAGATTTGGGCCTAATTAGGTATAGGTATTAATTGTTTTGAAATATTTTCCTGGGGGAGACCGTGCTGGTGCAGTATAACTACTTTTTGTCTTGTTACTGAGCTCAGTCTTGCCATGGTTGACCTGTAACATGAAACGGTCTTCCACAACCTCATCTTTGTAGCAGAGTTTGGCTGTTCCTCATCCAGTTGTAAGCCTCCTACACAGCTGCATATGAAGATGATGATCATTATCACCTGTTTGGTATAATTGCTTAATCATACACCTGACTATAATCCTACAAAATCTATGACTAAAATGAGATGACATCTTCCCTTAGTTGACAACCTCAGTCCACAACTAACTGCAACCCATCTGCAGCCCATCTGCAGCCCCAGGGCTTGAATCCCTTCACAGTACATATTACACCACATGTGCTTTGCAGATGGAAAACCAGCTTTCAATACAGCAAGTTTCCAGGCTTCCACTTGTGACTGGCCCTATAGCTATTAGTCATAGTGCATCCTAACTCAACAGCAACATTTTCAATGGTCACTTTCCATGTGCCTTACTAGGATATATAGACATCACGGAGGGGGTCCCCAGATGCGGAAGAAATGTATGGCTGACCACAGGTTTCTAAATCTGGACGCCCAGCAATCAACTGATCTTCATGTTCGTCATACACGGATACTGGCTGATGACCGGCTCATGCAGCTTTATGTTACCACCGCATGTGTATAAAAATGGCCGGACTATTGTGCAGAACAAACACTGTTACACTTTGTGTCTCCCTTATTTCCTCATAGATTGTAAGCTCTTGCGAGCAGGGTCCTCACTCCCCAGATTTGAATTGTAAATTAACTTTGTCACTATGTAATGTCTGATATTGTTTGTTTCATGTTCCCTCTAAATTGTAAAGTGCTGCGTAATATGTTGGCGCTATATAAATAAAGATTATTATTATTATTATTATTATTATTATTATTATTATTATCTGACCGATGAGCCAGGTTCTGGTCTCTTTATGAGACAAGTACTTTAATGGAATATTTGCACATTAATAAAACAGCACTACACAGTATAGTTACACTAAAATGATATTTTTCAACTCTGATGTAGATGCCTCATTTTATTATTTCACACAGACATTTTGTTCTTCTATTAGCAAATCAATCTATTCCTTTAAACCACTTAAAAATAAAAAGTATCAAGCTGTTCCGCAAAGGAAAATAATACTTACTGTAGGACTTGGAAAGATGATATCCATAACAGAATGTGTGTTCTAAATACTGCATGTGGGTAATTGAAACAATTTTTATTAAATGTTTCTTCAACTTAATAATACATAACATTTTAGCGCTTTTAGCCATGGGCTGTGCCTATTTGATATCAAATTGGTGGAAATATCTGCAGAGTAAATAAAATGAGCATTTCAATTATACAATAATAAATGCATTCATTTTATTTTAATTCTGTCCAAAATGGATATTGTAAAAAAAAAAAAGAAAAAAGAAAAAAATAACAGGTGTGCGCCTACTGACAATAGAAAGATTCATTCTCAGCTCATTTTATGGATCACTAGTTATTTTTTTAATAATCTTGCTTAACTGAAGACTCTTTTTAATGCAGCTTAAGCTGCTGTATGTAGGATTGGGTATTTTATTTTTTCTGAGACAACAGCAAGGATTTTTTTCCGATCAACAATCTAAATGAAATTCGATTAGCTCTACAAATCCAAGTGAGGCAGCAAATAGATATAATAGCGTCTCTTCTTTCATACTGAACTGTTTGTCACTCTATCTAAGCTTTTGATCATTTCTATAATTTACAGCATGGTCTGCAATCAGTGATTTAGGCTGAAATCACACATGTAGTTTTTGGTTCAGTTTTTCATTCAGTTTTGTTTACCCAAAATCAGGAATAAATAAGTTTAATTACTTCCCGTCGTAGACATATTTTGTGTTTTCATTTTCTTTTTTTTCCCGCATTCCAAAAGCCATAACTTTTTTATTTTTCCGTCCTCATAGCTGTATGTGGCTTTTTTTGAGGGATGAGTTTTCGTTTTTTGGGGCACTATTTAATGTACCATATAATGTAGTGGGAAACTTTTACAAATTATTTTGTGGGATGGAATTTAAAAAAATCAGCAAATACTCTTGTTTTTTCAGATTAGTTTTATGGTGATCTCCGAGCGGTAACAATGACATGTTAACATTATGTGGGTGAATATTATTATTATTATTATTATTTATTCAAAAAATTATTCTGAGACCATTAACTTTTTTTTTTGTGATGGAACTAGGTGAGTGCTTGTTAGTTGCGGGGAAAACTGTTGTTTCTATTGCTACCATTTTGTATTATATAAGAATTGTTTATCACTTTTTATGAAAAAAAAATTGGGTGGAGAAGGTGCTAAAAAAAATGGCAATTCTGGCTTTACTTTTTCACAGCTTTTTGTCCTAAAAACTTGTGCTGTAATCTTCTGGTACTTATAAGGCCACATTCAGACATAGTGGAATTGCTGTTGAATTCCGCTGCGGACAGTCCACAGTGGAATTCTGCAGCAGATATTTTTTAAATTTTGTTTCTATACATTTTTAGGAAACTTAGTTCAGACGTTGCGGAAAATAACTGCGGAATTTAGGCTGGTGCAGAATTTCCCCTCCGCAGCATGCACATGATGTTGCGGAAAAGAAGCGGAATTTCACTGCGGATTTCAGCCTTTGTAATTCAAAAATCTGTGGCAAGTCCACTGTGATATCTGCAACATCTGAATTTCCTGTCAAATATGCAAATGCTGGTGCAGATTCGTTGTGTAATTCCCCCGAATATGCACCAACATTTGCAGTGGAAAATTTTGACACGTGTGTACGTGGCCTAATAGTCCGAATGCAGGCAGTGTAAGAAGAAACAGGAGACTCCGTGAATCGAAGGTCCCTGCAGTGCAGTGTTATGGAAGCAGCATCAACCTCTGTGTTATCTGCTCACTGAACAGTCACATTTTACACACAGACATCTGTAAAATCTGACTGAGTGAGCAAACAACACAGACATTTGTACACACAGCACAGTAAATATTTGCAAGTACTGATCTGCAAGAGCCTTCTAGCCATGTCTCCCCACTATAAATGGAGCAGCAGCTCTCATGCAGTGACCTGAGCAGGTTCATCACCATTAGGCTTTATTCAGACAAATGGGAATTACGTCCGTGCAACGCGCGTGATTTTCACGCGCGTCGCACGGACCTATATTAGTCTATGGGGCCGTGTGGACATGTGCGTGAGTCCGCTGAAAAAAAGTCACGACATGTCCGTTCTTTGGGCGTTTTGCGCGCATCACGCACCCATTGAAGTCAATGGGTGTGTGAAAACCACGCATGCCGCACGGAAGCACTTCCGTGCGAACTGCGTGATTCGCACAACAGCTGTCAAAAGGATGAATGAAAACAGAAAAGCACCAGGTGCTTTTCTGTTTACAAACATCCAAATGGAGTGTCATAATGATGGTGGCTGCACGAAAAGCACGCAGCCGTGCATCATATGCTGCTGCCACACGGAGCTGTTAAGTGGCTTTTGCGCAGGCAAAACTCAGCGTTTTTGCGTGCACAAAAACGCCACGCTCGTGTGAATCCAGCCTTAGAGTGATTATTCAGGTTGGTAATTGTTGCAAATTAGATAAATTACCAAAAGAAGCAGTTGTTACCTATCCTTTCCACGGCGATCCAGTGGTGATGCTCCGGGGATTTCCCAGTGATTATTTACATGCATGTAGCATGAGACCACTTCAGCCAATCAGAGGACTAAGTGGGGGTCAGCGGCCATGTGTTGTACTTCTGGCATTATGCAATTTTGGGGCACGGTGTCTGGCATTGTGGTGGGGCACTATGGCTGGCATTGTTTTGGGGCTTTGTGGCTGGCATTGTGGTGGGTCACTGTGGTTGGGCACTGTGGTACTGTATCTGTACCATATCACCTGAATATTACCCATAAATAAATAAACAGTAAAAAAAAAAACCTTTTTCTCCTTTTTTGCTTCAATCTATGGTCTTATGGTCCAGAGCGTCCGTTATGACCAATGGATTGTGAAGCCACTGTGCTCCTCCACCAGTTTGACTGAGGGCCACCTCTGAGGGCGTTACCTAAGTAGCTTCCCCACTTAACTGACGTATGGGGATCTGGACTTCGCTGCGAGGAGACTACCAGCTCGATACCTCTTGAAGTGGTCCCGGTTTCAGTAGCGGCTATCCCAGTGGACCAGGATACAACAGTGTAACACACCGAGGGTAAAAGCACTGACAGATGATACCTTGGCAGATGGGTGAGGATCAGAAGACACAGTTTGTATTAGGCAGGAAGCCTCAGGCTCGTCACAGATAATTGGATACAGATTGGCAGTATGCAGTGGGATGCAGACTGATGGCAGATAAAAGGATACAAACTGTTAGCAGGTAGCAAGATGCAGACTGGCAGTGGTTTGCTGGATGCAGGCTGGTAGCGGATAGCTGGATACATACTGTTAGCCGATAGCTGTAAACAGACTGGTAGTGGATAGCTGTATACAGGCTGGTAGCCGATAGCTGGATACAGCCTTGTAGAGCATATTTTAATACAGACTGATAACAGATAGCAGGTGCGGACTAGAATTAGGATGCAAACGGGAAGCTTTGCAGGATACAATTAGGTTACACAAAAGTCACCAGGTGAACTGAGAATGTGCCTTACAAGGTCAAGGAGCAATCAGGGATTGGCTAGGGGAATTTTTAATCCTGCGCACTAGCCGTTTAAGAGGTGTCTATAGCTCACGCGCCCTAAGGAGAGACCAACCATGAGCAGAGTGAGAGGCAGGCTGAAGATGCTGGCGGCCACAGAGGGGAGAAGGAACAGGCCGCCGGTGAGGCAGGTAAGAGACCTGGCGGCAGGGACCGCCAGCAGGAGCGAGACACGCCGCCGCGTTTCAGCGCCCTATGGTCCAAAAAATACGGTATATGTTTTTTGTGTTCCTTAAATGCAGTAATAATTAAAAACTATTCTATGTATCTACTCAGGTTCCCTTTTCTTATATTAAATTTTACTTGCAGATCAGAAACCATTCAGTGTGACAAATATGCAATGACAGGGAACATTTCAATGGAGTGGAAGTTGTACTTTACACATCACTGTAGTAAAATATGTTTGGACAGCATTAAAGAGAATATGTTTTAAAAGGCAGAGGACCAATCTGTATTGCCACATGAATATTTCTTTGCAAAGCCTATTATATACCAACACACGGATAGAATTTTATTCATGAGCATCTCCATAACATTCCATTGAAATACTTTTCTACTATGTATATCAAAAGCCTTTTTTTCTCCAAAGCCATTTAGGCGTATACTGTATTGCGACCAACAATACAATGTAAAAACATTTACCTAATGCTATACTCTGTTACATACCAATATCTGCCAGTCAACCAAGGAATGTGGTCATTAAGAATATATTTTTCCCTCTGTAGGGGAGATTGGGATGAATGAGAATATTTGAGTATATATATATACACTAGTATATACTCAAACTGTATGTATTGTTTTCTTTGTTCACATGTAAGGAATTCCTGTGTCTGCAGGATTTGACTGCAATGATTGATTGTGACATTTTATTCTTATATGTTCGGGAATAGGTTTGATGTCAGTTGATGCGGCCTAATATAGATTGTTGACTTTATATTATATGAAAAGTAAGATTTTCAGAACTCACTACATGTACTATATGGCCAAAAGTATGTGGACTCCTGACATCAAACCTATATAGGTTTGTTGGGCATCCCCTTCCAAAACCATGGGCATTAATATAAAGTTGGTCCCTCTTTTGTGGCTATAACAGCCTAGTCTCTTCTGGGAATTGACATTCTAATTCATCCCGAAGGTGTTCGATGGGGTTGAGGTCAGGGCTCTGTGCAGCCACTCAAGCTGTTCCACACATCATTATACCATGCCTTTATGGACTTCACTTTCTGCACTGGGGCACGGTCATACAGAAACAGAAAAGGACCTTCTCCAAACTGTTGCCACAGAGTTGAAAGCATAGAATTATCTAACATGTCTTTGTATGCTGTAGTATTAACATTACCCTTTACTGGATATAAGGGGCCAAACCAAAACTGTGAAAAAACAGCCCCAGACCATTATTCCTCCTCCACCAAATTGTATAACGGGCACTATGCATTCCAGTAGGCATTGTTCTCCTGGCATCGGCCAAACTAGATTTGTCCACAGACTTTCAGATACTGTAGTTAAATGTGATTCCTCACTGCAGAGAACACGTTTGTACTGCTCCAGAGTTGTATAGTGGCTCGCTTTACACTACTCCAGTCGACAATTGTTTTTAGACATAATGCTTCGGCTCGTGCTGATGTCACTTCTATAGGCAGTTTGGAACTCTGTAGTGAGTGAAACAGAAAATAAGCAATTTTATTGAGTTACATGATAAAAGACAATAGATAAAATGAGGAATCCATAAACCAGCATATAAAAAGGACAATAGGCTGTGGAAGGGGCGTAACTAGGAAAGACTGGGCCCCATAGCAAACTTTTGACTGGGGCCCCCCCTCTCCTGGGTGTCACATAACCCCCCCCTTGTAGATAGTGCCTTTTTTACAGCCCCCCCGGTAGATAACGCCATACAGCCCCCCCTCTGTAGATAGCGCCATAAATCCCCCTGTAGAGAACGCCATACAGCCCCCTGTAGAGAACGCCATACAGCCCCCCCTGTAGAGAACGCCATACAGCCCCCCCTGTAGAGAACGCCATACAGCCCCCCCCCTGTAGAGAACACCATACAGCCCCCCCTGTAGAGAACGCCATACAGCCCCCCCTGTAGAGAACGCCATACAGCCCCCCTGTAGAGAACGCCATACAGCCCCCCTGTAGAGAACGCCATACAGCCCCCCTGTAGAGAACGCCATACAGACCCCCCCTGTAGGGAAAGCCATACAGCTCCCCCCCTGTAAGGAACGCCATACAGCTCCCCCCTGTAGGGAACGCCATACAGCTCCCCCCTGTAGGGAACGCCATACAGCTCCCCCCCCTGTAGGGAACGCCATAGAGCCACCCTCCCCTGTAGGGAACGCCATACAGCGTCCCCCCTCCCAAAAAAATGCGACCTACAGTGTGTCCTACAAAATACATGTATCCCCTCTCCACAGGATCTCCACAGGATAGGGGAAGGTCGTTGCAAGTAGGCAGGGTCAGAGTGGCGGGTAGATTAGGGCTCACTTGTCCGTTTCCCTACCCCCTGCCATTACATAATAACAAGCCCATACCTAGTCTACCCCTGGTCCCTGACACCACTATGGATCCCCGTGAGACCCTGGCTCAGCAAATGCAGGGTCTCTCCCTACAGGTCCAAGCCCTGGCTCAGAGGGTCAACCAGCCTGATGCTACCCTGGTAGTTCACCTCACCGCACCTCTTGAACCCCACCTCAAGTTGCCCGGCTCTCAGGGGACCGGAGGGCTTTTCTCTCCTTTCGGGAGAGTTGTAGGCTTTACTTTCGTTTAAAGCCTCATTCCTCAGGTTCTGAGAGCCAGCGGGTGGGTATAATTATGTCCCGGCTCCAGGAAGGGCCCCAAGAGTGGGCCTTCTCCTTGGCTCCTGACGCCCCTGAACTTTCCTCCGTTGATTGTTTATTTTCTGCTCTCGAACTTATTTATGACGAGACTGACAGGACTGCCTTTGCCGAGAGTCAGCTGGTGACCTTGAGTCAGGGTAAGAGACCTGTTGAGGAGTATTGCTCTGACTTTCGGAAGTGGTGCGTAGCTTCTCGGTGGAATGACCCTGCCTTAAGTTGCCAGTTTAGGTTGGGTCTGTCGAATGCCCTGAAAGACCTGCTAGTTAGCTATCCCTCTTCTGACTCCCTAGACCAGGTTATGGCTTTAGCGATACGACTTGACCGACGTCTCAGGGAACGACAACGTGAACGTTTATGTGTTTTCTCCTCCGACTCCCCCATGATGCCTCCCGAAGCTACGTTGCTTCATTCCTCCCCGAAAGATTCAGAGATACCTATGCAACTCGGGGCCTCCGTATCCCCCCAACAACGTAGAGAATTCCGCAGGAAGAATGGTCTCTGCTTCTACTGTGGGGACGACAAGCATCAAGTGAACAACTGTCCTAAGCGTAAGATTGCAGCCAGAGAACTTCCGCGTCTAAGTGATCATCGGGGAGGTCACTTGGGCGCACAGGTATTTCCCGTAAATATGAAACGTACTAAGATCTTGCTTCCCTTTCAGGTCTCTTTTGGTGGTAGGTCTGCTACCGGCAGTGCCTTCGTGGATTCAGGGTCCTCTACTAATATCATGTCTGTGGAATTTGCTATGTCCCTTGCTATGCCTCTGATTGATTTGCCTAAACCTGTCCCGGTAGTGGGTATCGACTCCACTCCTCTTGCTAATGGTTATTTTACACAGCATACCCCTGTTTTTGAACTCCTTGTTGGCTCCATGCATTTGGAGCAATGCCCTGTACCGTTGATGCAGGGATTATCGTACGATTTGGTTCTAGGTCTTCCCTGGTTGCAGTTGCATAATCCTACGTTTGACTGGAATACTGGGGAGCTTACCAAATGGGGTAATGAATGTTTGACGTCATGTTTTTCTGTTAATTCTATTTCTCCCCCTAAGGAGGCGAATACGCTACCCGAGTTTGTTCAGGACTTCGCTGATTTTTTCTCTAGGGAGGCCTCCGAAGTGTTACCTCCTCATAGAGAATATGATTGCGCTATCGAATTGGTACCAGGAGCTAAGCTTCCTAAGGGTAGGATATTTAATCTTTCTTGTCCCGAACGTGAAGCCACGAGAGTGTATATCCAGGAATCCCTGGCCAAGGGTTACATTCGTCCCTCTTCTTCTCCGGTAGGTGCTGGCTTCTTCTTCGTGGGGAAGAAGGATGGTGGTCTTAGGCCATGCATTGACTACCGTAGCCTGAATAAGGTCACGGTAAGGAACCAGTATCCCCTTCCTTTGATTCCTGATCTCTTTAATCAGGTTCAGGGGGCCCAATGGTTTTCTAAATTGGATCTACGGGGGGCGTATAACCTTATTCGCATCAAAGAGGGGGATGAGTGGAAGACTGCGTTTAACACGCCCGAAGGCCATTTCGAATACCTCGTCATGCCCTTTGGGTTGTGTAATGCCCCTGCGGTCTTCCAGAATTTCATAAATGAGATTTTGAGAAATTACCTGGGGATTTTTCTGGTAGTGTACCTTGATGACATACTGGTGTTTTCCAAGGACTGGTCCTCCCACATTGAGCATGTCAGGAAGGTGCTCCAGGTCCTTCGGGAAAATAAACTGTTTGCCAAAACCGAAAAATGTGTGTTTGGGGTACAGGAGATTCCATTTTTGGGTCAAATCCTCACTCCTCATGAATTTCGCATGGACCCCGCCAAGGTTCAGGCTGTGGCGGAATGGGTCCAACCTGCCTCCCTGAAGGCGTTACAGTGTTTTTTGGGGTTCGCTAATTATTACAGGAGATTTATTGCTAACTTCTCGGTCATCGCTAAGCCCCTTACGGACCTCACTCGCAAAGGTGCTGATCTCCTCCACTGGCCTCCTGAGGCTGTCCAGGCTTTTGAGGTCCTTAAGAAGTGCTTTGTCTCGGCCCCGGTGCTGGTTCAGCCCAACCAAATGGAGCCATTTATTGTGGAAGTTGACGCATCTGAGGTGGGAGTGGGGGCTGTCTTGTCCCAGGGTACTAGGTCCCTCACCCATCTCTGCCCCTGTGCCTACTTCTACAAGGAAGTTTTCGCCAACTGAAAGTAACTATGATATTGGCAACCGCAAATTCTTAGCCATTAAATGGGCATTTGAAGAGTGGCGCCACTTCCTGGAGGGGGCTAGGCACCAGGTAACGGTCCTTACCGACCACAAGAATCTGGTTTTCCTAGAATCTGCCCGGAGGCTAAACCCGAGACAAGCTCGATGGGCGTTATTTTTTACCAGATTCAATTTTTTGGTTACCTATAGGGCTGGGTCTAAAAATATTAAGGCTGATGCACTGTCGCGTAGCTTCATGGCCAGCCCTCCTTCGGAGGAAGATCCTGTTTGTATTTTGCCTCCAGGTATAATCATTTCCTCGATTGATTCTGATTTAGTCTCTGATATTGCTGCTGATCAAGGTGCAGCTCCCGGGAACCTTCCTGAGAACAAGCTGTTTGTTCCCCTGCAATTCCGGCTAAGGGTACTTAGGGAAAATCATGACTCCGCACTATCTGGCCATCCAGGCACCCTGGGTACCAAACACCTCATTACCAGAAATTATTGGTGGCCTGGGTTGCCTAAAGACGTTAAGGCCTACGTCGCTGCTTGTGAGATTTGTGCTAGGTCCAAGACTCCCAGGTCCCGACCAGCGGGCTTACTGCGTTCGTTGCCCATTCCCCAGAGACCTTGGACACATATCTCCATGGATTTTATCACCGATTTGCCTCCATCTCAAGGCAAGTCGGTGGTGTGGGTTGTAGTAGACCGCTTCAGTAAGATGTGCCACTTTGTGCCCCTCAAGAAACTACCCAACGCCAAAACGTTGGCTACCTTGTTTGTCAAACACATCCTGCGTCTCCATGGGGTCCCTGTCAATATTGTTTCGGACAGAGGGGTACAATTTGTTTCATTGTTTTGGAGAGCCTTCTGTATGAAGTTGGGGATTGATCTGTCCTTCTCCTCTGCCTTCCATCCTGAAACCAATGGCCAAACGGAGAGGACTAATCAATCTCTAGAACAATACTTAAGGTGTTTTGTCTCTGACTGTCAATTTGATTGGGTCTCTTTCATTCCCCTCGCCGAATTTTCCCTTAATAACCGGGTCAGTAACTCGTCAGGGGTCTCTCCTTTTTTTTGTAATTTTGGGTTTAATCCACGGTTCTCCTCCGTTTCACCTGGTAGTTCCAACAATCCCGAGGTAGAGGTCGTTCATCGGGAACTGTGCACAGTCTGGGCCCAGGTTCAGAAAAACCTAGAGGTGTCCCAGAGCGTACTAAAAACTCAGGCTGATAAAAAACGTTCTGCTAACCCCTGATTATGGTCGGGGATCTGGTGTGGTTGTCGTCTAGGAACTTGCTTCTCAAGGTTCCGTCCAAGAAGTTTGCTCCCCGGTTTATTGGGCCGTATAAGGTCATTGAGGTCCTCAATCCTGTCTCCTTCCGGCTGGAGTTACCCCCGTCTTTTCGGATACACGACGTGTTTCATGCCTCCCTCCTTAAACGCTGCTCCCCGTCCTTGGCTCCCTCGAGGAGACCTCCTGTTCCCATCCTCACCCCGGAGGGGGTGGAATTCGAGGTGGCCAGGATTGTGGACAGCAAGATGGTCCAAGGCTCCCTCCAGTACCTGGTCCATTGGAGAGGATACGGGCCCGAGGAGAGGACTTGGGTACCCGCCCGGGATGTTCACGCTGGGGTATTGGTCAGGAGGTTCCACCTGCGTTTCCCCAGTAAGCCAGGTCCACTTAGAAAGGGTCCGGTGGCCCCTCATAAAAGGGGGGTACTGTAAAGGATCTGCCAGGCACAGCTTCGGGGTTAACTCCCAGAACTAATCAGTCAGCACCTGAGAATACATCCCTGAGACTGACTCCTGCTTCCACCATTCAGGCTGGCAGGCTTAGGAGTGGGAGAGCCTATCGTAACCTGGCCAGACTCAGCTAGCTCCCGCCCTCGGTCTATTTAAGCCTGCACTTCCTGTCCCTCGGTGCTTGTTATTGCTTGTGTTTCCCTCCTTGTGGCTTCCTGGCCCAGCTACAGCTCCTGCTATTTTTGATCCTGCTCCGTACAGACCCTGGCTTGCCGACTACTCTTCTGCTTTTCGTTTTGTACCTCGCACACTCCTGGCTTGACTCGGCTCGTTCACCACTCTGGTTGCTCACGGTGTTGCCGTGGGCAACGGCCCCTTTTCCTTGCTTGTGTTCCTTTGTATGTTTGTCGTGCACTTACTGAGCGCAGGGACCGCCGCCCAGTTGTACCCCGTCGCCTAGGGCGGGTCGTTGCAAGTAGGCAGGGTCAGAGTGGCGGGTAGATTAGGGCACACTTGTCCGTTTCCCTACCCCCTGCCATTACACCCCCGTTCTCCCTATCAATGCCAGCGATCACACATGTATCCCCTGTCCTGTGGAGATCCTGTGGAGAGGGGGGGGGATACATGTCTTTTGCTCTATTTTGCGCCTTCAGGACCAGAAACTGTTTAGCCATTTTTAGCACGTGTTATTTAAATGGCTATAACTTTTTTATTTGTTGGGCTAACGACGTGATTTAGCGACGTTTTTTTCCGTAGACCATGCAGGTTTCATTTTTTATAGTTTTTATACACACCTTTTTTGCTATTTTAGAATTTTTATTCATAAAGTTTGAAAATAATAGTAAAAAAATAAGCTTTTTTACATTTCAGCTATTTTTTTTTTTGGTAATAACATAGTTTTACCCTAAAATAGACCTTTTATTTGTGATCGTCATTGTCTACCGTAAATTTGAATATATTACATGTCTATATTAGGGTAATTGGGTCAGCGCTAGCGTTACAACAATGATTGGCGGGGGGGAACGTTTTTTTTTGGGGGGTGGGTATTTTATGTGTATTTATTATTTAAAATTTTTTTGCACTTTACTTTATTCTTTTTTTATTACTATGGTCTGTCCCCCAATGGTCAAAGAAGACCTTTGGGGAACTTTATATATATTTTTTCTTTCTTTTAGGCCTCATGCACACGACCGTAAAAACTCCCGTTATTACGGGTCGTAATTACGACCCGTAATAACGGGCTCATAGACTTCTATTGGCGACGGGTGCCTTCCCGTTTTCTCATGGGAAGGTGCCCGTGCCGTTGAAAAAGATAGAACATGTCCTATTTCAGGCCGTAATAACGGCACGGACAGTCCATAGAAGTCTATGGAGCTCCCGTAATGGCTACATGTGTGCACCCGTCATTACGGCAGCGTTGCTAAGCGACGTCAGTAAATAGTCACTGTCCAGGGAACTGAAAGAGTTAACTGATCGGCAGTAACTCTTTCAGCACCCTGGACAGTGACTACCGATCAGTATAAACCTGTAAAAAATAAAAGACGTTCATACTTACCGAGAACTTCCTGCTTCCTCCAGTCCGGTCTCCCGCCCGTTGCCTTGGTGACGTGTCCCTCTCGACATCCGTCCCGACGTCCTGGATGACGTTTCAGGCCATGTGACCGCTGCAGCCAATCACAGGTCAATCACAGGCTGCAGCGGTCACATGGACTGCCGCGTCATCCAGGGATGTCGGGCTGGATGTGAAGAGAGGGACGCGTCACCAAGACAACGGACGGGTAAGTATGAATTTCTTTAACTTTTATTACAGAAAGGGCTGTCCCTTCTCTCTATCCTGCACTGATAGAGAGAAGGGGCTGCCGATTAGTGCAGTGCTATTTTGCCGCCAAAAACGTGCCCGTAAATACGGGTGGAATACGGGTGACACCGGACCCATATTTACGGGCACGGGTTCGTAAATACTGGTGCAAAACGGGTCGAATACGTGTGACACCGGACCCGTATTTACGCCAGTATTTACAGGTGGGAAAAAATACGGTCGTGTGCATGAGGCCAGTCACCATGTTTTTCCACTGTAACTGGAGCTGCACAGCAGCCCCAGTTACAGGGGAAATCAGCCCTCTCATAGTGACGATTGTCACTAATAGGGTTGTGCTGGGTCTAGTAAGACCCAGCAGTAGCCTGCCACTAACGGCACCCGGCAATCATGTGACCAGCCACATGATCACCGGGAGGAATAGAGACAGCGCCGCTGCTGCTGTCTCTATTCCTGTACACAGCGCGAATTCAGCGCTGTGTACAAGTGATCAGAGAAGACAGAAGCAGCGAAAGCTGCTTCTATCTTCTCCTCAGGGTCCCCGGCAGTCACTGACAGCCGGAGACCCGACATTCAGCTGCCCGATCGCGCGGGCAGCAAGTTAAAACCCGAGATGTAGAAAGTCTATGGCTCGGGTTTTAAGGACCCGTCCCTGACCGCTGGCCGTAAAAATACAGCCAGCGGTCGGGAACCAGTTAATGGCAGAGCGGGGAGATACCTCCCTGCTCTGCCGTAGTGTTCAGTGGCGTCCCGCTGTAGCAGCCATAGCGGCTGCTAGCGGAGCCTCCGGCCATGGTGGGGGCCCGTGCCGGCTGGCGACACGGGCCCCCTCATGCAGCGGGCCCCGTAGCAGCCGCTACTGCTGCTACGGCGGTAGTTATGCCACTGGGCTGTGGTGTGTCTAACAACTAAACAAAGAGTACAAAATTTTACCAATGACACGCCTTCCAATAAGTTTTGATATAGACTGAAATGAAGAGACGATATATACATATAACAATGTGCTACATAAGCACAAAGAATACAAATAGTAGTGAAATAAGTCTATATGAACGTGGAGGAAAGCAATTATAAACAAAAATACTGAGGCATATCAAAGGGATATATCATACCCATGATGGATGCAGGAAGAAACACAGCGAACATCTGCCCCAACACGCGTTTGGGCACTAATGCCTTAGTCTGGGGGTGGCGTTGAACTATAAACTCACCATATTTAAATGGGAACTGGCCAATTACAAGAACATGCGTCAGGTGAAAAATACTCCATTCTTAATATGTTTACCTCACTGTATAGTTACCAGTTGCTTCGTCCTTGAGAGTAATATTGCCGCACCACCGGAAGCGTCGGTCACGAGTGGTCGGAGCCGGATACACGTCAACAGACACGGTCACGTGAGTCCAGAGTCCGAAACATCATGAGCGACGAAACGGAGGCCGGTCACCACGCACCAATCACAAAGCGACACAGTGAGCAGAAAACACAAGATCGCAGTTAAGGTAAATTTGCCCAATGGTAGTTCACAACACATTTGTGCAATACAGAATTGATAACCTTAATGTTGATAAAGAAAATCCATATCAAAGTGTAGTAACAATCAGAACTACATAATGCATTTGCAAGGACGGGGTGGAATTTTTCCGCTGCAAACTCGCAACGAATCTGCAGCGAAATTTTCATATTTGACAGGTAATTCAAATGTTGCGGATATCCCAGTAGACTTGCTGCAAATTTGGCTGAAATTCACAGTGAAGTTCCGCCGCTTCTCTGCAACAGAATGTGCATTCTGCGGAGTGAAAATTCCGCACAGCAGCCTAAATTCTGCACTGTTATTTTCCACAATGTCTGACCTAAGTTTCCTAAAAATGTCAACAAAAAAAATAAAAAAACGGCTGCTGCAGATTTCCACTGCGGACTGTCCGCAGCAGAATTCAACAGCAATTCTGCCATGTCTTAACCCCTTAAGGACGCAGCCTAGTTTTGGCCTTAAGGCTCAGAGCCCATTTTTCAAATCTGACATATTTCACTTTATGTGGTAATAACGTCGGAATGCTTAAACCTATCCAAGCGATTCTGAGATTGTTTTCTCGTGACACATTGGGCTTCATGTTCGTGGTAAAATTTGGTCGATATATTCAGTGTTTATTGGTGAAAAATTGCAAAATTTAGTGAAAATTTGGAAAAAATAGCATTTTTCAGAATTTTAATGCATCTGCTTGTAAAACAGACGGTTATACCACCCAAAATAGTTACTATTTCACACTTCCCATATGTCTACTTTAGATTGGCATCGTTTTTTGAACATTCTTTTATTTTTCTTGGACGTTACAAGGCTTAGAACCTAAACCGCAATTTCTCATATTTTTAAGAAAATTTTAAAATCCTTTTTTTTAAGGTACCACTTGAGTTCTGAAGAGGCTTTGAGGGGCCTATGTATTAGAAACCCTGATAAAACACCCCATTTTAAAAACTAGACCCCTTAAAGTATTCAAAACAGCATTTAGAAAGTTTTTTAACCATTCAGGCATTTCACAGGAATTAAAGCAAAGTGGAGGTGAAATTTGCAAATTTCATTTTTCTTGCTGAATTTCAATTTTATTCATTTTTTTTCTGTAACACAGAAGGTTTTACCAGAGAAACACTACTAAATATTTATTGTCCAGATTCTGCAGTTTTTAGAAATGTCCCACATGTGGCTCTACTGCGCTCGTGGACTAAAACACAAGCCCTAGAAGCAAAGAAGCACCTAGTGCATTTTGAGTCCTCTTTTTTATTAGAATATATTTTAGGCAGCATGCCAGGTTTGAAGAGGTGTTGAGGTGCCAAAACAGTAGGAATCTCTGAATAGTGACCCCATTTTGGAAACTACACCCCTCAAGGAATTAATTTATGGTTGTTGTTACCATTTTGACCGCACAGTTTTTTCACAGCACCTATTTGAATTGGGCTGTGAAATTAAAAAAATTAAATTTTTTCCAATAAGATGTCATTTGTGATCAAAATTTATTATTTTCACAGGGAACAAAATACCCCATTTTGTTGCCCAATTTGTCCTTAGTGCGGCAATACCCCATTTGTGGTGATAAACTGCCGTTTGGGCCCATGGGAGGGCTCAGAATGAAAGGAGCGCTATGTGTTTGTTGGAGTCCAGATTTTGCTGGATTGGTTTTCGGGTGCCATGTTGCATTTGCAGAGCCCCAGAGGTATCAAAGCAATGGAAACCCACAGAAGTGACCCCATTTTGGAAACTACACCCCTCAAGGAATTCAAATATGGTTGTTGTTACAATTTTGTCCGCACAATTTTTTCACAGCACCTATTTGAATTGGGCTGTGAAATGAAAAAAATTAAATTTTTTCCAATAAGATGTCATTTTTTATCAAAATTTATTATTTTCACAGGGAACAAAATACCCCATTTTGTTGCCCAATTTCTCCTGAGTCCAGCAATACCCCATTTGTGGCGATAAACTGCAGTTTGGGCCCATGGGAGGCCTCAGAAGTGAAGTAGCGCTGTGTGTTCTTTGGAGTGCAGATTTTGCTGGTTTGGTTTTCGGGTGCCATCTCGCATTTGCAGAGCCCCAGAGGTATCAAAGCAATGGAAACCCACTATAACTGACCCCATTTTGGAAACTACACCCCTCAAGGAATTCATTTATGGGTGTTGTGACCATTTAGACCCCATAGTTTCTTCACAGAACTTATTTGAATTGGGCTGGGAATTAAAAAAAATAATATTTTTTCCAATAATATGTCGTTTTAGCTCAAAAATTCTTATTGTCTCCATAAATAAAATACTACATTTTGTTGCCCAATTTGTCCTGAGTGCGGCAATACCCCATTTGTGACGATAAACTGCTGTTTGGGCCCATGGGAGGGCTCAGAAGGAAAGGAGCGCTATGTGTTTGTTGGAGTACAGATTTTGCTGGTTTGGTTTTCAGGTGCCATGTCGCATTTGCAGAGCCCCATAGGTATCAAAGCAATGGAAACCCACCAGAAGTGACCCCATTTTGGAAACTACACCCCTCAAGGAATTCATTTATGGGTGTTGTGACCATTTTGACCCCATAGTTTTTTCACAGAACTTATTTGAATTGGGCTTGGAATTAAAACAAAATTAATTTTTTCCAATAATATGTAGTTTTGGCTGAAAATTTCTTATTTTCACAAGAAATAAAATACCCCATTCTGTTGCGCAATTTGTCCTGAGTGCAGCAATACCCCATTTGTGGTGATAAACTGCCGTTTGGGCCCATGGGAGGGCTCAGAACGAAAGGACCACCATTTGGCCTACTGGGGATTTTCTCGTGCAAAGTCATGTGTGCAGAAGCCCCAGTACAGTTTAAACCCGCAAGAAGTCACCCCGTTTTAAAAACTACACCCTTAAGGCATTCATCTAGAGGTGTAGTGAGCATTTTGACCGGAGAGATACACCCCATAAACTGTAATGTGGGTTCTCCCGGGTATGGCAATACCCTCAATGTGGTTGTTATCAGCTGCTTGGGCACACAGCAGGGCTCAGAAGGGAAAGATAAGGGGGGATAAGCTGTGCGGAGTGCATCAGGGTAAGTAGAATTGGGGTAAATTATAAAACAAGGGATGTATGATAAATGTTAAAACACTTTTTCATAGAGAGCTCTGGTTTTTCGGGACACGCGTTACATTGATATATTGTGTCCTCCCTTATACCCCTCTTATAGCAGACTTTGCACCTCTTTTGACTTTTTCCCTTCTTGCCAGTTTGGGGAACTTCTCCTGGAAAGTGTTGCCCTGGTACGATGCGTGTGGCCTCGCTTCCAGAAGTACTGGGTGCCCCCCCCCCCCCGTTCCTGGTCCCTAAAGATTAGGTTCTTGATAATCACCTCTTGAAATTCCAGGAAAGTTCCCCTCTGGCCTGTACATCGACGTAGCACGTACACATTGTACAATGCCATCTGTATGATGTGCCCGGCCAGCTTCTTATACCACAGCGCATGGCGCTGTAGGGCTTCGGGACTTGATCTGACAAGTCCACCCCTCCCATGTACCTATTGTAGTACAGGATGCAGTCTGGTTTAGGGGTCGCTGTACTGGTACCTCGTACAGGTACATGGGTACTGTTGTGACATCTCTCTTGTCCTTGTACTTGACACACAATATGTTGCTGCTAGAATGTGCCCTGCGCTCACCCCTTCTTGTTTGCCCTGCAGAGTCTTAGGGAGGCCTCTCAGATTTCTTCTAGCAGTGCCGCATGCCACTGGACTGGAAGCGAGGCAGTTGAAGAGTGGGACGCCGGTATAAAAATTATCCAGGTAGAGGTGGTAACCCTGGTCCAGCAGTGGGTGTACCAAATCCCACACAATTTTTGCATTAACTCCCAGTAAGCGGGGGCATTCTGGGGGCTGAGCACTGGTGTCCTTCCCTTCATATATCCTAAACCTGTATGTATACCCTGATGCACTCTCGCACAGCTCATACATCTTCACGCCATACCTTGCCCTCTTACCCGGCAGGTACTCGCGGAATTGAACCCTCCCTTTAAAATCCACCAAGGACTCCTCAATAGAAATACACTTCTTGGGGGTGTATGCTTGGGAAAACCGGGCACTGAAACGGTCTAATAGGGGTCTCCGTTTATACAAACGGTCAAAACTGGGGTCATCTCGGGGTGGGCACGGCTCATTATCAGTATGATGTAAGAAGCCAAGTATTGCCTGATTTTTTTATTTTTTTTTAGGTTACAGTTCAGTTTTGAAGTTGCTTTGATGGACCTATATATTAGAAACCCCTATCAAACACCCCATTTTAGAAACTAGACCCCTCAAAGTATTCACAACAGCATTTAGAAAGTTTATGAACCCTTTAGGTGTTTCACAGGAATTTAGAGCAAAGTAGAGGTGAAATAAAAAAAAAATTTTTGTCAGAAAATCCTCTTTATACCATTTTTTTTTATAACACAAAAGGTTTTACCAGAGAAACGCAACTTAATACGTATCGCCCAGATTCTGCAGTTTTGAGAAATATCCCACATGTGGCCCTAGTGCAGTAATGGACTGAAGCGCCGGCCTCCGAAGCAAAGGAGCGCCTAGTGGATTTTGAGGCATCCTTTTTATTAGGCACCATGTCCGGTTTGAAGAGGTCTTGTGGTGCCAAAACAGTGGAAACCCCCCAAAAGTGACCCCATTTTGGAAACTAGAGACCTTGAGGAATTCATTGTAGTTTTCTTGGGGTGCATGCGGCTTTTTGATCAGTTTTTATTCTATTTTTAGGTGGCGTGGTGACTAAAAAACAGCAATCCTACTATTGTTTTTTTAATCTATTTTTTTTACAGCGTTCACCGTGCGCTATAAATGACATATTCACTTTATTCTGCGGGGCGATACGATTACGGCGATACCAGATGTTTATAGTTTTTTTATGTCTTATGGCGTTTACACAATAAAATAAGTTTTGTAAACAATCATTCACTTTTTGTGTTACCTTATTCTAAGAGCCAGAACGGTTTTATTTTTCCATCAATAAAGCCGTGCGAGGACTTATTTTTTGCGTAACGAACTGTAGTTTCGAACAGTACCATTTTTAGGGACATGCGACTTTTTGATCTCTTTTTATTCCATTTTTTGGGAGGTGAAGTGACCAAACAATTGTTATTGTGGTACGGTTTATTATTATTTTATTTTACGGCGTTCACCGCGCGGGATAAATAACGAAATAATTTTGTAGTTCAGGCCGTTACGGACGCGGCGATACCAATTATGTATAGTTTATTTATTTATATATTTTTATTAATAATAAAGGACTGATAAGGGAAAAGGGGGGATTTTTACTTTTAATACTTTTAAAACTTTTATTTTCTTATTTTTACACATCTTTTTTTAACTTTTTTTTACTTTATTACTTTGTCCCACTAGGGGACTTGAGGGCAGGAGGCCCTGATCGCTATTCTAATACACTGCACTACATGCGTAGTGCAGTGTATTAGAACTGTCAGCTACTCACTGACAGCAAGCATAGTGGGTCCTGACGTTGTCAGGACCCACTAGGCTTCCGTCGATGGCAGAGCCGGACGCCATTGTTTGGTGTCCGGTTGCCATAGCCACCATCGCCAGCCGCTATCGCGTAGCAGGCTGGCGATTGTAGCTTAACCCCTAAAAAGCCGTGATCACTATTGAACACGGCTTTTAAGGGGTTAATCAGCGGGGACACAGCGATCGGTCCCCGCTGTAGGAGCTGTGACAGCTGCTGTACGAGACAGCAGCTGTCACAGCTCCTGCATGTGTCGGGAGGACGGCCGAAATGGCCGTTATCCCCGCGACGTAATAATCCGTCGCTGAGCGCTAACGATACAGTTAGCGCGACGGATTATTACGTCGCTGAGCGCGAAGGGGTTAATGTGCCCTTATGGTATGTTCTCACAGGGCGGATATGATGCGTAAAAGCACACAGAGCATCCACCCTGGTCACCACAGATACTTCTGGCCAAAATAACGCACCGAATTGTGGTGATGTTTATTGGCCGGAATGTCCACTGCGGAAAACTGCATGTAAAAAAAAAGCTTTATACTTACCTGTAGCCATGGTGACTCGTCCCTCTGCCATCATGCAGCCCGGCCTCCTGGGATGACGTTTCATCCAATGTGACCGCTGTAGCCTGTGATTGACTGCAGCGGTCACATGGGATGAAAAAACACAGAATTATGGGTAAGCATAAGATTATTTTTTTTCTGGTTTACTATTTTTGTGGCGGAATCATGGCTTTTCTGCCGCAAAAATCGCAACATCTGCTATTTGTTGCGGGTTTTACCTCCCCATTGAATTCAATGGGGAAAACCTGCAACAAAAAAAGCAGCGATTACGCAAATACAATTGACATGCTGGGAATTAATTTCTGAGCAGTTTTTACGCTTATCATTTACGCCGTGTGTGGATGAGATTTGTTCAAATCTCATCCACTCTGCTGCTACTGTATTATGCTCCGGGTTTTCCACAACAAAATCCGTGAAATATCTGCAGTATTTACGCTAAGTGTGAACCCGGCCTTAGTGCATGTCAGCATATATAGGATCTGGTTCATATGTGGAGGAGTTTGTAGAAATATATACTTACATAGTAAGGTTGAAAAAAATACACGTCCATTAAGTTCAACAAGGGATTGGAGAAATAGAAGGGATATGGGTGAACTATAGAACTTTGTTTTACCTGTATTGACCCTATTGAGTTAAAAACAAAATAAATAAAATAACCATAAGGCATCAAGCAATCTGCTCTAACATTCAAATAAAAAATTGACACATTGACATAGGAACTGATATTTTTTTGTTCTAGGAAATGATCTAAGCCTTTTTTGAAGCCATCTCCTGTCCCTGCTGTGACGGCTCCTGCGGTGACTATTCCATACATTCACAGTTCTTATGGTAAAGAAGGCTTGTCGCCTCTTCAGATTGAACCTTTTTTCCACTGCCAAGAATTATGGAGAAATTGAAAATTCATCTCTTGCCAAATTACAGAGCTAATCCTCAATGCAAATTATTTGTTTGCCAACTAAATATAAACAGTAGGTTAACATGGAATCATTCCCTAGTTTATTCTCACAAATGTATAATATTCCAATCATAAATGTTAGCACAGAAATCATGTGTCACGGCTTGTTTGCGTGGGGTAGTAATGTGACTTTGTGCTGCACCATTATTGGCCATGTATAAGTACCGTGTAGCACCATGAAAACTGCAGTTTTTGGTTGGATATTGGGGTTTATTATTGTTCTTTTTTTAAGGCAAATCTGTCTTTAAAATAAGCTGTCCTTTTTTGTACTGGTGTGTGCATGTACTGTGAAAAAAACATGTGAAACTTTTGTGTTCTAAGGGTATGTTCACACGCAGTAGCAAAATACGTCTGAAATTACGAAATCAGGCGAAAACAGCTCCTGATTTTCAGACGTTTTTGTAACTACTCACGTTTTTTGCGGCGTATTTTACGGACGATATTGGAGCTGTTTTTTCAATGGAGTCAATGAAAAACGGCTCCAAAAACGTCCCAAGAAGCGACAAATCTTTTTACGCGCCATCTTTTGACAGCGATGCGTAAAATTACACCTCGTGGGAACAGAACATCGTAAAACCCTTTGAAAGCAATGGGCAGATGTTTGTAGGCGTAATGGAGCCGTTTTTTCAGGAGTAACTGGAGGCGTAAAAAACTCGAATTATGTCTGAAAATTGAAAAAAAAATAAGCTGTCCTCTTTGTCATGATAATGCTCTGCCATCAGATCCGGTGGGCTATTATAACAAAAATATTTTGCCGTTTGGATAATATGCAAGATAAAAGAATACAGTGGACCCATAGTTACGCTAATGAGGAGTGCACTCCATTCATCCTTCCCCACCTAATAACGTTAACCCTTTCCAGTCAGAGCCATTTTGTCTTATTTTTCCGCTGATAAAGCCATATGAGGGCTTGTTTTTTGTGAGTTGAGTTGTAGTTTTTCACGGCACCATATAATTTATTGGGAAACTGGGAAAAAAATATTGTGTGGTGGAATAGGAAAAAAAAGTTATTACAGATCTCACCGTAAAAATTGCATGTTATCTTTATTCTACTGGTCAACACAATTACGGCGATACCAAATTTATATATTTTTTTTTATGTTTTACTACAGTTACAAGTACATTTACTAATTGTTAAAAATAAAATTTGTGTTTTGTCGACACATTCTGAGAGTCATAACTTTTTTTATTTTTCCGTTCATTAAGTAGTATGAGGGCTTGATTTTTGTGGGGCGAGCTGTAGTTTCTATTGGTGCCATTTTGGGCTGCTACATGAGACTTTTTGATCACTTTTCATTACATTTTTTCTGGGGTTTTATTTTTTTTATTTTTTTTACGGCATTCATCATGCGGGTTAAATAATGGTATATTGTAATAGTTTAAACTTTTACGGATGTGGCGATACCAATTTTTTATTTTTTTTTTTTATTTTTTACATTACTTTAGAGGAAAAATGGGAAAAAGGGTGTTTTTTGAACTTTTAATATATATTTTTTTACACTACAAAACACTTTATTAAACTTTTATTTTACACATTTTATTAGGCCCCATGGGGGACTCAAACCAGCGATTGTTAGATCGCTGGTATAATACACGGCAATACTAATGTATTGCAGCATATTGTCAATTTTACAGGAGATGAAGAAAGGCAGTCCTGGGGGGGCCTTCATTAGGCCCCTGGGCTGCCATGACAACCATCGGCATCACCGATTGCATGAACTTTCGGAGGGGGTGCCCCCCTCTTTCTAATGTCTTAGATGCTACGATCGTGATTGATCGCAGCATCTAAGGGGTTAAACAGTCAGGAACAGCGCGATCGCCTTTCCTGGCTCTTAGTCCCATGTGTCAGCTGTAATACATAGCTGACACCTGCTGCGTACGGAGTGGGCTCAGTGGGTGAGCCCACTCCAAACTTTTATTGCTATTACATCGTGGTGAGGGGAGGGGTTAATCCCTGGTAAGGGGGTGGAAGGAGACAGGGGGATGCGGGGGTAGCGATGGGCTCATGAATACAGTAGACTCATAACTATTCCACGCTATTCTTTCTTCTTATAAATTATCCAAACAACACAATTACTTTTGTGCTTCAAAAGCAAATACTGGAATTCTAAAAGAAGGTTTCCAAGTGTGTTCTTTGCCCCCAATGCAGACAGCTGAATTTCCTCAAATTATAGTCAGTTTGCCAATTTTTTACATGTTCTACTTCACACATATTTACTCAGGGAGTTTTGGCGATTAGTAATAGTATTCCTATAATATTACAGGTGGTCTAGAATGGTTTAATGATCATACCGAATGTCCAAGAATTATGAAGGGGTTAACGGTAATACAGTATCTGTGTTGCTCTAGGATGTGTTACTGGGTAGCACTTAATATTATAAAGTATTCCAGCTGGTTTAGGGTGTGAAGGGGTTAATGGTGGGGGTGTAGCACAGGAAAGTGTACCTATAATTTCATTTTATTATTTAATTAAATTCTTTATAAGAGTCAAAGGGCTGATTTTTTCTATCTGCTTTCTTTCATGCAGTTAAAGGGTTATTTCCATCATAGAAGGTTACATAGTTACATAGTTACATAGTTAGTACGGCTGAAAAAAAGACACATGTCCATCAAGTTCAACCAAGGGAAGGGAAAAGGGAAGGAAAAATTTCTACACATAGGAGCTAATATTTTTTTGTTCTAGGAAATTATCTAACCCTTTTTTAAAGCCATCTACTGTCCCTGCTGTGACCAGCTCCTGCGGTAGGCTATTCCATAAATTCACAGTTCTCACTGTAAAGAAGCCTTGTCGCCTCTGCAGCTTGAACCTTTTTTTCTCCAGACGGAGGGAGTGCCCCCTTGTTTTTTGAGGGGGTTTTACAAGGAACAGGATTTCACCATATTTTTTGTATGTGCCATTAATATATTTATATAAGTTAATCATGTCCCCCCTTAGTCGTCTTTTTTCAAGGCTAAATAGGTTTAATTCTTTCAATCTTTCCTCATAACTTAAATTCTCCATGCCCCTTATTAGCTTCGTTGCTCTTCTTTGTATTTTTTCCAACTCCAGGGCATCCTTTCTATGAACTGGAGCCCAGAACTGAACTGCATATTCTAGATGAGGCCTCACTAATGCTTTGTAAAGTGGCATTATTACATCCCTGTCCCGCGAGTCCATGCCTCTTTTAATACACGACAATATCCTGCTGGCCTTTGAAGCAGCTGATTGACACTGCATGCTGTTATTGAGTTTATGATTTACAAGTACACCCAGATCCTTCTCAACAAGTGAATCCGCCAGTGTAGCGCCCCCTAGGACATATGATGCATGCAGGTTGTTGGTACCAAGATGCATAACTTTACATTTATCTACATTAAACTTCATTTGCCAAGTGGACGCCCAAACACTTAGTTTGTTTAAATCTGCCTGTAATTCATGAACATCTTCCATAGTCTGAACTATATTACATAGCTTGGTGTCATCTGCAAAAATAGAAATAGTGCTATTAATCCCTTCCTCTATATCATTAATAAATAAGTTGAATAATAGTGGTCCCAGCACTGAACCCTGGGGTACACCACTTATAACCGGGGACCATTCAGAGAAGGAATCATTGACCACAACCCTCTGGATACGGTCCTTGAGCCAATTCTCAATCCAATTACAAACTATATTTTCTAAACCTATAGTCCTTAATTTACCCATTAGGCGTCTATGGGGGACAGTGTCAAATGCCTTTGCAAAGTCCAAAAACACTAAATCCACAGCGGCCCCTCTGTCTAGACTTCTGCTCACCTCTTCATAAAAACAGATTAGGTTAGTTTGACAACTTCTGTCCTTAGTAAAACCGTGCTGGCTGTCACTTATAATGCTATTTATTGTCACATAATCCTGTATATAGTCCCTCAATAGCCCCTCAAACATTTTCCCCACGATGGATGTTAAGCTTACTGGTCTATAATTACCCGGGGAAGACCTAGAGCCCTTTTTGAAAATAGGCACCACATTTGCCCTGCGCCAGTCCCTTGGCACTATACCAGTCACTAGGGATTCTCTGAATATTATGAAAAGGGGGACAGAAATAACTGAACTAAGCTCTTTAAGAATTCTAGGGTGTAACCCATCTGGTCCCGGAGCCTTGTGCACATTTATTTTATTTAATTTAGCTTGGACCATCTCTACATTCATCCAATTCAGTATATCAACTGATATATTAACAGCACTGGCACCGGCTACATCAGCTGCTCTTTCTTCTGTTGTATATACAGAGCTAAAGAACCCATTTAGTAATTCTGCCTTCTCTTGATCCCCTGTGATCAACTCCCCATTACCATTATCTAGGGGTCCTACATGTTCAGACCTTGGCTTTTTTGCATTTATATGCTTGAAGAATTTTTTAGGATTTGTTTTACTATCCTTGGCCACCTGCCTTTCATTTTGTATTTTTGCTAATTTTATTACATTTTTACAGATTTTATTAAGCTCTTTATATTTTACAAAGGCTACAGCTGTACCCTCAGATTTGTATTTTTTAAATGCCCTTTTTTTGTCATGTATTGCCCCTTTCACAGAAGGTGTAAGCCATGTGGGGTTTAATTTGAGTCGTTTATACTTATTACCTATAGGAATAAATTTTGCACTATAATAACTCAAAGTAGATTTGAAAATCTCCCATTTATCATTTGTTCCATTATTTGACATTAGTTCTTCCCAGTCTATATCCTGAATTGCAGCCCTCATCCTGGGGAAATTGACTTTCTTAAAATTAAATGTTTTTGCCCTCCCAGCCTGCGTTTGTTTTTTACAGTATAGGTAAAATGTAACTATATTATGATCACTGTTACCGAGGTTTTCACGAACATTGACATTCCCAACAAGATCTGCATTATTAGAAATGACCAGATCCAACAGAGCTTCACCTCTAGTCGGGTCTTCCACAAACTGGCCCATAAAATTTTCCTGCAATAGGTTGAGGAAATGTCTCCCCTTTGCAGTTGAAGCCGAACCATGACACCAATTAATATCCCGGAAATTAAAATCTCCCATTATCACTACAGTACCCGCCTGTGCAGCCCGCTCCATCTGTTTATATAGCTGAACTTCCATCTCCTCAGTTATATTGGGGGGTCTATAGATTACACCAAAAGTAATTTTTTCAGTGTTTACCTCCCTTTCTAGTTCCACCCACAAGGTTTCAACCTCCTCACAGTCTTGACCCACTATTGTCTCTTTCACACTCGCCTTCATATCACTTCTCACATACAGACATACACCACCACCTTTCCTATTTGTCCTGTCTTTACGAAAAAGTGTAAAACCCTGTAGATTTACAGCCCAGTCATGTGAAGAGTCCAGCCATGTTTCAGCAACACCAACTATATCTATATTTTCTTCCAGTATCAAGGCCTCCAGCTCCCCCATTTTGCTTGCTAGACTTCTGGCATTTGTGAACATACACTTTAACTTGCCTGTCAGTTTTTCACTTTTATTATCAGAAATGTGATTTGACATTAATCGGTCCTTTTTATTTACACTGATGTTTTGTAACGAAAGGATCTCCTTATCTTGTTGTCTAGTCCTCTCCCCACATTCTGTTTCTCCCCCCACCAATATAGTCTGACCCCTCTCTAACCTGGCTACCCCTTTTTTTTCTACATTGACCTCCCTCCTCAGCCCTAGTTTAAATACTCCGCCACCCCAGCTAGAATTCTCCCCCCCAGCACAGCTGGGGGAGAGTATATTGGCATATTGGCATATTGTTAGGACCTGAGAATAACGGGGCTGCAGTGCTGTGGCCCCTTCAGTTTTTCTCTCTGCACAGCATTTCTCCCAAACACCACTTGTGCATGGAACTGCAGCACAGCTCCATTTAATTGAATAGGGCCATGCTGCAGTTGAATGCACAGCAATTGGCCGGAAGCGTTGATGTGCAGGGAACAACTGTGAAGATGCCACAGCACTAAAGCAGTGCTGCTGCTCCTTCAATCTTATGATCGGTGGGGGTTCTGGCAGTGAATTCCCTAACGATAAGAAAGTGATGGCATATTATGTCCACCGGCAGCAACCAGCCACCACTAGGGGGAGCTAACTGCATAATAATGTATACAGCTCCTATTGAACTCAATAATAAATCAGTATGCAGTGTGCTCCCCTAGTGGCAATAAAAAAAGTTACATTATTTAACTCAAAGGAGTTGTGCCACCAAACCATTTACTGTATATTTATTCTTGGTGAAAACATTAAATTAATTATTTTTACCATTTGTACCTTTTAACCACGCATGCTCGGCCACCAAAAGGGAGAAATAGATGGACAGACAAGCGGGTGGCACTAATAACGCCAGCGGGCACTAACCTTTACTTTAAAGGTAGATATCTTTGTAACGGGGGATTTTTTTTTTTACGAACCGCAAATGGCAAAACTAATATTTTTGGGGTTTTCAGCAAGAATAAATATACACGCTATGGTGGCACAACCCCTTTAACATTTTATTTTTAATGGCTAAGATGAAGTTTGAAGGTACTAGAAAACCCACCCTCCAAGTGTGCCCCTGGTTAGGGTATATTCACAAATACCAGTAGTGGCGTGACAGGAATAGAGATGGTTTTACCATGGATTATGGTTTTACAAATAGTGCAAGGAAAAAACACTAAAACTACTTCTGTAAAAAATTGTTGTGATACTTCATGTGAAAATAGACGTTTTACATAGAAATCTGTAAACTGCTGATTTTCCCTTTTGATCTAAATGTAATATAGATTTATGTGTTTCTACAGACTCTACAGTTACAAATACAGTCTCTAGGGTAGAAACAAACACAGTGTATACACTGCAGATTTTTTGCAACGGATTTCATTGCGGAAAATCTGCAGCGTAGTACAGTAGCAGCAAATTAGACGAGACTTGGACAAAAATCTGCAGAGAAACCCTTCATAAATTGCCCTATGGTGCCATTTTTTAATCCGCAGCATGTCAATTTATGCTACGGAATCGCTGCTCTTCTGTTGCGGGTTTTCCCCATTGAATTTAATGGGTGGAAAAACCTACATCAAAGAGCAATGAATTTGGGGTTTTTGCAGCAAAACGCTGCTTTTCCGCCGCAAAATTCGCTAATGAGAAAAAGTTTTTTGTATAGAAAATTAATAAAAAAGCTCATACTTACCACCGGCCGTTGTCATAGCTATGCAATCCTCTGTTCTGAGCGCAGCCCGGGCTCCTGGGATGGTGTTTCATCCCATGTGGCTTCTGCAGCCAATCAAAGGCTGCACCGGTCACATGGACTACAACGTCATCCCAGGAGGTCGGACTGTGTTTAGAGCAGAGGAACGCATCGCCATGACAATGCTTGGGTGGTAAGTACTAACTTTTTTTTTTCCCCCTGCAACATTCCCAGTGGACATTCCGCCCGAAAAACTGCACAAAAATTTAGTGCATTTTTTCAGGAGTAATTCCCTGAGGTTTCCAGGACGAGTAGCTGTGTACTTTTATACAACGTATCCGCCCTGTGTGTTCCTACTCTTATTGTGAATTACTTTTGTATTGAAATAAACTTGCTGTATACTAGTATTTGGCACAGACTGCAAACTTTCTAGCAGAGATTTCTAATTTACTTTTTAGCCTCCACATAATGTCCTCGTAGCAGAGAGTTCAATATCAGAACAACCAAACTGAATAAAATAACAACAATTCCCTAATAGCGTTTATATCCTGGACTTGAATGGAGAGTTTTTGCCTTTTCATTACAAGTTTACATGTTATTTAATATTTGTATTTCACTTATAATGATTTTTTTGGTATTGATAGGAAATAAAACTAAAACTTTAACAATAGAAAATAAGCAGACTTCATCCAGCGTTGGCAAAACTCACACGCTTCCTCTGAATCCCGACAGTGTTTACACAGCTTTCTACATGATAATTGTGGATTAAAACATAGAAAAGTAGATATATCTCTGAGCTCACTGCCTCCCCCGCTATCCTATGCTGCTCAGGTAGGAAAGTATAGGAGAACCTGACAGAACTGACAGGCACTGCACCAACCATGGTACTACACCCGCAAACAGTGTTCGACCACTGCCCACATTTTCATGTCTTTTTGGAAGGGGTTATTCTCTGCGAGGACTTGGCTGCCTTATCCCATGTTTACTAGGTTGTGGTCTCTCATATATGAGAAGAAAAGGAGAAGGTAGGACATCACAAAATTGTTGTGATCCAATAATGTAAGGTGTTTATTAAAACTCCAATGTCCCAAAAATCAGAGCAGTGACATTTCAGATTTATAACGTCCTTTATGAAGCTGTGTCGGTGAGCATCAGGACTATCATTGCTATAGGGGGCTGTGAAACTACTATGCAAAGGAGAGAGTGTAGATTTCCCTTTTAACCCCTTAATGGGCCTTGAGAACAAGTTTTTTTTTTTTAATTATTCATCCCTGAGCACCATACCTTTTTTTACTAACCATCGACAGAGCTTCAAGAGGGCTTGTTTTTTTGGGGGACAAGCTATAATTTTTATTGGTACCGATTTGGGTACTTAGGACTTACTGATGAACTTTAAATCCTTTTTTAGGAAGAGGGTGATAAAAAAAAAACACCATTCCGACATTGTTTTGTTTTTTGTTGTGTTTTTTTTATGGCATTAACTGTGCGGGATAAATAACACATTCATATTATAGTGCGCATCGTTATGGTTGTGACAAAACAAATCACTTGTAGTTTTTGAAAGATTTTAACTTTTTTTAGGGGATTTGAGCATGTGATCACTTGATTGCTTTAATAATACACTCCAATACTTCTGGAAAACTGACAAGCATCCTGACAGGGATGCTACAGAGCCTAAGGGTATGTTCACACGAGGGCGTCCGTAACGGCTGAAATTACGGGGATGTTTCAGCCTGAAAACATCCCCGTAATTTCAGCCGTAACGGCATGTGCAGGCGCTTGAACGCCGCGTCCATTACGGACGTAATTGTCGCTGCTATTCATTGGAGTCAATGAATAACGGCTCCAATTACGGCCAAAGAAGTGACAGGTCACTTCTTTGACGCGGGCGTCTATTTACGCGCCGTCATTTGACAGCGGCGCGTAAATTACGCCTCGTGTGAACAGACAAACGTTTGCCCATTGCTTTCAATGGGCAGATGTTTGTCAGCGCTATTGAGGCGCTATTTTCGGACGTAATTCGGGGCAAAAACGCCCGAATTACGTCCGCATATAGGCCGTGTGAACATACCCTAAAAGTTATGCACATATGGCAGACCTAGTGGCCTATTTAGGCCTCCGGCTACCATGTAAACCCATCGGCCACTATTGATTACATTGCGGAGGCACAATAGGGTTACAGAGGGAGCCCCCTCCCTATGTCTAACCACTTAGATAGTCGTGGTCAGTATTAACCACGGCATCTGAGGTGTTAACGTCAATCCCTGATGTTTATTACTAATCCCGGCCATTGCAGCAAAGAGTCGGCTGTAATATACGCTGCACATGTATGGCGGATGGCACTGAGTGGTTAAGAAAAATGTATAATGCAAAATTCAAAGGTTCTATTCCTTCCTACAGGTCTCATAGCTTCCATGGTCTCAAAGTTTGAAAGCAGGTTTGGAGTCCAGTGGCTGAAAAATGGTATGACAAACAAAAATCAGGCCAAATTCAGTATACAAATAAGCAGGAACAGTTTATTCGTTTATCAGCACACAGCTATCCTACAGGCAGTGTAAAATAATGTGGCAATCAGGAAGTGGAAGGGCAAGGCTTATATAGGATGTCACAATGGTGAGGCTAACCAGGATGAGAATCGTCGTAATTATCAGACCTGGGTAAAACTTAACGGACACTGGAAAGGGAGCTGTCCAGCACTTCAGGTAACTCATTGAGCAGTGCTGCTACCATGAACAGGACCGTTTCTTGGATTGATACTTGATAGAGATCTAGCTAAATGCCAAAGAGATGACTGAATTTTTGGGTCCGTGTTATGGCTGCCCACAACACATGTATCCCGCAAAGTTCTACTAAACCCAAACTTAGATGACCATAGCATTCCGGTAGAATCACAGCAGTGTTATATTCATGGGAAACTGACGACCAGCCTATTTCCTTTTCACTTTTGGATGAATTGTTGTTTGCTTGAGGTGCCATTTGGAATATACAAAATTGTAATCCATTGTATTATTCTCTGATATTTCTATATTTTGTCAAAAATGAATGCTTGACTATGTCAGGGAGTAAGTTTGATTTGACATGCTATTTATAGAGTCTGCGCCAAATCTATAGATACATGTGGCACACAACAAACCTGCAAGATTTTCAGACAAGAACAGATGTTTTTATAAATGCTCCCCATTGTTAAGCGCTGTTGTTACAGATCCATGATTGAATTGATTCTGTCTGTGTGGGAAGGAATCTAAACAGTCTTGATGTGCTAAAGTATTATACACGTTGCAGTATATTGTTGATCTATTGCATTATGTACACATTTTTATAAATATCTTGAGACATTTTACACAAAATGACGTGTATTGGCATAGTTTATAATGAAGACATATTCAGTGCATTTATGGTAAAACTACAATTCATTGAACTACATGGTATATGCTGTATATGAAATGGACTGACAGGTCATTTTGTTTGATTTACCATGTGTAACACGTCATGAATATACATATTTTATTCATCTATATCTACTGGCAGCCCGTTTCTATTTTGTATCAACTGCAGTAATCATGAGGTTTGCTTGCTGCTCCCTGCAGAGTGTCATTAGCACAGAATGATTCACAGCTGTTGTAAAAGATAAGGGAAGCCACACACCGAGCACCGGAATGTTCCTAGATCAGTGTCATAAAAATTGCCATTGTTTGGTAGTTAAAAAAGTCTATTGTGTAGAGGGTAAAAACGTATGTTTCTATCTCTTATTCCACACCCAAACTTAAAGCGGCTCTGTCACCAGATTATAAGTGCCCTATCTCCTACATGATCTGATCGGCGCTGTAATGTAGATAACAGCAGGGGTTTTTATTTTGAAAAACGATAATTTTTGAGCAAGTTACGAGCAATTTTAGATTTATGCTAATTTGTTTCTTAATGACCAACTGGGCGTGTTTTTACTTTTGACCAAGTGGGTGTTGTGAAGAGAAGTGTATGACACTGACCAATCAGTAACGATCCTTCGACCCCATACATTACTGATCATAGCAAACCATAGTATGAATTGGCCTTATAATTATATTGTGAGCCCTATTAGAGACAGGGATGTGATATGAATTGCGGAAAGCTCTGTACAGTGCTGCAAAATATGTTGCCAGTGGCAAATAAATAAGTCAGTTTTTCTTAACCCCTTAACCCCTTCAGGACACAGCCTGTTTTGGCCTTGTGGATACAGCCGATTTTTTCAAATCTAAGGTGTTACTTTATGTGGTAATAACTTTGGAATGCTTTTACCTATCCAAGCGATTCTGATATTGATTTCTCGTGACATATTCTACTTTATGTTAGTGGAAAAATGTGGTGGACAAATTTGGTATTTATTTGTAAAAAAAAAATACCAAAATGTAGAGAAAATGTGCAAAAATTAGCATTTTTCTAAATGTAAATGTATCTGCTTGTAAAACAGATAGTAATACCACACAAAATAGCTACTAGTTAACCTTCCCCCTATGTCTACTTTATGTTGGCATCATTTTTTGAACATCCTTTTATTTTTCTGGGATGTTACAAGTCTTAGAACTTTAGCAGCAATTTCTCACATTTTCAAAAATATTTCCAAAACCTATTTTTTTTAGGGACTTGTTCAGTTCTGAAGTGGCTTTCAGTGGCTTATATTTTAGAAACTCCCCATTTGTCACCCAATTTTAAATACTGCACCCCTCAAAGTATTCAAAACAGCATTTAGAAAGTTTCTTAACCCTTTAGGTGTTTCACAGGAATTAAAGCAAAGTGGAGGTGACATTTACACTTTTTTTTGAAAATTCATTTTAATCCATTTTTTTTCCTGTAACAGAAAAGCTTTTAGCAGAGCAGCACAACTCAATATTTATTGCCCAGATTCTGCAGTTTTTAGAAATATCCCACACGTGGCCCTAATATGGTGATGGATTGAAACACAGGCCTCTGAAGCAAAGGAACACCTAGAGGATTTTGGGGCCTTCTATTTATTAGAATATATTTTAAGCACCATGTCAGGTTTGAAGAGGTCTTGTGGGGCCAAAACAGTGGAAACAGCCCCAAAAAGACACAATTTTCCAAACTACACCCCTGAAGGAATTTATCAAGGGGTATAGTGAATTAGTGGAATTAGACCATAAAAATGAAAATCTAAATTTTTTCCAATAAAATTTAGAAATTATACATTTTTACAAGGCATAAAGGAGACAAAGCACCCCAACATTTGAAAAACATTTTCTCCTCATTACAACAATACCCCATATGTGGTAATAAACTGCTGTTTGGACCTACGGTAGGGTTCAGAAGGGAAGGAGAACCATTTGGCCTTTGGAGCTCAAGTTTTGCTGGAATGGTTTTCGGGTGCCATGTCACATTTGCAAAGCCCCTTAGGGACAAAAACAGTGGAAACTGTAAAAGGGCTAGTATTTAGTGTGGTTCACTGGCTAGTGTCACCCACTATTACTACTTTTATTAGGGTCATTAGGGTTATGCCTAGCTCCCCTTTCTTTTTCTTTGTATTACGCTTATCTATTTGCCTCTGTACTAAGTATGTGTGTGCGCGGTGATTCACGACACAAGTGTATAGTAAATAAATGTTTTATTACCAACACAAATCACACACTGTTATTAAACACCAAATACACAAAATATATATTCACGGTATAGTATCAGTATCAGAGTCGGTGCCATCATCGCCATATGTCAGCGGTGTATTACAGCTGACATACGGCTGTAATCCTGGGGACCAAATTAGCTTAGATCCCCACCACTAACCCCTTAAATGCAGCGGTCGCAGTGAAATGTAAGATATATTTTTCTTTCTTTTTTTTTCCCCCTCTATTGATCACATGTGTTTGGTATGTATACTTCTGCCTGTACAGGAATCTGCATATTCCTTTTAGTAACTAGGATGTTCCACAGGTATTCATTCTCCTTTGTATATTCTGGTGACGTTAACCTGATTTTTGCTGTTTGGACACACAGCACAGCTCAGGAGCGCTATTTGGCATGCATATTTTGCTGAATTGTTTTTTGGACGCCATGTCGGATTTGCAAAACACCTGAGGTACCAGAGTACAGTGGAAGCCCCCAAGAACAATGTTCCCTCTAAGTCTTTAGCAGCTCCTGAGCGGGGCAGTTAGGGAGTAGGGCAGCCATCAATGGTGGGCGATCTGATAACCAAAAGTAATACCCCCAGTAAACGCTAATATAGCGTACTAAATAAAAGAATAATAAAATGTATTTAAAATTAGTTTTAATTACGTTTTTTAAATACTAGCAGTAGAATATACATTTATAAACACCAATTATAGGCATCAATGAAAGAATGCCTCTCTTACACAACTGTCCCTATAGATAGCGCCACACAGACCACCTATACATAGCAACACACCCCCTCCCTGTAGATAGCGCCACACAGAGCCCTGTAGAAAGCGTCACGCCCCCTCCCTGTAGATAATGCCACAAACAGCCCCCACCCCGTAGATAGCGCCACACAGCTCCCTGTAGATAGCGCCATGCAGCCCCCTGTAGAGAGCACCACGCAGTCCCCTGTAGATAAGTCCATACAGCCCCATTTATATACTGCTACAGAGCAATCCCCCCTCCCCTTGTATATACTGCCACGCAGCAATCCCCCATCCCCTTGTATATACTGCTAAAAAGCAATCTCCCTCCCCTTGTATATACTGTCACACAGCAATCCCACCTCCCCTTGTATATACTGTCACACAGCAATCCCCCCTCCCCTTGTATATACTGTCAAACAGCAATACCCCCTTCCTTCTAGGCAATGAACCTTTTAGGGAAAGTGCCAGGGACTGCAAGGGATGGAGGAGGAGAGGTGAAAAGTTCATGAAATGCCCAGGGATCCAGGATTGGTTACAGAGTGGTGCGAGGGGTGTGGTAAAGTAAATAAGTGTAGTTTGCCCTCTTACTTCTGCTCCAACGAGAAGTACACCTTCTGCAGAGTGTGAAGATCTTGAGCCTCGATTTTTTTCTACATTTTCTGCCTTCATCCTTTTGCTGATGGCTGATTAACTACTGCAGCAGGTTGCACAGCGGGTGGCTCTTGAAGAGACAGCCTTGCTGGAGTCACTGTTAGCAGGGAGGGACAGAGGAGTTACGCACCGGCCCAGGAGCAGTTACTAGCAACTACTTGAGGTTAGCTGCTATGCGTGACTCGTCCCCCTGCTAGATTAAGCCCTAGCCCAGTCGCCAGAGGCCCTCACCGGTCTAGTATCACCTCCGCTGCCTGTAGTGGTAGTGCAGCAAGTGGTCATGGTGGGGCCGAGATAGTGGAGCGTTCAGGCCAGAGGCGTTCCACTTCGGTCGCATCAGCGGGGGATGTGATCCCTCCCTCTCCCCACCGGACCTGTGCTTCCTACCTCCCGCCGCATGGGCCACAGAGATCTGCACCGCGTGTGGCTGCAAGTCTGCCGGCAGTTGCGGCTACCGCCGCTGCGAAGCGGGGGGTGGTGAGTATTGATGCTCCTCTACTTGCAGGCCGGGATGGCGTTGAGGCGTTGCCTGCATCTGAGGTGGCTGAAATGGTCTCCTACCATGCGGCCTGTGTGCAGGAGCTGAGTCTCGCCGGAGTGTGGCAGGCAGCTCCCTATCCGGCAGCTCCCAGCATTGCTGCTCCCTTAAAGGGCTGCTGGATGGAAGAGGTTCAGACACAGACAAAAACGGCAAGTGTCTGCTAAGAATGCTCGGCTTACAGGTGAGCAGTTGGTTTCGCCTGTTGGATGGAACGAGCAAACGGCTGTTAGGGCTGAAGTTTGCCCACGGTTGCGGGGAGTGGGTCTGTTGCGCGATGGGCCTAGTTGCTCCTTTCCCAGGGGTTCTGGGCAGACACAAGTACACAGTATGGGTGAAGTTAGGGAAGATGTTAATGTTGAAGACAATTTGTCTGCCGTGTCACTTTTTTCTTTCGCAGGTGCCGTGACGGATATGTCTCGGGGAGGGAGGAGACATCGCTCATAGAAGCATCGCCGCCATAACCGCCACAGACGTCATAGATCCCCGTCATCTTCCAGTGATATACCCTCCTCTTCATCTTCTACTGCATCTTCACGGTCTCCCCTGGAGTCGGCTAGGGATCGGTCAAAGAGGCGGAATTTCGGTCGATGTCAGGAAGCACATTGCGTACTCGCACTGGCAGCCACACTGTCCCAGGAGTCTTCCATTGCCTGTCCGCCAGGTGGGAGTTTTCCTTTGGTTCCAGGAGGATTGCCAGCGGAAATTATACCTTCTGGAGAGGCTACGAATTCTGCCCCCGGTGAGTATACATGTAATAACGCATGGCATAATAAGAGTGTTTTGTCTGGGAATGATTTTGTTTCTGTTTTAAAGGCTGTTGTAGCTGGTTTAAATGTAAATGAGGTAGCTCCTGCTTTCTCGGTTCCGCCAGGGGGGGGGGCTAAGCTCCCGTCTGCGAAGGAATCGGAATTGAGTAGTTTGAAGTTTAAGGACTCGATATTTTGTGGTGTGGCTCCTCTCGGTACTCACCTGTCGGCATAAATCAAGGAAAAAATATGGAAGAATGATTTTGTAGCTTTTTGGTCATTAGTTTCTGTTGAACAGGTGACTGTTGATAAGGAGCGCACATTTGAAAAGGGTTCAGATAAGAAAGTTAAAGTAGCGAAGACATTTAATAATTGGCTTCAGGGTTATTCTACCCTGGCGCACATTATTTGTCAGCGCTGCCCTGAAAAAGGGGCTGAATTGTTTGTGTATTTTTGATACGATATTTAGCACCCACAGACTGCACGGAGGTGCGGCCTGGTGGCACTATGACAAGGAATTCCGTTGTCGTTTGGCTCTGATGCCTGAAAGCAGTTGGGCGTCCAAGGCAACTGATGTATGGTTCCAGCTCATTTTAGCCCAGACGGGGAAGACCACGTGCCCCTTTTCACAACTGGCCGCAGCTACAGGGAATGCTCATGCAGCCGGGGCCGCTGGGCCCACAGGGGCCTGCTGGTTGTACAACGAAGGTCACTGACGTTTCTTTGCAAATTGCAGGTTTCGGCATGAGTGCTCCATCTGTGGGGACGGCCACGCGGCGCTTAGATGTTTCCGGAGAGGTAAGCAGCCTGTCAAGGCGCCTCCTTCCGGTGCAGCAGAGAATGCCGGTGAGCGTCCACGAGATAGGGCCTTGGCTAGATCGGTACCCCAGGAGGCGGGAGGCAGAGCTGTTCACTGAAGGTTTTAGTTTTGGTTTCGCAATTCCCTATGAGCATACGTATACGTTGTTATTGTCGGATAATTTAAAGTCGGTCAGGGAAAACGTCGACGTTGCACGAAATAAGATTGCGAAAGAGGTGGAGTTGGGTAGGATGGCTGGGCCTTTTTCAGGAACCCCCGTATTCTAACCTGAGGGTATCTCCACTTGGCTTGGTGCCCAAAAAAGAGCCAGGTAGTTTTAAACTTATACATCATTTGTCCTTCCCTTGCGGGGCATCAGTTAACGATGCTATTCCCAGGGAAGATTTGATGGTTTCTTACACTTCATTTGATGTTGCGGTTCAACTGGTGCGGGTGGCGGGCCAGGGTTCATTGTTAGCGAAGTCTGATATTGAGGCTGCTTTTCGTTTGCTACCTGTTCATCCTGATTGTTTCCATTTGCTGGGTTGTTGTTTAGATAGTGAATTTTATGTGATGTGTTTGCCTATGGGATGTTCGATTTCATGTAATTACTTTGAAATGTTTAGTTCCTTTTTAGAATAGGCAGTGCGTTTTGAGTCAGGTTTTTTTTCTGTCATTCATTATCTGGATGATTTTTTGTTTGTCGGCCCTAAAGAGTCCGGTATGTGTGGATACTTGTTGGTTTTTCGGCGGATGGCGGCGCATTTCGGTGTGCCGATTTCTGAAGAAAAGACCGAAGGCTCATCCACGGTTTTGTAATTTTTAGGTATTGAAATTGACACGGTTAAGATGGTTTTTAAGTTGCCTGACGATAACTTGACTAGTGTAGTGTCACTAATTGATCAGGTGGCGGGTTCAAGGAAGGTAACGATGCGACAATTGCAAGCTTTACTAGGATTGTTGGTTTTTGCATGTCGTATAATCCCGATGGGTATAGTTTTTTCGAGGCGTTTGTCGCTGGCCACTAAAGGTGTGCGACGTCCTGATCACTTTATACGGATTACTGCTAGTATGCCTAAAGATTTATTTGTTTGGAAGGATTTTTTTGCTTATTTTAATGGGCGCATGGTCTGTCAGGAAATGGAAGTCTCGAATGTGGATTTTCAGTTGTTTATGGATGCTGCGGGTAGTGACGGTTTTGGAGCGATATTTGGCCATAGAAGGTGCAGGTCCCCTTGGCCGGTTTCTTGGTGTGACCTCGGGTTTACCAAGAATTTAACCTTGTTGGAACTTTTTCCTATCATTGTTGCAGTTGAGTTGTGGGCCATGAGATGGCTAACAGACAAATTCGTTTTTTTTACGGATAATATGTCTGTGGTGCACGCTGTGAAGCTTGTCGTCTGGTTCGTTGCCCGTTTTGGCTTTGTTGCGTTGTTTGGTTTTGAGATGCTTGCATTTTAATATATGGTTTCGGGCGAAACATGTGCCAGGTGTGTGTAATAAAATAGCTGACTCATTGTCTCGTTCGCAGATGTCGTTGTTCCGGGTCTTGCATCCTATGGCGGCTGGAGATGGGGAGTCACCCCCCCCCCCGTCACTTATGGGTCCTGCATCATTTGTAGTACGGCAAGCACTTAAAGGTTGGAAGAAGGAGAAGGTCACGCGAGATATGAGACGTCCTGTATTTTTGGTCTTATTAGAAAAACTCTTGATGGCAGTGTTACAGGTGTGTTGAGATCAGCATGAAGCTGCCCTGTTTCGTGCAGCTTTTTCCTTGGCTTTCTTTGCAGCTTTGCGCATTAGCAAATTGCTCCCCCCTAGTGCGGTTAGGGTGGGGGGTCTTGCATTTTCGGATGTAGTAGTTAGTTCTGAATGTTTGAAAGTGTGTGTGCATAGATCTAAGACTGACCAGTTGGGAAGAGGTTCTTGGGTATCAATCGGGCAATTAGGTGGGAGACATTGCCCACTGGCTATGGTGTCTGAATTTGTGAAAGTACGTGCTCCAGGGCTGCAGTTGTTGTTGCACGCCAATTCCTCCCCGCTTACTCGTTTTCAGTTCACTTCAGTATTTAAGTCATGCTTACGGCACATGGGTCTGCCGGCGCATGAATTTGGGACACATTCCTTTCGTATAGCTGCGGCCACGGAAGCAGATGCACTGGGTCTCGGAGACGCCGCAATAATGCGGTTAGGCAGGTGGACTTCGGGGAGCTTTAGGTCTTATGTACGCCCGGATTTAATGGTCAAGGAGGTTTGAGAGGTGCTAACGCTGGTTACGTTTTCTTGGTATTTTGTATTACAGCATATAATGATGTTTGTGTGTTGTTGAACTGAGGTTCTCGTTTTCTTTACTTGGCAGGAGCTGTGAGGCCCAAAGTTTGGATCATAGGGCACTCATACGTACATTGAGCTGCTACCCGTGCGGCTTGGCGGCCTTTGGGCGCCAATTTGGGTTTGGTTAACGCCGAGGTGCAGTGGCACGGTTTCAGGGGCATGCGGTGGGTACAGTTTTTGCCGAAGTTGGTATCCTTAGGTACTAATGCAAATATTCCATCTGTGTTAATAGTACATGTTGGGGGAAACAATTTTGGTCAGGTAAAAGTAGGGGAGTTATTGTCCTTTATACTCTTAGAGTTGGGTCGTTTACAGCAACTCTTTTCCAAGTGTATTTTAATATGGTCAGAAATAGTCGCCAGGTCAGTATGGCGTGCTGCCAGGGATAGCTCGGCAATAGAGAGAGCTAGGAGATTAGTGAATGTGCGGATCTCCAGATTTGTGTGCGCAGCGGTGGGTATTGCTTTGCGGAATCGCTTATTAGAAGGTGATAATGCAGGACTTCTGGCTCCAGATGGCGTACATCTAAATGATATAGGCCTAGAGACTTTTATTTTGGATTTGCTCGATAGGGCCGAGCGAGGTTTGGCGCTTCTTAGTGGGGTGGTGGGCTAACTGAGTAGTTTTCTCAGTTTCCCTTCATGGCAGAGTTTTAGCTAGGAAGGCGGTTTAGTACCCCACATGCACGCTGGAATAGCGGTTCGATAGCATCTCAGGCTTTGGAACAAACAACATTAACCCCTTCCCTCTTTGGCCACTTTTGACCTTCCTGACAGAGCCTCATTTTTCAAATCTGACATGTTTCACTTTATGTGGTAATAACTCCGGAATGCTTTTACCTATCCAAGCGATTCTGAGATTGTTTTCTCGTGACACATTGGACTTTATGTTACTGGCAAAATTTGCCCGATACATTCAGTATTTATTGTGAAAAACACCAAAATTTAGCGAAAAATTGCAAAAATTAACATTTTTCTCAATTTAAATGCATCTGCTTGTAAGACAGGCAGTTATACCACACAAAATTGTTGCTAATTAACATCCCCCATATGTCTACTTTAGATTGGCATCGTTTTTTGATCATCATTTTATTTTTCTAGGACGTTACAAGGCTTAGAACTTTAGCAGCAATTTCTCACATTTTCAAGAAAATTTCAAAATGCTATTTTTACAGGGGCCAGTTCAGTTGTGAAGTGGCTTTGAGGTCCTTAGATATTAGAAACCGCCAATAAGTCACCCCATTTTAAAAACTGCACCCCTCAAAGTATTCAAAACAGCATTTAGAAAGTTTCTTAACCCTTTAGACATTGCGCAGGAATTAAGGCAAAGTAGAGGTGAAATTTACAAAGTTCATTATTTTTTTCCAGAAATTCATTTTGAATCCATTTTTTTTGTACCACAGAAGGTTTTACTCAAGAAATGCAACTCAATATTTATTGCCCAGGTTCTGCAGTTTTAGGAAATATCCCACATGTGGCCGTAGCGTGCTACTGGACTGAAGCACCGGCCTCAGAAGCAAAGGAGCACCTAGTGGATTTTGGGCCTCCTTTTTATTAGAATATATTTTAGGCACCATGTCAGCTTTGAACAGGTCTAGTGGAACTAAAACAGTGGAAACCCCCCAAAAGTGACCCCATTTGGGAAACTACACCCCTCGAGGAATTTATCTAGGGGTGTAGCAAGCATTTTGACCGGCCAGTTTTTTTGCAAAAATTTTTGGAACTAGGCCATGAAAATGAAAATCTACATTTTTTCAAATAAAATGTAGGTTTAGCTAATTTTTTTTCATTTCCAAAAGAACTAAAGTAGAAAAAGCACCACAGCATTTGTAGAGCAATTTCTCCCGAGTAAAACAGTACCCCACATGTGGTAATAAACGGTTGTTTGGACACACGGCAGGGCTTAGAAGGGAAAGAGCGCCATTTGGCTCTTGGAGCTCAAATTTAGCAGGAATGGTTTGCGGAGGCCATGTCGCATTTGCAAAGCCCCTGAGGTGACAAAACAGTGGAAACCCCCAACAAGTGACCCCATTTTGGAAACTATACCCTTTGAGGAAATTATCTAGGGTATAGTGAGCATTTTGACCCCACAGGTTTTTTGCAGAAATTTTTGCAAGTAGGCTGTGAAAATGAAAATCTACATTTTTTCAAATAAAATGTAGGTTTAGCTAATTTTTTTTCATTTCCACAAGGACTAAAGGAGAAAAAGCACCATAAAATTTGTAAAGAAATTTCTCCCGAGTAAAACAATACCCCACATGTGGTAATAAACGGCTGTTTGGACACACGGCGAGGCTGAGAAGGGAAAGTGCGCCATTTGGCTTTTGGAACTCAAATTTAGCAGGAATGGTTTGCGGAGGCCATGTCACATTTGCAAAGCTCCTGAGGGGACAAAACAGTGGAAACCCCCAACAAGTGACCCCATTTTGGAAACTACACCCCATGAGGGAATTATCTAGGGGTAGAGTGAGCAGTTTTACCCCACAGGTTTTTTACAGAACTTATTGTAACTAGGCCGTAAAAATGAAAATCTACATTTTTTCAAAGAAAATGTAGGTTTAGGTATTTTTTTTTCATTTCCACAAGGACTGAAGGAGAAAAAGCACCACAACATTTGTAAAGCAACTTCTCCCGAGTAAAATAATACCCCACATGTGGTCACAAACATCTGTTTGGACACACGGTAGGGCTCAGAATGGAAGGAGCACCATTTGGATTTTGGAATGGTTTCTGGGTGTCATGTCATATTTGCTGAGCCCCTGTAGTACTAGTACAGTGGAAACACCCCAAAAGTGACACCATTTGGGAAACTGCACCCCCTGAGGAATCATCTAGGGGTATAGTGAAAATTTTGATCCCAAAGGTTTTTTGCTGAATTAATTAGAATTAAGCCATGAAAATGAAAAATATTTTTTTTTTCCAACAAGATGTAGTTTTAGATACACATTTTTCATTTTTACAAGGAATAGAGAAGAAAAAGCACCCCAACATTTGTAAAGTAATTTCTCCCGAGTACGGTAACACCCCATATGTGGTTATAATCGACTGTTTACATATATGGGAGCATTCAGAAGAAAAGGAGCGGTATTTATCTTTTGGAGCGTAGATTTTGCTGGAATGGTTTGCGGACGCCATGTTGCATTTGCAAAACCCCTGATGTACCAAACAAAAGTGACCCCGTTTTAGAAACTACACCCCTAAAGGCATTTATCAAGGGATGTAGTGACAATTTAGACTCCACAGGTGTTTTTCAGAAATGAATACGCAGTGGATGGTGCAAAGTGAAAATTGCAATTTCTCCACTGATCTGCCCATTCACCGCACAAGATGTTGTGCCCCTAGAGAATCTTACCCCATAAATTGTTAAGCGGGTTCTCCCGGGCATGGTAATGCCTTACTTGTGGCCATAAATTGCTGTTTGGGCACACTGTAGGGCTAAGGAGGGAAAGACCGCCATTTTGAGCATGGATTTTGCTTGGTAATAGTTCTGTTTGGGGTTTTGCTGGTATTTCAGCTTATAATGTGGTGGCATATGTAATCTGTGCGGAGTATATCAGGGCATAATAGGAGGGTATAATCATGGGGTAAATAATACAATTATCCATAGATGTGTGTTACGCTGTGAAGCAATCCGTTATGCGCAGGCCGGTGTCACACTGATAAACGGTTTTCTTTCTTATCCCTCCTTTGTAACGCTCTGCACCTTTTGGGGACTTTTTCTCCTTCGTAGTTTGGGAAATATTACTGGGAAAGTTTTGCGCTGATATAATACGGGTGCCCTCGCTTCCAGCGGATGTTCTATGTCCCTGCCCTTTCCTAGTTCCTAAATACTAGGGCCCTGAAACTGAAGGAATGTTCCCCTCCGGCCTGCGCATTGAGATGTTTTTTCATCACCGCATTACTAGTGCCGTAACTTTTTTGTTTTTCAGTTGATTGAGCGGTGTGCGGGCTTGTTTTTTGCGAGACGGGCTGTGGATTTTATTGGTACCATTTTGGAACACATACGACTTTTTGATCACTTTTTATTTCATTTTTTGGTAAAGGAAATTACCAAAAACAAGCAATTCTGGAATAGTTTTTTATTGTTTTTTTTTCTCTGCATCCACAGTGCGCCCTAGATTACATGTTAGCTTTATTCTGCGGGTCGATACGATTACGGCGATACCAAATTTATATAGTTTTTTTTATGTATTGCGGCTTTTGCACAATAAAATCACTTTTTTTATAAAATCATTTGTTTTCTCTGTCGACATATTCTAAGACCCATAACTTTATTATTTTTGCGTGCACAAAGCGGTGTCAGGGATTATTTTTTGCGGCACGGATTGGCGTTTTTTATTAGTACTATTTTGGAGTAAATGTGACTTTTTGATCACTTTTTATAGCATTTTTTGGAAGGAGATGTGACCTAAAAACAAAGATTCTGGCGCTGTTTTTCATGTTTTTTTTTTACCGCGTTCACCGTGCGGGATAAATTACATAATAGTTTTGTAGTTTGGGTCGTTACGGACGCGGCGATACCAATTATGTATAGGTTTTTTTATTTTTACGGTTTTTCCCATAATAAAATACTTACTATGGGAAAAAAGTCAGTTTAGCTTTATTTTTATTTGAAATGTGTGTGTTTTTATTGTTTTACCACATTTTTATTTACTTTTTTTTACTTTTCTGACTTGTCCCACTAGGGGACATGAGGGCCTGATGCCCCGATCGCTACTCTAATACACTGCACTACATACGTAGTTATTCACTGACAGCAAGCCTATGAGGACACGCCGCAGGCGGGTCCTCATCGGCTCCCGTACAAGGCAGACTCGGACGCCATTTTCTGGCGTCCGATTGCCACAGCAACCCAGCGATTGCATCACTGGGTTGCCGATCGGGTGAAAACCTATTGAGCGCAGCATCTGAGGGGTTAATCTGCCGGATCGGAGAGTAGCTCCGGTCCTGGCAGTTACAGGAGGGTGCCAGCTGTATAATACAGCTGTCACCCCGCAGTGATAGTGCCGGCTCTGCTCTGGTTTGCGGGAACCACCTCCCGACAGCGCCGTATATATACGGCGTATGTCGGGAAGGGGTTAAAGAGGAAAAAGCCTTCAAGCTGAAATTAAGTGTTAAATTATTCAAATAAAGTGTTTTGAAAATAAAGCTGTGGCCACTCCACTTCCCATTAAAACGTGTCCTAGTTCTATTATAGAATAAAGAGTGATGGATCCTGGGCGGTGTGAAGGTATGAAGGTGGATATACTTGCAGTCCTTGTATATACTGCGACACAGCAATCCCCCCTCCCCTTGTATACACTGTGACACAGCAATCCCCCCTCCTTTTTTTATATATATATACTGCCACACAGCAATCCCCCTTCCCCTTGTATATACTGCCACACAGCAATCTCCCTTCCCCTTGTATATACTGCCACACATCAATCCCCCTTCCCCTTGGATATACTGGCACACAGCAATCCCCCCTCCCCTTTAATATACTGGCACACAGCAATCCCCCTCCCCTTTCTATATACTGCCACACAGCAATCTCCCGCCCCTTGTATATACTGCCACACAGCAATCCCCCTCCCCTTGTATATACTGCAACACAGCAATCCCTCCTCCCCTTGTACATACTGCCACACAGCAATCCCCCTCCCCTTGTATATACTGCCACACAGCCCCCTCCCCTTGTGTATACTGCCACACAGCATTCCCCCCTCCCCTTGCATATATTGCCACACAGCCCCCCTCCCCTTGTATATACTGCCACACAGCAATCCCCCTCCCCTTGTATATACTGTCACACAACAATCCCCCTCCTCTTGTATATACTGCCACACAGCAATCCCCCTCCCCTTGTATAAACTGCCACACAGCCCCCTCCCCTTGCATATATTGCCACACAGCCCCCCTCCCCCTTTGTATATACTGCCAAACAGCAATCCCTCCCTACCCTTGTATATACTGCCACAAAGCAATCCCCCCTCCCCCTGTATAAAGTTCTACACAGCCCCCCTCTCCCCTGTATATACTGCTACATAGCCCCCCTTCCCTTTGTGTATAGTGCTACACAGCAATTCCCCCCTGTATATTACCACACAGCAATCCCCCCCCTGTATATACTGAAAATATATGGGTATTCAAGTTATTCAAGTTTTGCCCCTGTATATACTGCCACACAACAATCCCCCTCCTCTTGTATATAGTGCTATACAGCCCCCCTCTCCCCTTGTATATACTGCCACACAGCAATTCCCTCCCCTGTATATTACCACACAGCCCCCTCTAAAAACAAACGATTGTACTTACCTTGCCCCGCTCCCGCAACAAACGGAGCGCTATACTGCCTCTTGGGCGGGACGCATGCGCAGACCAGTGTGATGATGTGACATCATCACGCCAGCCTGCGCAGGTAGTCATCCCAGTGCCTTATAGGCTGCAGGTCTAACGTGGCCTGCAGCCTATAGTATTAATTTTGTATCTGCATTCTGAGGATGCACATACAAGTGAATGTGGCGTTACAGTGCGCAGGCTTTACATTTTAGTGAGTGGGCAGACTGTGGAAGATACGCAACCACCCCATCCACGCACATTATAAGTAACACTGCCCAAGAATTACCCCATTTTGGAAATTACACACCTCAAGGCATTTATCATTTGTCTGGACATATGACAGGGCTCAGAAGTGAAGAGCAACATGCGCATGTGAGCCCTATTAAGGTGATTTTCACAGCATTGGGCCACAATTGCAGGGCTTGCAGGTCAAATAATAAAACAAACCCCCAAGTAGTGTCCTGTATTTTGTAAACTACACCCCTTAAGGCATTTTAAGGGGTGTAGTGAGAATTTTGACACCACAGGTGTTTTTTCATTAGAAATTAAAGGTGTATTCTGGTTACAACAAGTTACCCCCTATCTGTAGGGTAAGGGGTAACTTGCTGATAGGTGGGTGTCCGACAGAGGATGAATGGAGCGGCATTGCGCAAGAGAGACCTGCCGCTCGGTTCAAACATCGAGTTCGGGCAACTTCGGGTCCCCATTCTCGTAAACAGTGGGTGTCCGAGCTGTCGGCCACCCACCTATCAGTTACCATACGCATAGGGGGTAACTTGTTGTAACTGGAATACCCCTTTAATTAATGTGCAGCGGGTGGTGCAAAGTGAAAATTGCAATTTTCTACTGATATGCCAATAAAGTGCACAATATGTTGTGTCCAGTTTGTGCCACTGAAGACAAATACCTCATAAAATGTTAAGTGGGTTCTCCCGGGTATGGTGATGCCATATATGTGGATGTAAACTGCTGTTTGGGTACGCTGTAGGGTTCAGAAGGGAGGGAGCGCCATTTGGCTTTTGTAGCGCAGATTTTGCTTGGTAGTTGTTCTGTTTGGGTTTTACTGGTATTTCAGTTTATAATGTGGGGGCATATGTAAGCTGTGCAGAGTACATCAGAGTATATGTAAGCTGTGAGGAGAACATCAGGGTATATGTAAGCTGTGCGGAGTACATCAGGGTATTTGTAAGCTGGGGCGGAGTACATCAGGGTATATATAAGCTGGGCGGTGTACATCAGGACATAATAAGAGGGTATAATAATGCGGCAAATAAATAATATTTCATAGATATGTGGCCGGTCTCACATTAACAAACTGTGTCCAATCTTACCGCTTTTAGAACACTCTGCACATTTTGTATCGCCATATTCTTAGAGCCAGAACTTTTTTTTTTTTTCAACGGAGCTGTGTGAGGGCTTATTTGTTGCTGGACAATCTGTAGTTTTCATTGGTACCATTTTGGTGTACATGTTTTTTTTTATCCCTTTTTATTCTATTTTTTGTCAAGCAAGGTGATCAAGAACCAACAATTCTGACAAAGTTTGTATTCATTTTTTTTTTTACAGTGTTCACCGTGGGCAATAAATGACAATTTTACTTTATTCTGCGGGTCGATACAAATACGACAATACCATATGTATATACTTTGTTTTATGTTTTGCAGCATTTGCACGATAAATTTATTTGCGAAATAAAATTGTCGAATTCCAAAAGTCATAATTTTTTTATTGTTCCTTCGATATAGCCATATAAATGAATGTTTTTTTTGTTTTTTGTTTGTTAAATGTGTTGCACCATTTTTGGGTACATATAATATGTTCATTAGCTCTTATTAACTTATTTGGGTAAGTTAAACAACAAAAAATGTGTCTTTCCATCGCAACCATAACTTTTTCATTTTTTCATTGATGCAGCCTTATGTGGGCTTGTTTTTGGCAGGACGAGACATAGTTTTCATTGGTTTCATTTTGTGGTAGATGGGGCTTATTGATGAACTTATACTTTTTTAGGGGGGGATGAAAGACAAAAAAGCAGCTCCATCATATTTTTCTGTGTTTTATTTTTTTACTGTGCACTGTTTTTTTGTTTTTTTTTACCCCACAAGGGAACATCACAATGTGCCCACCAAAGCATTACTGCTTGTCAATGTAAAACTGACAGTCAGCCTATTAGGACGTGCCTCTAGCATAATAGGCCTAATAGCCATGCAGTCATGGAGGGTCTTTGTTATTGACCACGGGGGGCTATTGCTGTTGACTGCGGCATTCAAGGGGTTAACTGGCTGGGATCTGAAGTTTCCCTGATCCCGGCAATTGCAGCGGGAATCCGGCTCTCAGTCACAACCGGGCACCCGTGGTGATCTGTGCCTGTGCTATCACCATAATGTACTTTCACGTACTTGCATTTCGGGATATCAGAAGGAGACCCATTCTGTGACGTACACGTACAAGATAAAACAGAAAAGGCAGTGGCAGAACTATAGCAGCCATAGCGGCTGCTATGCGGCATGATAGGGCCCGTGCCGCTCGGATCATGACATTTATGTGCCTGTGCACGGCAGCATGGGGTCCCTAATGCCCGGTGCCGTCGCTAGTACAGGGCATCCTCAGGACGCAGAAACAATTGAATACTATGTGGAGCAGGGAGCTAGCTCTCTGCTATGCCATTCACTAGGCTGCAAGCCACGTTAGGCCTGCAGCCTATAAGGCGCTTGGACAGGATCCATATGCAGGCTAAGACATCACTGGATCACGCCGGCTTACACAAGCGTCTCATCTCGGCATATCATAGGCTGCTGAGGAGGCTATGGAGCAGCTCCGTTCATAGCGGGAACGGGGCTAGGTGAGTACAATTTTTATTATTTGTTTGTGGGGCTGTGTGGCACTATCTACAAGGGGGGTCTGTGTAGCACTATGTGTGTGGCACTATCTACAAGGGGGTGTGTGGCACTATCTAAAATGGGGTGTGTGGGGCACTATCTACAAGGGTGGTGTGTGGCAGAATATACAGGTGGTTTTGTGGCACTATCTATAAGGAGGTGTGTGAGGTACTCTCTACAGGGATGTGGCAATCTACAGGGGGCTGTGGATTTTTATTATTGGGATTTAATAAAATAGGGGGGGGGGGGTAGTTGAGCTACAACTTGTCGGCCTACCTGTATTTTTAGATTGCACACAGAACTGATAAATATTTCATTGTCGGGAGGATGGGGTTTCTGGGGGTTGGTGGGCGTTGGTTGTGGGGGAGGGGTGCACAGTCAAAAATTTCCTCTGGGGCTGAGTCTTTCCTACTTACGCCCCTGGGAAAGGGGTTAATAGTCTACTTCTTCTTTGGGCTTTCAGTGCTTGAACCTACAGGCCCTACCGCCTAAGGAATCTACAAGCCTACAGCCTTTATAATATGTACTACTATGCTACTACTATCAAAGACTTTCTTTATGTGCTCTTTTACTGTTCAGCCAACTGGATGTGGATATAAATGTGCATAAGGATTTGGATGCACACAAAGTGCTTAAGATAAGGCAAGAACCAGGCAACAAAAGTGTTGTCATGAGAATATAACAGTAGGGATGCTTTAGACACGTATAAGAAGTTACTAAGTAAAACAAATATATATATTCCCCTATAGCTATAACTTGGAGCTCCAGGGCCAAAGTAAAAAATCTGTAACAGAGCTTCCAACCTACTGTACCCTTGTATCATTTATAATACTGGTCGGAGGCGTAACTTGAAGCTCCTGGTCCTTAACGCAAAATCTGGAACAGGACATTCTAGCTATAAAATATTATTATCTATCTAACTAGTCTTTTTGGGGCAAAGGGCCCTTTTGAGCCCTATAATAATTCAGGGCCCGGGTGCGACTGCACCCTCTGCACCCCCTTAGGTTACGTTCCTAATACTTCTTATGTGGAAGAGGGAGTTCGGAGGCCCTTAGATACCGGAGCCTGGGTGTGATTGCTCCCTATGCAGCATTTTTTTCAGGCCAATTTCAGACAGCAGCAGTACTTTTGAATCAAACTGAGATCACCATAGAACATCATGTTGATCTATGTCTGGATCAGCAGAGCAACTCAAGGTCTGGGTGTTGTGGTTGTAATACAGACCCCTAAAATACACCTGTGTTATGACCTTCCGCAGCTGGCCTTAGGGAACTTTTTTTTATAATACTTCTGGTACCTCTGTTAGGCTTTGGTCCTCTTAATGCTGGTGAGAGCAGTGGCCTGCGTGGTTTGTGGGCAATCTAAAGGATTGATAGAACCTCTAAAGCTTTCAGAGTGGGTTGGCAACATGTGACCATCTGAACTCTGAGATAATCCTTTCCCCTACTTACAATTAAACAATATATAACTTTTTGCAGACAGGTTTTTGTTTTGTGCACATTTCAATTTGTAAATGTCACTCATATGTCCACTGTATTTATAAAGCTTCAAGCCATGACAATTCAACTCCCTTTTTAATGACAAAATTATCAGAATGGGTAATCTTCGTCTATTCTGAACAGCTTTCTAAATTGTGTAAGGACTTTGTGAAGTAGGGGGCAGCACTTTCCAAAATACGAAATGCTTCTTGTTGTGATGTATCCTATTGCTATCCATCTGTAGGTAGACATAATGGACAGAACTTGTCTCTTGAGTTATTTCAAAGTTTTATTCATTTGCTGGCAATAAAAAAGTGTGGATTGCTAAAGGCTCATAAGTTTAACTACAGTGCAATGACTGTTAGGCCTCATGCACACGACCGTGTTTTTGCGTCCGCAATTCCCCCGCAAATCCACGGGAGAATTGCGGACCCATTCTTTTCTATGGGGCCGTGCACACGACCGTAGTTTTTGCGGTCCGTGCACGGCCCGGGAACCCGGACCGCAGAAAGTACGGACATGTCCTATTATGGTCCGGAGTTGCGGTCCGGGCTCATTGAAAACAATGGCCCGGCCATGTGCATGTGCGGGCGGCTTGCGGCTGACAGTCCGCTGACAGTCCGCAGCCGGCCGACACGAAAATCACGGGCGTGCACACGGCTACGGTCGGGCTACGGTCGTGTGCATGAGGCCTTACTGTCAACAAACTACGCAATATTTGTGATGGACTTTAAAGTTTGGTTTCAAGTTTGGGTTGGCCTTATTTTGTCTGCTTTTTAGTCCTCATATACACAGTCATGATAAATGTTGAACATTGTAGAATTCATGCATAAGCACAGAGTTGTTTCCCCACGGATTCATAAAGAAAGGGATAATACAGTGCCACATGGAGGCGTCACATGGTGGCACACAGGGTGCCTACAGCTCTGCAATGGGAACTCTGTGTGGACCATACCGACTCTATGTACAGTATTTTGGATTAAGGCTACTTCCATAATAAATCTGAATGGAGAAGCCATGAATGTTGTGCCAAGATCAGGATTGGATCTCATCAGAGTAAGGCAAGGAAACATTTCCCAAAGGTTTTGTTTTGGGAAGGTTTCCTTGCTTTTTTCTGACTTTTTTTTTTATTGTCCATAGTCCACCATATTGTCAAAACATCTATTATCAATGGCTTGTTTTGTCTTGTAGAAGGGAGAGATGTGCCTTCACACATATAGATCAAGATTTTCTAAGTGTTATCATTCTATAGTATACTTCTTTAACTGATTATCCTTGTTCCTCTTTATAATACAGCATGGACTTCCCAGTATAAATGCTGTGTATCACTCATATATTGAATAAGAGACGACAGAGAACTGGCACTATTTCCTAGGCTTCTTTATACAGTACAATAAGTGCTGCAGAGTTAGAATATAAAACTGTATATGAGATCCCGGGAGATAGACCCCTGTCCATTCTACATTATAAGGATAATATGTTGCCTATAAAAATGAGAACAAAAAGGCGCTACATAGGTTGAGTACGTCAGATTAAAGATGGCTTTCTTTGTTGAGCGTGATAAATAGAGGCTCACCTTTAGTTGTTGTGCATGGATAGGCACAACTATTGCCGATTGAGATAATAGGAAGAATGCTTCCAGAGTCATTTTGCCTAGGGCGTCAGGTGCCAGCCTCGCCAGGGAGTAAATGCATAAGACACAATAAAACAATAGAGTCCCTAAAATAAAACGCGTTTTGTGGAGACAGAACCCCTTTTTCAAATAAGCAAATGTATATTGCAGAGGACCACTGTGCTTATTTAAAGAGGCTCTGTCACTAGATTATAAATGCCCTATCTCCTACATAATGTGATCAGCACTATAATGTAGATAACAACAATGGTTTTTATTTTGAAAAACGATCATTTTTGAGCAAGTTATGAGCAATTTTAGATTTATGCTAATTCGTTTCTGAATGACCAACTGGGCGTGTTTTTACTTTTTACCAACTGGGCATTTTTAAGAGAAGTGTATGACGCTGACCAATCAGACCAATCAGCGTCATACACTTCTCATTGTTCCAGCCCAGCTTCTTTCACTGCACAATCACACTGTGCTGTGGATCATGCTGGGCTGGAACAATGAGAAGTGTATAACACTGATTGGTCAGCGTCATACACTCCTCTGTACAACGCCCAGTTGGTAAAAAATAAAAACACGCCCAGTTGTCTATTAAGAGACTAATTAGCATAAATCTAAAATTGCCCATAACGTGCTAAAAAATTATCATTTTTCAAAATAAAAACCACTGCTGTTATCTACATTACAGAGCCGATCAGATTATGTAGGAGATAGGCCATTTATAATCTGGTGACAGAGCCTCTTTAAGCACTTTAATATTGGCACGAGTAATAGGGGCCTCCCAGGGGCGTGGTCAATTTATACAAATTTAAACACCTGGGGTTGCTAGATGACCAGCCAACGCAGACCAAGGGAGGCTAGTGCGCATGCGCGAAAAAGGGCTGGTGTCTGGAGCGAAACAGGCTCAGACTGTGGAGTGCAGCTGTTCCAGAACAAGTGAGCTAAGAGTAGAGGAAAATGAGTAGGAATTTGAAAATAAATAAGGCTGGGGGTATTATTTATTTTCACATTCCTACTCATCTTCCTCTACTCTTAGCTCACTTGTTGTTGAGTAGCTGCACTCCACAAAAGAGCTAATTTTGCTCCTGACACTGGCTCTTTTTCGCACATGCGCACTAGCCTCCCTTGGTCTGGCATTGGCTGGTCATCTAGCAACCCCGTTTTGCAGCCGGTGGCTAAAAAGAACCAGCAGGCACATATGTGGCTCCTTGGATTCAGCCTCTTTCCTAACAGCCAGATAACAGTGCTGAATCACCGTGAGGAGGTTCAGCATCATAGTGGCAGGCTTCCTCAGCCATACTACTGTATCCCCACTGCCGGTATGCCACAAACCCTCCTCCTGATCGCGGGCCTCATGCCCCCCCCTCCTTCCTCCGCTCATCACCACTCAAGCTCTCACAGAGGAGCTGCCGCTCCAGGCCGCCTTTCCCCCTCGTCTTCAACCTGCTTCCAGATGTTTTTTATATTAACCATGCCTCCTGGAAGGCTCCTATTACTGGTACCAATTTTAAAGCACGTTGGTCCACTGTCTCATGCTTACACTTAAGGGGTTCTGTTTCCCTGAAAGGTCTTGTATTTTAGAGACTCCTGTTTTATTGTGTCTTATGCAATAAATACCTTTTACCCAATTTCCTACTGAGTCGTGGAAGTTTTTCGCCTGAATGGTGTCTCTTTCTTACAGTGGATTTCCACCTGATCTCCATTACTTTTATCTACCTACAGAGAGGGAAGGACAGATTAATAAAGAAGTAGTGTATATTATGAAATTACCACACTTGATGAGTCCTGATAAATATAATTTTTTTCTATATAACTGGAGGTACACTTTAAAGCATACCCTTAAACACCCAGAACACCCTACATTCCCTGCAGCATCTGCTACCATTAGTTGCAAACTTTCGATGCCTTAGAGCCCCTCACACTGTATAATGCGCCCCTTAGTGACCCCACACAGTATAATGCCCTTAGGTATTGTTATTGTAATGACGGCGTAGGGAGACAGGCAGGTGAGCCCTAATCTACCCGCCACTCAGTCCCTGCCTACGTGCACGACCCATCCTAGGCGAAAGGCGTACAACTGGGTGACGGTCCCTACGCTCAATATGTGCATGACAGTAAAACAGAAGCTAAGGTTACACAGAAGCTAAGGTAAATGGGGCAGTTGCCCACGGCAACACCGTGAGCAACAAGAGTAGTGAACGAGCCGAGTCAAACCAGGAGTGTACGAGGTACCAAACGCAGAGCAGGAGCGTAGTCAGTAAAGCCAGGGTCAATATGAAGCAGAGGTCAATAGTAATAGCTGGAACAGCAGAGCCAGGAAACAAGAGAGAATCACAGGCAAAGACTAGAAGCAAATGAAGGTATAAATAGACCGAGGGCGGGAGCTAGAACCGTCTGGCCAGGCTGTGATAGGTTCTCCCACTCCTCAGCCTACCAGCCGGAGTGGTAGCAGATCAAGTCACTCTATCAGAACTAGAAGCAGATGCAGACTGATTAACCACGGGCGTCGACACAGAAGCTGTGTCTGGCAGATCCTTTACAGTACCCCCCCCCTTTTATTAGGGTCCACTGGTCCCTTCCTAGGTGGACCTGGCTTATTGGGGAACCGAAGATGGACCCTTCTGAACAATACCCCAGCGTGAACATCCCGGGCGGGTACCAAAGTCCTCTCCTCAGGCCCGTATCCTCTCCAATGGACCAGGTACTGGAGGGAGCCTTGGACCATCCTGCTGTCCACAATCTTGGCCACCTCGAATTCTACCCCTTCAGGGGTGAGAACAGGGACCGGAGGTTTCCTCGAGGTAACCAAGGACGGGGAGCAGCGTTTCAGGAGGGAGGCATGAAACACGTCGTGTATTTGAAAAGACGGGGGTAACTCCAGCCGGAAGGAGACAGGGTTAAGGACCTCAACGACCTTGTACGGCCCTATATACCGGGGAGCAAATTTTTTGGACGGAACTTTAAGGCGCAAATTTTTTGAAGACAGCCACACCAGATCCCCGTCCACAAACAAGGGGTTAGCAGAACGTCTTCTATCTGCCTGAGTCTTTGGTATGCTCTGGGGCGCCTCTAGGTTCTTCTGAACCTGAGCCCAGACTGTGCACAGTTCCCGATGAACGACATCTACCTCGGGATTGTTGGAACCACCAGGTGAAACGGAGGAGAACCGTGGATTAAACCCAAAATTACAGAAAAAGGGGGAGACCCCTGACGAGTTACTGACGCGGTTATTAAGGGAAAATTCAGCGAGGGGAATGAAGGAGACCCAATCATATTGACAGTCAGAGATAAAACACCTTAAATATTGTTCTAGAGACTGATTAGTCCTCTCAGTTTGGCCCTTAGTTTCAGGATGGAAGGCCGAGGAGAAGGACAGATCAATCTCCAACTTTTTACAGAAAGCTCTCCAAAACAATGAAACAAATTGTACCCCTCTGTCAGAAACAATATTGACAGGAACCCCATGGAGACGCAGGATGTGTTTGACAAACAAGGTAGCTAATGTCTTGGAATTGGGTAGTTTCTTGAGGGGCACAAAGTGGCACATCTTACTGAAGCGGTCTACTACAACCCACACAACCGACTTGCCTTGAGATGGAGGCAGATCGGTGATAAAATCCATGGAGATATGGGTCCAAGGTCTCTGGGGAATGGGCAAAGAACATAGCAAGCCCGCTGGTCGGGACCTGGGAGTCTTGGACCTAGCACAAATTTCACAAGCGGCGACGTAAGCCTTAACGTCTTTAGACAACCCAGGCCACCAATAGTTTCTAGCAATAAGGTGCTTGGTACCCAGGATGCCTGGATGGCCAGATAGTGCAGAGTCATGATTTTCCCTGAGTACCCTTAGCCGGAATTGCAAGGGAACAAACAGCTTGTTCTCAGGAAGGTTCCCGGGAGCTGAACCTTGATCAGCCACAATTTTGGAGACTGTCAGAATCAATAGAGGATATTATTATACCTGGGGGCAAAACACAAGCAGGATCTTCCTCCGAAGGAGGGCTGGCCATGAAGCTACGCGACAGTGCATCAGCTTTAATATTTTTAGACCCAGCCCTATAGGTGACCAAAAAGTTGAATCTAGTAAAAAACAACGCCCATCGAGCTTGTCTCGGGTTTAGCCTCCGGGCAGATTCTAGGAAAACCAGATTCTCGTGGTCGGTAAGGACCGTACCTGGTGCCTAGCCCCCTCCAAGAAATGGTGCCACTCTTCAAATGCCCATTTAATGGCTAAGAGTTTGCGATTGCTCACGTTATAGTTACTCTCAGTGGGCGAGATCTTCCTGGAGAAGTAGGCACAGGGACGGAGATGGGTGAGGGACCTGGTACCCTGGGACAAGACAGCACCCACTCCCACCTCTGAGGCATCAACCTCCATGATGAATGGCTCCATTTGGTTAGGCTGAATCAGCACTGGGGCCGAGATAAAGTTCTTCTTAAGGATCTCAAAAGCCTGGATCGCCTCCGGAGGCCAGTGGAGGAGATCAGCACCTTTGCGAGTAAGATCCGTAAGAGGCTTAGCGATGACCGAGAAGTTAGCAATAAATCTCCTGTAATAATTAGCAAACCCCGGGGCGTGGCTGGGACCTGCATGAGGACGGACGTGTGACCGGGAGCTCCGTGGATAAGAAGCTCAGAAGCGGCAGAAATAAACCAAAAATTCAGTATATACTTCTCTCTCCCGGAGTGTGAGGACGTCTGGCGAACAGGGAACGACTGGAGGTGTGGGACAGGACGCAGAACGGAGCGGGTTCGGCGCTGAGCTCCATTACAACGGCGGAGCGGTGTCACGAGGTGCGAGGGCCTGTGCTCGAGCTGTGTTATAAAAGCAGCGGCTGAGTGCTCACAGCCTACAGCAACAAGTAGGAGAGGCCGAGGCACACGTAGTGGGGAGTAACACGGCTGTTGGCAAATCCAGGGGGAGAGGTGCAGAGAGGAGGAGAACAGGTCGAAGGAGAAGATCCGCCATCTTGTGCATCCCGTGCAACCTGATCTAAGGAGGTATGTCCTAGAAATCTGCCCTAAGCTGAAGGGTGACAACATAGACTGACAAACCTTCCTTTCCCTTCCTTTCCATATATATCTCTACATCTTATCGTCTTTACTCTGAAACAAGAGTACATATAGAAGAGATCGGTGAACATAAAGTTTTGGAGGGAACAGGCGCCATTTTCCCTCTTCTCCCCCCTCCTTTACATCACTGCAAGTAAAGTGTAATAGGCAGGCCTCCAGCCTCAAAATCTGACGGTCTGCAACAGACAGAGAGGAGTCGTTTATATCTTTATATAACAGCACACATAGTTCCCAATGGGAGGCACTACTAAAAAAAAGGATCAGAAATCCAAACCTACTAAACTCACAGAGTTTTTTGCTACTTCTCCTTCCAGGAAGGAAGGAGCAAAGAGGCGATTATCGTTACCTCCACTGTCCCCTGCATCTTCCTCCAGAGCAGAATCACTAAACATCGACATGGGAGAGGATTCAGACATACAGCCAGTATCGGAGAACACAATTAAAAAACTATTGAACTCTTTGAGGGATTCTCTGCAGTCAGACATCAAAAACATTTTAGGAGAATTGAAAACTGACATTCTTGCCATAGCATCTCGAACAGACCATATTGAACATAAATTCGAATCCTTTGCTAAATCGCATAATTTGCTAATAGACGCAAATTCATCGCTAGAGGAGGAAGTACAGAGGTTATCTAATAAAGTGCTGGATCTTGAAGATAGATCACGCAGGAACAATATTCGAATTAGGGGTATTCCGGAATCGGTGACCCCGGACCAACTCTCTATATACCTAACAGATCTCCTGGCGGTGGTGTTACCTCAAAAAACAAACTTGGATATGACTATAGATAGGATTCATCGTATTCCTAAGCCGAGGCATATCGCGCCACACCTCCCGAGAGATTCCATCGCTAGGATTCATTTTTACCACATAAAAGAGGAGTTCCTGCGTACTCTGAAAAATTCTCCAGAATTGCCAGATCGTTTCAAGGAAATTGCGATTTATCCTGACTTGTCAGCAGCTACTATGCTAAAGCGTAGAGAATACATGCCACTCACCAAAATTTTACGAGAAAAAGGAATCCTATACAAATGGGGATTTCCAGTGAAACTCATAATTTCCAAGAATGGGAATGTACATGTGTGTAATTCTCCGGAGGCAGCGAAAACAATACTGCAAGAATGGGGACTGATAAATGCGTCACCACTACAGAGTCCTCGTCGTAGAGAAGACTTGCGTCCAGAAGTAATCACTCCACTGTGGTCGGAACAAGGTAGCCGGTCCAGAAAAAGAACGGGAGATTGATAGATGGATATATGTCTAAATATATTGTGCTAACTGTATAAGAGCTTCAAATGTCTTAGGTATGCCCGTTGATAGATTGTGGAGGTAGTTCATACCTATTTAAGGAAAGCAGGTCCTACTGTTGTTAGCTCCTATTTTTTTTCCCTGAAAGAGGGAAATAACATGCTGTTGGGTTACTTTAACAAGCCGTTAGTTCAGACGGCGATTGGTTTCTACAATGTAGATTGCGTTGTGTTTTGGTTATTTTTCGGCCTCCCCACTACTAAGATTACGGCTGTACTTGAGGAATCCTTATTCAACTATAATGGGTCTTAAGTTTGTATCAATTAATGTTCATGGTTTGAACTCACCGTATAAGCGTTCTATGTTTTGGAAGGAAGCAAATGACTCTAGAGGGGATGTAGTATGCATTCAAGAGTCACATTTACGCACCAAAGATGTTCATCTTCTTAAACACCCTAAATTTCCAAATATTATTTCAGCCACAAATAATGTGAAAACAGTAGGGGTTACTATCGCAATTAAAAACTCGGTAGTGTTTGAAAAGATTACGTCTTCCATAGACCCCCAGGGTAGATATGTGATTCTGGTATGCAAATTGGATTCGGTTATGTATACTATTGTTTCTTTATATGTACCTAATAACCGACAAATTCCGTTTATTACTAAAATTCTTACTAAAGCTAAAGCAATGCAACAGGGAGGTTTACTAATCTGTGGGGATTTTAATACTGTTATGTATAATAGATTGGATAGATCGAACCCAGAGAGAGGCAAAGGAATGGAAATAGAATCTCTGATATCAGGGGAATACTTGCACGATGTATGGCGTTACCAACACGCATCTGAAAAAGACTTCACTTTCTTCTCGGCACCTCATACAGCGTACTCCCGAATAGATTTTTTCCTAGTAGATAGTGAGATTCTCTTAAACTCGGAAAAAACTGACATAGGGGTTATTACCTGGTCGGATCATGCCCCTATATCCTTAACCCTGAAGGCAAAATACTGTCTACCCCCTAGAGCCCCGTGGAAATTAAACAAATTCCTTTTGAAATCTCAGATAAATCAGGAAAGGATACGGACAGCATTACTTGAGTTCTTTAAACTAAACGCTCCCTCCGCTACGCCAGGAATGGTGTGGTGTACTCATAAAGCTTTTGTAAGAGGTTTGTTCATTCAACAGGCGGCTAGGGCGAAACGAGATAGAAATAAAGAAATGGATGCAATATTAACAGCAATTAAGGTCAATGAATCTGTGATGAAAACTAACCCTACTAAGGGTACAGGGGAAATCCTTCGAGATTTGAGGGATAAACTTCAAGTTCTGAACCTATTTCAATATGATAAAAATTTGACACGCCTCAAAATGAATTTTTATACACAAGGGGATAGACCTGGTAAAATTTTAGCGAAAAGGGTAAAAGTACAGACAGCAAAATCAAAAATCCAATATTTATCCCTTCCAAATGGAAAAAAGGTATACGATCCCCAGAAGATTGCAGATTCCTTCGCAGACTATTATAGCCGACTATATAACTTAAAAGAAGACTCTTCTTTACCCCAGGTTACATCGGACTCAATTAAAGAGTTCTTATCTGAAATTAACCTCCCACAACTATCTGAAACACAGATTGGTAACTTAAATGAGCCAATTGCGGAAGCTGAACTTAAAAAGGTAATGAAAGGGTTAAAATTAAATAAAGCTCCGGGTCCGGATGGACTCCCTAATGAATACTTCAAAATATTTGAAGAAGTACTTCTTCCATATATGACTAAGATATTTAATGAGATAGCGACCAAGCAGTATCCCCCATCGGAAATGCTGCAGGCAATATTGATAACTCTCCCTAAACCAGGCAAAATGATGGATAGACCTGAGAATTTTCGGCCAATTTCGCTGCTAAATAGTGATATCAAAATTTTTTCAAAACTATTAGCAATGCGGATTAATGAATGTTTACCCTCCTTGGTATCCTTGGATCAGGTAGGGTTTGTGAAGGGACGTCAGGCCAGGGATGGTACCAGAAGATTATTAGACCTGATTCAGATAGCTTATGACTCATCAGAACCCACGGTAGTCCTTTCATTAGATGCGGAAAAGGCATTTGACCGGGTACATTGGCGTTTTTTAGAAGCTGTTTTGGATAAATTTGGCTTCCACTCATTTATAAAACAGGCAGTCCTATCCTTATACTCCACTCCATCAGCTCTGGTATACATATCTGGATTCTTGTCCAAAACATTTTTGATAAGCAACGGCACTCGCCAAGGATGCCCGCTTTCTCCTTTAATTTTTGATTTATGTATGGAACCTTTTGCGGAAATGATTAGAACATCACCACATATTTCAGGTATTACAGTAGGGGGAAGAGAACACAAAATTGGTCTATACGCGGATGATGTGGTCCTTATTTGTCAGTCACCTATGTCTTCATTAGCAGAAATAACCAGGATTATAGATTGTTATTCGGAGATGTCATACTATAAATTGAATGTATCAAAATCCATGTTAATGCCCATTCATATCCCTCCATTATTAAAACCACTTCTCGCGAGCTTCAATTTTACTTGGGCAAACGATGGTCTTCCATACCTGGGTATCCTACTGACTCCTGACCCATCCATGGTTATGAACATAAATTACACAAATCTCCTATCCCAAATAACAAAGGAGTGTAACAGATTGGATGAATTCCAGCTAACGTGGATGGCCAGGATTAATATAGTAAAAATGCTACTTCTTCCCAAATATCTATATTATTGCAGGACAATACCTTACATAATATCGTCCTCGTTGCTGTCACGATTACAAACGGTACTTATGAAATTCATATGGAATAACAAGAGAGCAAGAGTGGCAAAATTGATATTGTTTAAAAGGGGAAAACATGGAGGATTGGGAGTCCCAAATTTAAAAGCATATAATATAGCGGCCATAATGGATCAGATGAGACCAAGTTGGGCTTCTTCAGAACAACCTTTATGGGCTCAATTAGAAGATGCAATGTTCCCCTCCTTAGTAATGAAGCATTTCATGGTAGCTGCTTACCTAGGGGCTAAAATACCTCCTATGCCTTTGCGGTCGATGTCAGATTCTCTACAGGTTTGGAGGGCATATGTATGTAAAGAAAAATGGATTCATGTACCAAAGACTCAAATCCCAATCCAGATTATTGAAATCTGTCTCCCTCACTTATCAATTACCCCATGGCGGGAAGTGGGAATTGAGGGGTTTTCTGACTTTTTTGAAGGAGACATGTTTAAATCATTTGAAAATTTAGCAAGCACATATAACATCTCGTCTAGATATTTTTTGCAATATCTTCAAATACGACATCTAATGCAATCGGTACAATTTCCAAGGGCTCCAGAGAAAGCTGGGGCCTTCCACAAATTTATGTGGGCAAGGTCAGGTAATTGTAAAGGCACGGCGTGTAGTTATGATCTTATTCTTAAGGTGGGGGAAAAAGGGAAAGCAAGGTATATGGAGAAATGGGAGGGAGAACTGGGGACTTCTTACCCTATAGAACAATGGATTAAAGCTTCTACATGGTCATCTAAAATGTCCAAATGTGTGAATCACACGGAATTAATGAAGAAAATTCATTTAAGGTGGTACCTTACTCCTACTAGGATGGGACATATTTATCGGGGGTCCTCCAGATTGTGTTGGAGGGGATGCGGCGCAAGGGGATCTCTAATACATATGTGGTGGTCGTGTCCTATGATAGCTTCTTTATGGAGCAAGACATTTAATCTAATTTCAGAGGTATCAGACTTAACGGTTAAACCTAATCCTTCTTTAGCAGTACTAGATATCTTGCTTGAAGACATCCCACCAGACAAGAGATTGGTCATTTATCACATTCTAATTGCGACTAGACTAACTATAGCTCAAACATGGAAGTCCCCTAAGTCTCCTACCATAGCTGAAGTCATAAGGAGGGTAAATTTGAACTGTCATTATGAAACATCAGTACTATCACAAGCTCAGACTTATCTCCGTACTAGAAAGTTATGGGAACGGTGGTTAAATTCTAAACATTTTAAATAAAACAACAGGAATGTGGTGTAGTGGGATATTCCATACATGGAGGCATTGTTTATTTCTTGTTTGTTTATTCTTTATAATTTTTTATAATTTTCTTGTTTATATATACATGTAACATTGATAGATCTCGAAATGTTTAGAGGTCTTTGTATACGTGTTATGTTTTGTGTTGGAAAATTCAAATAAAAATTTATTGAAATTAATAATTAGCAAACCCCAGGAAGCACTGTAACGCCTTCTGGGAGGCAGGTTTGACCCATTCAGCCACAGCCTGAACCTTGGCAGGGTCCATGCGTAATTCATTAGGAGTGAGGATTTGACCCAAAAATGGTATCTCCTGCACCCCAAACACACATTTTTTGGATTTAGCAAAGAGTTTGTTTTCCCGAAGGGCCTGCAGCACCTTCCTGACATTCTCAATGTGGGAGGACCAGACCTTGGAAAACACAAGTATGTCATCAAGGTACACTACAAGAAATACTCCCAGTTAGTCTCTTAAAATCTCATTTATGAAATTCTGGAAGACCGCGGGAGCATTACACAACCCAAAGGGCATGACGAGGTATTCGAAATGAGCTTCGGGCGTGTTAAACGCAGTCTTCCACTCATCCCCTTCTCTGACTCGGATAAGGTTATAAGCCCCCCGAAGATCAAACTTAGAGAACCATTGGGCCCCCTGAACCTGATTGAAGAGATCAGGAATAAAAGGAAGGGGATACTGGTTCCTTACAGTGACCTTACTCAAGTTTCGGTAATCGATGCACGGCCTAAGACCACCATCCTTCTTCCCTACGAAGAAGAAGCCAGCACCTACCGGAGAAGTAGAGGGGCGAATGTAACCCTTGGCCAGGCTTTCCTGTATATATCCTCTCATGGCCTCACGTTCGGGACAAGAGAGATTAAATATCCTACCCTTAGGGAGTTTATCTCCTGGTACCAAATCGATTGCGCAATCATATTCTCTATGAGGAGGTAACACTTCGGAGGCCTTTTTAGAAAAAACATCAGCGAAGTCCTGAATAAACTCAGGTAGGGTGTTCACCTCCTCAGGGAGAGAAATAAAATTAACAGAAAAACAGGACGTCATGCATTCATTACCACATTTAGTAAGATCCCCAGTATTCCAGTTAAACGTGGGATTATGCATCTGCAACCAGGGAAGGCCTAAAACCAAATCGGACGATAATCCCTGCATCACCAGTACAGAGCACTGCTCCAAATGAATGGAGCCAACAATGAGCTAAAAAACAGGGGTATGCTGCGTAAAATAACCATTAGCAAGTGGAGAGGAGTCGATACCCACTACCGGGACAGGTTTAGGCAAATCAATAAATGCCATAGCTAGAGACATAGCAAATTCCACAGACATAATATTAGCAGAAGACCCTGAATCCATGAAGGCACTGCCGGTGGCAGACCTACCCTCAAAAGAGACCTGAAAGGGAAGCAAGATCTTATTAGGTTTCATATTTACGGGAAATACCTGTGCGCCCAAGCGACCTCCCCGATGGTCACTTAGGCGCAGAAGTTTTCTATTTACGCCTAACGAAGCAACGGAACCTCGGGAGCCATCATGGGGGAGCCAGAGGAGAAGGCACAAAAACGTTCAAGTCGCCGTTCCCTGAGATGTCGGTCAAGACGTACCGCTAAAGCCATAACCTGATCTAGAGAGTCAGAAGAGTTATAGCTAACTAATAGGTCTTTCAGGGCGTTCGACAGACTCAATCTAAACTGGCACCTCAAGGCAGGGTCATTCCAGCGAGAAGCTACACAACACTTCCTAAAGTCAGAACAGTACTCCTCAACGGGTCTCTTACCCTGACGTAAGGTCACCAGCTGACTCTCGGCAAAGGCAGTCTTGTCAGTCTCGTCATAAATGAGCCCGAGAGCAGAAAAAAAAAGGTCAACAGAGGAAAGTTCAGAGGCGTCAGGAGCCAAGGAGAAGGCCCATTCTTGGGGGCCGTACTGCAGCCGGGAGACAATTATTATGTAATAATGGGGTAGGGAGAAATACAGGTGAGCCCTAATCTACCCGCTACTAAGTCCCTGCCTACTTGCACGACCCGTCCTAGGCGGCGGCGTACAACTGGGCGACGGTCCCTATGCTCAATATGTGCACCACAGACAAACCGACAAGGGTACACAGAAGCTAAGGGAAATGGGGCAGTAGCCCACGGCAACACCGTGAGAAACAAGAGTAGTGAACGAGCCGAGTCAAACCAGGCATGTACGAGGTACCAAGCGCAGAGTAGGAGCGTAGTCAGTAAAGCCAGGGTCAATATGAACCAGACGTCAATAGTAATAGCTGGAACAGCAGAGCCATGAAACAAGAGAGAATCACAGGCAAAGACTAGAAGCAAATGAAGGTATAAATAGACCGAGGGCGGGAGCTAGAACCATCTGGCCAGGCTGTGATAGGTTCTCCCACTCCTCAGCCTACCAGCCTGAGTGGTAGCAGATCGAGTCACTCTATCAGACCTAGGAGCAGATGCAGACTGATTAACCACGGGCGTCGACACAGAAGCTGTTTTTGGCAGATCCTTTACAGTTATTTTGTTATTAAAATTTACTTCTAAAACATGTTTTATTTTTTTTATACGTGTTTAAGTTTACATCTTCTTTATTAAGGTCATCTTAAATAGGTGTTTTGTGTGGGGTGGGGGGTCAGAGTTGTGGAGGGGGGGGGGCTTTTGCCTTTCCTGCCTGGAACATCAAAATACCTTGTCCAAGCCTTGAGTGGAGCTACACTTTAGTTCATAATATGGCCAAATCTTAATAGATCATTAAACTGTAATAACACTGTATTAATTATGTGTGGTGGTTAAATGTTTTGCATATTGGTAACACAAAAGCTTCTCCATTTTACAGCTAAACCAAACAGTTTCAGAGGTGAATAATTGATAACTATTTTTATAGTATGTAATGTGATAAAGAAGAAAGTGATACTGCATGTGTCATTAACTAAGGCCTCATGCACACGAACGTGTTTTTGTGGCCGCAATTCACACGCAAATCTGCGAGTGAATTGCAGTCCGATTTAATTTCCATGGGCCCATGCACATGACCGTGGTTTCCACGTTCCGTGCATTGCCCGGGAGCCTGGACCGCAAAAAGATAGGACATGTCTTATTACGGCCGCATTTTACGGTCCATGCTCATTGAAATGAATGCACACGGCCATGTGCACAGCCCGTGATTTACGGGCGGCTCGCAGGTGACACTCCACGACCGTCCAAGTCACTGTGGTCGTGTTAAGGAGCCCTAAATCAGTAATATATATATATATATATATATATATATATATATGTATCATATATAGATAGATAGACACACAGTATATATATAGAGTGTATATATATATATATATATATATATGTGTATATATATATATATATATATATATATATATACTAATTATCACCAATAGTCTCTAAAGGAACAGTCTCCTTATCTGAGTGTAAGACAATTTAGGTTGCAGTAAGAATCTTGTTGACATGTACTGTATAAGCCCCTGGGTAACACATTGTTCACTGCAGTATGACTGCAGGACAGTATAGGAATGTATCACACACTGAGCAGCTCCCGGTGATTTTTCATTGTTTGAGCATGGGCTCTCAGGGAAATTGAAGCATAATAGTAGCGCAGCTGGAGATGATTGTTCCATGGCACAGTTGGCACAGTTAAGCACAATGTTATTTAGCTGACTGCTGAGTCCTGGACACTATCTATATTCTTTTTTGTTTTCTTTATATTTTACTATAACTTGATACCTTTCTCATACTTGTATTTTTAGTGTAGAAATAGTAAATGTGTACTTTAGAATGAAACATATAAACATATATGACAGAAATTAATAATATGCTTAAAAAAACTATATAATTAATTTCAATGTAATTAGATATTCTATACACTGTATGCTAAATAAGCCCACTACTTAAAGGGAAACTAATGTTACAAAATAACTTAATATTGAAATCACGTTTTATTATGTTAAACTTTTATAAGAAAAAATATTTTGATGAGTTTTCTTTTTTTAATTTTCCATGTCGCTATCAATATAATAAATTACATTTTGCAGTTCTTACACTTTTAACACCTCCTGCACCTTAGCGATTGCTTTTCAGTTTGTGCTGTGTACACTGTGGGTAAACGGTCAGCTCATTCTCGAGGGCAAGATTACAATGAAAGAAAACTGAATGCACAAAAAAATATATCACACAATATGACAATAGGTAATAAAGACAGCTCAGCTACTTCTACTTCCTTGCACTTCCTGCTCAGTGACCTCTGCACATGTCACAGAGGATTCTCACAACACTCATGCCATAGAAGTCAATAGATCCTTTTCTGACTGAGGCTTCTTAAATCCAGGTTGCAAAGCAAACCTCTGGAACTGTTGCAGCAATAGCTCAGGCAAAATGTATTTTCAAAGAGGCAGAGTGGAGTAGGAAAGAAGTATGGTAACTGGAGAAAGAGGAATTTTCTGTAATAATATATATTACAAGGTTTCTCATCTTCGCTTGTACTATTGATTAACCCCTTCCCGACCTTTGACATATCCATACGCCAAAGTCGGGTAGGGAAAGTATGGAACAGGCTCACGGAGTGAACCTGCTCCATACGATGCTGGTGTAGTCTGTATTTTACAGAGTAGCGACCACAGCATTTAAATCGTTAGAAAGTGGGGGGGCGACCACCTCTAACAGCTCATCACGCCCCCCCGCAATGCAATCACGGGGTGGAGATGGTTGCTATGGCTGCCTGGTCCGCCATCTTTGTGCTCCTATTAAGCCCTGCCTCTGAACTATTGCAATATATCATTATTTAATCCGCACGGTGAACGCCGTAAAAAAAAAACAATTGTAAACGCCAGAATCTCTATTTTTTTGGTCACCTAATCTCCCACACAAAATGAAATAAAAAGTGATCAGAATGTCGCATGTACCCCAAAATGGTATCATTAAAAACTACAGCTTATCCCGCAAAAAATAAGCCCTCATACCACTTAATCGATGGAAAAATAAAAAAGTTATGGCTCTCAGAATTTGGCGACACAAAATAAATTTTATTTTTTACACTTAGGTTTTTACTTGTAAAAGTAGTAAAATATAGAAAAATCTATATAAATTTGGTATCGCCGCAATCGTATTGACCTACAGTTAATAAAGTTAACATTTTGTTTTAATTGCACAGTGAATTCCATTTAAACATGGCACAAAAACAATTGAGGAATCACAGTTTTTTTCCAATTTCCTAGTACATTATATGGCACAATAAATGGTGCTACGAAAACCTACAACTCGTCCCACAAAAATCAAGCCCTCATAGGACTAGATCGATGGAAAAATAAAAAAGTAATGGCTTTTGGAAGGTAGGGAGGAAAAAAGGAAAATTAAAATCTGAAAAATGGCTGTGGCGGGAAGGGGTTAAGGAAAAGTTGTTTGATAATCGGAGGCAGGGTCGCCATCAGGGCAGTACTGGAGGTACTGCAGTCAGGGGCCCGGGCATAAATGTAAAAAAAAGGGGCCCGCACTCTGCCGCTGGAATTAATATACTCACAGCAGTGTGGTTCTTACGATTTCATTTTGGTGAAAGGAACAGGTCCCATCACGAAGCCGGGGCCCGTTCTTTTCATCAGATTAAAACCATAAGGGCCCGCTGGAGAGTGAGATGTGCCCCCCCCCTCCTCCTCCACAACAGCGTGACAGCGTGTGGGGAGGAGACAAGGGGTGGAGACATCACAGCAGCGGGAGTTATAAGCTCAGCCTCGGAGGATACGTCCAGCAGCAGCAGCAGTCGTCGTCTTCTTCTGACACAGTGAGTACTAATTGAAAAAATCTCCTCCTGCCCCCATAAAAAGTAAATATGTTACCCACCTCTGTATTATTTCCTGTTAACACTGCAGCGTAGGATTGTATCACTATCGGCTCTATGGCTCTTATCTCCCGTCCTGTGTAACATGTGACAATAAACCTGTCTTCTCCCTCTGTTTACACAGGACAGGAGATAAGAGCCGTCGTAGAGCTGAGTGAAACAATCCTATGCTGCAGTGTAAACTAATACAGACGTGGGTAAGATTTTTGCTTTCTATTGGGAGGGGGTAGAGTTAAATTATAATGGGGGCAGGGAGATGATAATGGGGCAGGGAGATGGCATTGGATGGGGAGGGCAATTATGCTAGTGGGAAGGAGATTATAATGGAGGGAGGATGGCACTTGAGTAGGGATGCATGATGCATCAAAACTTCAATATTCTGCATACCCAAACTGTTCGATACCATTATTTCATGTATTTCGATACTTAGCTGTGCGGCCGCACAGCTTAGTATAGTAACAGATTAACGTATGAGAGCGGGGCTGGAGCTGTGTGATACAGCCATTGCCTGCTCCTGAGTCCTGATGACAAGTGCGCGCCGTCAGGATGATGCGATGCGGCTGGCGCTGCACTAATGAGCGGCGGCACTGAAGACAACATGGCGGGCGCACTTCAAAACACCCCCATGTCCTGCCTTAAGAGCCTGAACCGCCGCTCTTTAGTGCAGCGCCGGCCGCATCACCTCATGCTGACTGCATTCGCACTTACTGTCAGGTGTGGGGCAATGGTTGTATTACGTATTACACAGCCGCAGCCCTGCTCTATAACGGCGGAGATCAGAGAAACCTCTCATCTCAGCCGTTATTCCCCTGAATGCTGCAATCAAAGCGACTGCAGCATTCAAGAGGAAATGAGAAGGGGGATGCCCCTTGGATCGCATCACAGGAATCCCTGTGATGCGATTGAGGGACAAACCATATATGATCAGACAGTCCAGGGTCCATTGAAGGACCCCAGGACTGTCCTACCATATTTCCTATTAGGGCATACTTAGGTATGTCCTAACAACTGCCTGTGTACTATCCGTACACAGGCTAATGTACTGTAATATAGATATAAGCCTGTGTACTATCAGTATATAGATATATACCACTACATTAAAGTTTAAAAATAAAGTAAAAACATAAAGTAATGTTAAATTTAAAAAAAATACACATACACCTTTTTTACAATAAACATTAAAATAAGTCTCAATACATAAAATATACACATATTAGGTATTGGTGCGGCCGTAATAACCTGCACAACTATTTTTTTGCGTCATTTATGATGTGTACGCTGTAAAAAAATAAAATAAAAACTGCTTTCTATCACTTATTTTGAGGCACGAGGTGTGATGAATGTAACCTCCATGTGCCTCACATTAAGGCCTCATTTACACGAACGTGATATACGTCCGTGCGACGCGCGTGCTTTTCACGCGGGTCGCATGGACCTATACAAGTCTATGGGGGCATGCAGACAGTCCGTGAGTTTTGCTCAGCGTGAGTGCGCTGAAAAAAACTCACGACATGTTCTAAATTTCTGCGTTTTTCCCACATCACGCACCCATTGAAGTCAATGGGTGCGTGAAAACCACGAAGGTCGCACGGAAGCACTTCCGTGCGAACTGCGTGATTCGCGCAAGAGCTGTCAAACTCTGAATGTAAACAGAAAAGCACCACGTGCTTTTCTGTTTACAAACATCCAAACGGAGTGTCTTAGAGATGAGCGAACCGAACTTCACCGGGTTCGGCCGAACTCGTTTTGACCGAACCCGGCAAAAAATGTTCTGGTACGCGACGTCAGGAGACAGTCACTGTCCAGGGTGCTGAAAGAGTTAAACTGGTTCAGCACCCTGGACAGTGACTTCCGATCACAATATACATGAACGTGTAAAAAAAAAAAGAAGTTCTGACTTACCGATAACTCCCGGCTTCTTCCTCCAGTCTGACCTCCCGGGAAGACAATTCAGTCCAAGTGACAGCTGCAGCCAAATACAGGCCAATCACAGGCTGCAGCGGTCACATGGACTGCCGCGTCATCCAGGGAGGTGAGGCCGGATGTCAAGAGAGGGACGCGTCACCAAGGCAACGGCCGGGAGACCGGACTGGAGGAAGCAGGAAGTTCTTGGTAAGTATGAACGTCTTTTTTTTATTCACAGGTTGCTGTATATTGTGATCGGAATTCAGTGTCGAGGGTGCTGAAAGAGTTACTGACGATCAGTTAACTCTTTCAGCACCCTGGACAGTGACTGACGTTGACTAGCCTCATCTCTATGATGGCGGCTGCGCGAAAATCACGCAGCCGCGCATCATACACTGATGACACACGGAGCTGTCAAGTGCTCCCGTCAGGGAGTTAAATGCATGGCTTAAGTCTTGGTGTAGAGGAGAAGGATTTGGGTTCCTAGAGCACTGGGCTGACTTTTCATTGGGGTACAAACTGTATTCTGCAGATGATTTGCACCTAAATGGAAGGGGGTCCGCTGTCCTGGGGGAGAGAATTCTAGCTGTGGTGGTGGAGTATTTAAACTAGGGCTGAGGAGGGAGGTCAATGTAGAAAAAAAAGGGGTAGCCAGTTTAGAGAGGGGTCAGACTATATTGGTGGGGGGAGAAACAGATGGTGGGGAGAGGACTAGGCAACAAGATAAGGAGATCCTTTCGTTACAAAACAGCAGTGTAAATAAAAATTCCCAAATAATGTCAAATCACATTTCTGATAATAAAAGTGAAAAACTGACAGGCAAGTTAAAGTGTATGTTCACAAATGCCAGAAGTCTAGCAAGCAAAATGGGGGAGCTGGAGGCCTTGATACTGGAATAAAATATAGATATAGTTGGTGTAGCTGAAACATGGCTGGACTCTTCACATGACTGGGCTGTAAATCTACAGGGTTTTACACTGTTTCTGAAAGACAGGACAAATAGGAAAGGTGGTGGTGTATGTCTGTATGTGAGAAATGATATGAAGGCGAGTGTGAAAGAGACAATAGTGGGTAAATACTGTGAGGAGGTTGAAACCTTGTGGGTGGAACTAGAAAGGGAGGTAAACACTGAAAAAATTACTTTTGTTGTAATCTATAGACCCCCCCAATATAACTGAGGAGATGGTAGTTCAGCTATATAAACAGATGGAGCGGGCTGCACAGGCGGGTACTGTAGTGATAATGGGAGATTTTAATTTTTGGGATATTAATTGGTGTCATGGTTCAGCTTCAACTGCAAAGGGGAGACATTTCCTCAACCTGTTGCAGGAAAATTTTATGGGCCAGTTTGTGAAAGACCCGACTAGAGGTGAAGTTCTGTTGGATCTGGTCATTTCTAATAATGCAGATCTTGTTGGGAATGTCAATGTTCGTGAAAACCTCGGTAACAGTGATCATAATATAGTTATGTTTTACCTATACTGTAAAAAACAAACGCAGGCTGGGAGGGCAAAAACATTTAATTTTAAGAAAGCCAAATTCCCCAGGATGAGGGCGGCAATTCAGGATATAGACTGGGAAGAACTAATGTCAAATAATGGGACAAATGATAAATGGGAGATTTTCAAATCTACTTTGAGTTATTATAGTGCAAAATTTATTCCTATAGGTAACAAGTATAAACGACTCAAATTAAACCCCACATGGCTTACACCTTCTGTGAAAGGGGCAATACATGACAAAAAAAGGGCATTTAAAAAATACAAATCTGAGGGTACAGCTGTAGCCTTTGTAAAATATAAAGAGCTTAATAAAATCTGTAAAAAGGTAATAAAATTAGCAAAAATACAAAATGAAAGGCAGGTGGCCAAGGATAATAAAACAAATCCCAAAAAATTCTTCAAGTATATAAATGCAAAAAATCCAAGGTCTGAACATGTAGGACCCCTAGATAATGGTAATGGGGAGTTGGTCACAGGGGATCAAGAGAAGGCAGAGTTACTAAATGGGTTCTTTAGCTCTGTATATACAACAGAAGAAAGAGCAGCTGATGTAACCGGTGCCAGTGCTGTTAATATATCAGTTGATATACTGAATCGGATGAATGTAGATATGGTCCAAGCTAAATTAAATAAAATAAATGTGCAAAAGGCCCCGGGACCAGATGGGTTACACCCTAGAATTCTTAAAGAGCTTAGTTCAGTTATTTCTGTCCCCCTTTTCATAATATTCAGAGAATCTCTAGTGACTGGTATAGTGCCAAGGGACTGGCGCAGCGCAAATGTGGTGCCTATTTTCAAAAAGGGCTCTAGGTCTTCGCCGGGTAATTATACACCAGTAAGCTTAACATCCATCGTGGGGAAAATGTTTGAGGGGCTATTGAGGGACTATATACAGGATTATGTGACAAAAAATAGTATTATAAGTGACAGCCACACGGTTTTACTAAGGACAGAAGTTGTCAAACTAACCTAATCTGTTTTTATGAAGAGGTAAGCAGAAGCCTAGACAGAGGGGCCGCTGTGGATATAGTGTTTTTGGACTTTGCAAAGGCATTTGACACTGTCCCCCATAGACGCCTAATGGGTAAATTAAGGACTATAGGTTTAGAAAATATAGTTTGTAATTGGATTGAGAATTGGCTCAAGGACCGTATCCAGAGAGTTGTGGTCAATGTTTCCTACTCTGAATGGTCCCCGGTAATAAGTGGTGTACCGCAGGGTTCAGTGCTGGGACCACTATTATTCAACTTATTTATTAATGATATAGAGGATGGGATTAATAGCACTATTTCTATATGACACCAAGCTATGTAATATAGTTCAGTCTATGGAAGATGTTCATGAATTGCAGGCAGATTTAAACAAACTAAGTGTTTGGGCGTCCACTTGGCAGATGAAGTATAATGTAGATAAATGTAAAGTTATGCATCTGGGTACCAACAGCCTGCATGCATCATATGTCCTAGGGGGAGCTACACTGGCGGATTCACTTGTTGAGATGGATCTGGGTGTACTTGTAAATCATAAACTAAATAACAGCATGCAGTGTCAATCAGCTGCTTCAAACGCCAGCAGGATATTGTCGTGTATTAAAAGAGGCATGGACTCATGGGACAGGGATGTAATATTGCCACTTTACAAAGCATTAGTGAGGCCTCATCTAGAATATGCAGTTCAGTTCTGGGCTCCAGTTCATAGAAAGGATGCCCTGGAGTTGGAAAAAATACAAAGAAGAGCAACGAAGCTAATTAGGGGCATGGAGAATTTAAGTTATGAGGAAAGATTAAAAGAATTAAACCTATTTAGCCTTGAAAAAAGACGACTAAGGGGGGACATGATTAACTTATATAAATATATAAATGGCACATACAAAAAATATGGTGAAATCCTGTTCCTTGTAAAACCCCCTCAAAAAACAAGGGGGCACTCCCTCCGTCTGGAGAAAAAAAGGTTCAACCTGCAGAGGCAACAAGCCTTCTTTACCGTGAGAACTGTGAATCTATGGAATAGCCTACCGCAGGAGCTGTCACAGCAGGGACAGTAGATGGCTTTAAAAAAGGGTTAGATAATTTCCTAGAACAAAAAAGTATTAGCTCCTATGTGTAGAAATTTTTTACTTCCCTTTTCCCGTCCTTTGGTTGAACTTGATGGACATGTGTCTTTTTTCAGCCGTACTAACTATGTAACTATGTTACTATGTACCTTACACATTAACCCGTTGTGACTGAGAAACATGATAATTACTATTAATGCGAGGCACATTCAAAATTCATCATCATACCACGCGACTCACATGAGAAAATGGAAGAACTTTATTTTTTTTTTATTTTTTTTACTGTTGGCAAAGTATCATTTTGGTATCGAAATCGCAATACTACACAAAGTATCGGTATCGAAGTCCAAATTCTGGTATCGTGACATCCCTACACTGGAGGAGGCATTATACTACGGGGGGGGGGGTAATAATTGGGGAAAAATTGATGATATCTGAAGGGAGGGGAGAAATTATACATGGGGAGGGGTAGAGGAAAGGGAGAGTATACCTGGATAGGGGAGAAATCTTATACCGGAGGCATAGTTGGCAACAGTCCCAAATTTGCAGGGACTGTCCTGAATCTACAGAGACAGTCCTGGCAAATTACTGTCCCAGACGTGTCCCAGCCACTGCCATATTAAATTGTATCTGCGTCCACAGGATGAAGATACAATGGAATACTATGGCAGAGCAGGAAACTATCAACTTCCTGCTCTGCCATTCACCCATCCAGGAGCGGAATCCCCGGCCAGAGAGTAGCCGACACTCTGGCCGGGGATTCCTCTCCTAGAGGTAGCCCCTGAGGTCACTGTCCATATATGGACAGTGAGGTCTGGGTCTCCTCCTGGACTGGAATCCCCTGTAGAGAGTGCCACACACACCCGACTGTAGATAATGGCACACACACCCCTGTATTTAGCGCCGCACATACCCGCTGTAGATTGCGCTGCACATACCTCACTGTAGATAGCACCACACCACCCTGTAGATAGTTCCACCCACACCCCCTGTAGATAGTTCCACGCACTGCCCCCTGTAGATAGCGCCACACACACTCCCTGTAGATAGCGCCACACACAGCCCCCTGTAGATACCGCCACACACACCCCCCTGTAAAGAGTGCCACACACAGCCCCCTATAGATAAAAGTCTAAATGCTAAACTCTGGCCACAGGTAGGGGTCTGGTGGAAAGGTGTCTGAATTACCTAGCAGGTCTGGTCTAGGGTCTGAATTTTTTTCTGGTTTGGTGTCTGAATTAATTTTGTTGTGTGGTTTTTACACAGATAACGTGTGTGTGTGGCGTGTGAAGAGAATGCAAAAGCATCATCCAGGCATGCCCGTGGCGGTGGGAGATCTTAGGGACTGCAGCAGCCAGACCTACATTTTGGTGAGTGACTCAGCTTCAGTCCAATGATTTTTGTTTATGTTCACCCTGACAGATTCTTTGCACACACACACACTGTTTCCCTTTTTGCCCCCCACAGAGCCGCTGTCTCTTCCCTGTCACTCCACAGAGCCCCTGTGAGGTTGCGTCTCCCCCCTGGCTACCACTGCTACTTTCAGTTCTCCCAGCCCTGGCACTTAGTCTCTCCCCTTTGCCCTCCAACACCCACCTCCTGTCTCTGCCCTGCTCCTCCAAAGAAACCCTGCTAGTTTTCTTTTTAATGTGCCCCACCTCCCGCCCCTTTACATTTCACCCCCCCTTCTAATGATGAGTGGGTGGGGGCCCAGACTCATTGGCAGTATGGGCCCCAGAAAATCCTGATGGCAGCCCTGATCGGAGGTATACTTCAAAGGCTATGTAAACTTTTGAAAGGCAATTTTATATTATTTTGTAATAAAAAGGTGTATGAGTGTCAGAGCCGATTCTAGCTTTTCTGCTGCCTGAGAAGAAAATTGAAATGGCGTCCCCCAGATCTTGATTGACATCCCCCTGGCTATTCTACATCACTAGCAGCCTCACAAAAAAATCACACCACCCATTATCCCGCTGCAGATCATACAGTGACTACAGTACTGATTAGAGGCAGAATAAACATTTACATTAAGTGACTCACAGGTGGCGTCTCCATCCAGTCCAGGCCTCTATGATGACTTCTCCCGGCCATAGCCTATTTCTGCAGTTTTCCACTCAGATGTTTTCAGCTTCTCACTTTTCAAACATTTCTGCATCTATAAATGAAGATAAAATTCTCATGGTGACACACACTACGCCACTAAATCTAATAGTGCCACGCACTGCACCTCTAATTCTATTAGAACAATACACTGTGTCTCTGATTATAATAGCACCATACACTTTGTCCCACACACACACACACACACACACACACACACACACACACACACACAGTGCCCGTGTAGATAGTGCCCCCCCATAGAGCCCCCTGTATATGCAGCAACCACGAGGAAGAGCTTCCCAGGAGGATGGGAGCAGTAGTGAAGTGCACGGTGTATGGCCTGAGGTATCTGTAGGAATCTCTACCTCTCCTCCCTCGCTCCTTCTCGGGCTGGCACAGTGACAGGGGGGCTGCACTATGGATGATGGTGGTGATAGTCTTTTCCCCCGTAGCAACTCCCGTGATGGTGGTAGTAGTATGTGTGCGCCTGGCAAGGTGGTATGTGGGGTGCCCTTGATGTTATGCAGTGCAGGGACCAGACGACACAGGGGATTTGAATAACTCACGTTTACTGAAGAACTTTATACAGTCTTCCAAAATGGAGGCACATTATCTTCTGTCCACTTCAGCAGTTGAGGGGAAGAAGGGACCAGTGGGTGACCAATGAGGGTTTCAATTGTCCAGCTATATCTAGAAATCATTCACTTTTCCAGCAGCGTGTGTAATAAATGAACTCACTTTTCTCAGTGATGAGGGTTGTAGTTGAGTGACTTGATAGACACTTCTTATATTAATTGTGGTGTGCGGCAGAACCGGTAACAGCGCCAGCAGGAGTTCTGAGGCCCAATATTATATAGACTTCTCCTCAGAAACAGACAGACAGCTTTTCAGCTAAATAATACTTGCTGTGGTGATGATAGAGATGATATGCTGGTTACAATCTCCTTACTGTTCCTCCTCTTGCATTGGGCTGCAGGTGCTGAGACCTGTTGCCAGTTGAAAGGATTGTATTAATCTGCTGTGTCAGAGCAGCTAGCAGACATGTCTGTCTCCTCACAGACACGACCCGACTCCTCTGTGTAGACTGTGAGACAGAGTCAGAGTGAGGCTCTAGGGCTGTAGCCAGGCTCCACCCCCTTTTCAAACAATGCTAGATGTACAATGCACCCTCTAGTGGCTCCCCACTGATACCTTCATCCTTCTCTTCAGCTGGTGAACAGCACACTGTGTGAAAAATAATAAAGACATGTAAAACACATACAATGCATGACATACAAATAACCGGGAACCAGAAGGGTATCTTCTGGGATGCTGCATATATAGTGCCCCTTGTAGATAGTGCCCCCCATAGAGCTTCCTGTAGACAGTGTGTTTTAGAATCATTGATCATATACCGCCCATTCGGAGGGGTGGTGACAGAGAAATTATTGAAACACAGGGAGTTGAAATTGATTTATGAATTTGACACGTTAAGCTCTAGGGGACTCAACTTGATTTCAGTTTTAAACCGTTTATATAAAGGCATTTTGTTGGCTTAAATTTACTTTGTACATTTTAGGTATTTCTTGATTGTTTCTAATTGCACACCTCCATATTGTTGTTTGTTTTTTTTACAGCAATTTATCTATTAGGAAGCTCACAAACCTACCAAAATGGCTGAAATGGATCAGAAAAATAGATTGGATATATTCCGAGTAAAATTGTCCATATGGATCTTATGTCCTTGTTAATGTTTGCATAGACTGCTGTTCACATTTATCTTCTATACATAAAATATTTGTTTTGTTATCTATTATTGTGCTGGACCATGTTTGGTTATGTTGTGACATAACTATTATACCATTGTTATGTATTCTGTATTAATGGAGCAGTGGATGTCTGGTATACTGTACTGAGCGGTGGATGTACGCTCGTGCATGCGCACTTAAGTTAATTGAACCAGGGAGCTATGACTCTCAGCTCTGTGAGTCCTGAGTGGAATTGGTCGCTATTGCGCATGCGTGGCCACCAGGCGCATGCGCACTAGGACTGATAGCTGCCATGTTATTGACGTAATAAAGACCTTCTTGCTTCTGTACTCCGTACATGCACAATGGCGCGTGCGCACTAGGACTGATAACCGCCATGTTATTGATGCAATGAAGCCCTTCTTGCTTCTGTACTCCGGACATGCACAATGGCATTATTTAGACGCAAAATAGAAAATATGGCATTATTGTGAATATCCATAGTGGCTATGGATCGTTACATTCAGCGGTGAGGTTTGTGGACGTCCAATATTCACTTTAGTTTACTGTGTGTGATAAAAATGAATAAATGTGCGGTTTTAGGAGGAGTATACACTTGGTTATCAGCGCTGAGTTTCAGTTTCATTTTTTTTATGATTAATTGCCCAGCCCTACCCTCCAGTTACAATATTAATTAGTTTCGGAAAAAATATTGTTACTTGAGACTATAACTCTATGAATAATCAGTAATGAAATCCTAAAAACGTCTTCCCAACATAGGAAAAAAACAACAAATAAGTGGATAGCAAATACAGATAAAGCAAGTCCTTACATATGAAAACCCGAGAGAGCTGCTGGAAGCTGTAAATCACGTACAGTATGAGGACCAGATCTTCTTCAGGTTGCTGTGGAATACACAGTGTACTGAAAAAATAACATGAAGTCACCCGCACCGGATATCCAAAGTAGCAGCTCATCTTGGGACAGGTAGATAGCAGTACAGAACATGCAGAGTGTTGCTACTAGACAACATGCCCTTCAGTAATGCAGGTTTTTACCATAGAAATGCCCATGATAATTGACTAAATCTTCCAGCCAATCGCATGTGTCGCAGACCATGTGTCTGTGGCATCGTATGGTGAATGTGGTTACCAGTTACAATATGCCGGGAGAGACCATTGAATGTAAAAAATATTGTAGGCTGAGGCCATAGTAACTTGAGGGTCCACTGTACATATGGTTAAGGCCATTTCACACGGGCCAATGATCAGGCATTCCAGATTATTGCCCTGTGTAAACAGAACAACAATCAGCTGATGAACGAGAAAACGCTTGTTTATCGGCTGATCGCATCGTATATACAGTCTAAAATATTATCATTGTCGCAGCACAGCTCCCTGTGTAAACAGGGAGATGTGCTGCCAAAATTATGGTAATGAATGGGGAAGAGCGATCGAGTATTGATCTCTCGTCTCCATACATTTCTGATCATAGCTCCTTGTGAATAGGAGCCAATTTTGGGCAGTGTAAAAGGACCCTTAGTGTTCATCATAGTACCTAAATTCTAGCTATAGTCAAACCAGTTATTAAAACAGAGTGAAAAAAATGTTGTCTTGTATCTTACATTACCTTGTATTTATTCTATGAAGTCATATTCCTTTACATCACCTGCCTGGCACTACCATTTAAAATGTTGCCAGTGCTCCCAAATGCATCTCTGTGCCATATTTCAACTCTATGACTATACGACTACGGCGTAAAACCCACAGCATATCTGCCCTGTGAGTGACTGCAGCAGTCACATGGGATGAATTATTTTTTTGTGGCGGAATCACAATTTTTCCGCCACAAAATCTGCTATTCGTTGTGGGATTTACCTCCCCACTTAATTAAATTAAGAAAGGCCGCAACAAAAAAACAGCGATTATGCAAATAGAATTGACATGTTGCAGATTTAAAAAATGCACCACAGGTAAATTTCAGGGCGTTTTTCCCGCTCATTATTTACGCATTTGTTCAAATTGCATCCACTCTGCTACTACTGTATTATGTTGCAGATTTTCCGCAAAGAAATTTGTTGCGGAAAAACCACAGTATTTACGCTACGTGTGAACTTAGGTTTATTACACAACAAATGATTGGGCGAACAGGTACTCAAACGAATGCTCATTTATGATAATTTCCCTGTGTTAACAGGCCAGTGATCAGCCAACGATTGTGGAAATACTCCTGTATCGGCTGATTGCATCTTTCAGAAAAATGGTTGCTTGTCGGTGGCACATCACCCTGCGAGAACAGGGGATGTGTTACCGAAAAGATGCAAATGTATGGGGAATAGCGGTCGTATTAACGTTCGTTCGTCTCCAAACTTTCAATGATTGCTCTGTTTGAATGGAGCAAACAAGTGCCCATCGTCATATTGTATTGTCAATCAGCGCTCGTTTAATGGACAGCATATCTTCCTGTCCCTGTGTTCACATCCGTTAGGAGCCTTCGTTGCGGATCCGGTCAAAAATGCTAAACAAAATGAAGGAAACCATAACGGAAACCTGAAGGACCCCATTGTAGTCAATGGGGTCCGTTGGTCAACGTTGGTGTTTGTCTTGCGACAGACCCGTCAGTGCCGTTGTTTTTCATTGTTTGCTCCTATGATGGAATAAATATAGAATGCAGATGGGAACAGAGGCTACCGTGTAAAACAAAATTTAAATGTAAACATTATCGTTACATCTTCATATTTAAATTCTACTTTGGCTTTATCCAACTAAAGATCTAGTTAATTTTTCTTTACAAATATTTATGGAAATAGTATAACCTAAACCCCCTACACCATCAGCATTAAAATGAAATTGATGAGTCTTAGTAGTGATTTCTGGAGTTTTAAAATAATAATCATAGTCAATCAGAATATATTAAACTTTGAAAATACTATATCCTAATTAAGATTATAGAAAGTACCTGAAGTAAATATCTTTACAATAAACAATTACACCGGCTCTCCAGGCATCCCCGAACAAACATGCATATATGTCAAATCTCATTTAAATAATTTATTGTCATATGTAAAACTGTTGAACAATCTTAATACCAAATGTCAGACAAAAAAGTCTTTCATAGCGCCATAATAAATTAATGAACGGGATTCTAATGAGTTAAATTGCTATAAACAGGTTTTTTCGTCTAACACTAGTTCTATATAATTAAATGTACATAGATAGATAGATAGATAGATATAACTGATAAAGATTTATTTTATGAATGCTGTTTCTCTTTTAGAAGAAGTCAACCAATTGTCAGGAATACTGTAGTTAACTGGATAGAAACAAAGTTTCAATGTTTCAGAGCAGGTCTGAAAATAAAGGAAAGGATCTGATTGGTTGCTATGGGGTACATTTATACTTTTTCTTAGCACTGATTCTCCTTGCAAAGATCCAGCAAAAGGTAAGGAGTTTTTAAGGCAAAACTCCCTGGGAAAATTGTGCAAAACAGCTCTCCTCCCGAATGAAGAAAACAGTCTCTTCAGAGTCACCTAGAGGTGATGTCCAATGCCCTAAAGTCAACCCAGAGATTCCCATCTGTAGACAGTACTGTTTCCGGGTCATTGCTCTTCGTCAGAACAGAGTAGGGTTCGGATTGGTTAAAGGGGCTCTGTCACCACATTATAAGTGGCCTATATTGTACATGATGTGATCGGCGCTGTAATGTAGATTACAGCAGTGTTTTTGATTTAGAAAAACGATCATTTTTGACAGAGTTATGACCTATATTAGCTTTATGCTAATGAGTTTCTCAATGGACAACTGGGCGTGTTTTACTATATGGCCAAGTGGGTGTTGTGGAGAGAAGTGTATGACGCTGACCAATCAGTGACCAATCAGCGTCATACACTTCTCCCCATTCCTTTACACTGCAGATAGCGATATAGTTATATCGCTATGTGCAGCCACATAAACACACTATAACGTTACTGCAGTGTCCTGATAATGAATATACATTATCTCCAGCCAGGACGTGATGTGTATTCAGAATCCTGTCACTTCTGTAGCGTCTCTGTGAGATTTACAGCAAGGCAAGCGGAATCTCGCGAGATTACGATGTAACCTGTCATTTCAAACGAGATTACGCTTGCCTTGCTGTAAATCTCACAGAGACGCTACAGAAGTGACAGAATTCTGAATATACATTACCTCCAGCCAGGACGGGATATGTATTCAGAATCCTGTCACTTCTCTGCGATTTACAGCACAGCAAGATCTCGCTGTAAATGACAGTTCACAGCATAATCTCGCGAGACTACGCCTGCTGTGCTGTAAATCACGGAGAAGTGCAGAGAAGTGGTCAGGATTCTGAATACACATCACGTCCTGGCTGGAGGTAATGTATATTCATTGTCAGGACACTGCAGTAATGTTAGTGTTTGTGTATGTGGCTGCACATAGCAATATAGCTGTATTGCTATGTGCTGTATAAATGAATGGAGAGAAGTGTATGATGCTGATTGGTCAGCGTCAAACACTTCTCTCCACAACGCCCACTTGGCCATATAGTAAAACACCCAGTTGTCCATTAAGAAACTTATTAGCATAAAACTAATATAGGTCATAACTCCGTCAAAAATAATTGTTTTTCTAAATAAAAAACACTGCTGTAATCTACATTACAGCGCCGATCACATCATGTACAATATAGGGCACTTATAATGGGGTGACAGAGCCTCTTTAAGTAAGATTTATAAAAAATAACTACCTATAGACATTTTTTTTCTGGAGGAGAGATAATATACAAGAGGTCTAATGTGTTTCCAAAAAAAATTACCGTGAATTCGCCTTTCATAAAGTTTGACTTATTTGTGTTGGATGCTTACCAGAGTGGCAAGCAATGTGATCATTCACCAGTGCATGGGTCATGTGAGTAGCTACATTTTTGGAGCGGGTGCTCTGTGGTTGTTGCAGGGATGATATGGTGCACAAAGAGGAACAGACCGACTTAACTATACCTGAATTCTTTATCCCCCTTTTTATTTCACCTTTGTTTGTCTGTTTAGTACTTTATCATTCAGGACCCTATCTGATATCTTTTGATTGTTTTTTCTTTTATATGGTATTACCATTAAAAAATTGCATTGTAGCACTACTTGAAGATCAGTGATAGGGCTCATTCAGACGAGCATGTAACTTGTCCATGCGACGGCCGTTAAAACAACGGCCATCACATGCACACATGTATTTCAATGAGGCCATCCACACCGCAGTTGTTTCAATGGAGCGTGTGAAGGATCCGTGGAAAAATAGGACATGTCCTATTTTCTTGTGTTTTCACGCATCCCTCCATAGTCTATGAGGGATCCGTGATAACGGGTCCCGCACTGTGCACCTCGGACGAGAAAAACATCAGTTTTTCATGTCCGAGACTGCAAACGCTTGTCCTAATGTAGCCTAAGTGTGTTCACATCAGGCTTCCGTTCATCAGTTCCATTCCACCTTTCTGTCGGAGGAACTGATGATCGGAAAGCCAAACGGAAAACATAGTTTCCGTTTGTATTACCATTGATTTTATTGGTAATGCTTCATTTGCAATTGGTTTCCATTTGTTACCGTTCTGTACATTTTCCGCTTTTTTTCATGGAAGCAATAGCGTAGTGGGCTGCGCTGTTGTTTCTACAAAAAAAATGAAAACTTTACGTAACGGAAACAAACGGAAACCAACTGCAACGGAAGCATTACCAGTGAATTCAATGGTAATGCAAACGGAAGCTATAGTTTCCATTTGACTTTCCGTTCATTGCTTCCTTTGACGGAAAGGTCGGACGGAACCCTTATCCTTGTATAACTGACATCTTATTCAGTAACGAATATCATATTTAACTGTGTTAATCTTTATATACTATAAATACTAATTAGAGATAAACAAATAATTATAAATCTTGCCAAAGTATGTATTCATTTTAATGAATCGTGATCACAGTGGATACACTTAATTGTTTTGGAAAATCTATTTTTACCAGAGAAATCCTTGCTGATAAGCTGCTCACAAAGCATTTTGCTTCTGGGAACCTTAAGAATCAGTTTTAATCTGTCAGTGAACATGGCAGCAAGTGCTCAATTTTCCTGCAGCGCCACCAAAGGGGAAATTAAGCACTACACAGTTTCCATTAAAAATCCATGGTCTGCACATGTAATATTGTACATCAATGTGACAGGTCTTCCAAAGGGAGATATGTGGTTTGTAGCCACTCATAACTCTGGATAATAGATGAGGGGAGGGAATGGGAGTAAAAAAGGTGTCAAATAATTCTTGAAGAATTTGTTTTTACTCAATGTATTACAATGCATACAAAAACAATGATGAAATATTAAACAAGAGCATAAAAATATTCCAATAAATATTATAAAACTGGACTGTATATGATATTCAGTTGGTTAGCATAGTAGTTACATAGTCAGTACAGTTGAAAAAAAAAAACATGTCCATCAAGTTCAATCAAGGGATGGGAAAAGGGAAGGGAAAAATTTCTACACATAGGAGCTAATATTTTTTTGTTCTAGGAAATTATCCAAACCTTTCTTAAAGCCATCTCCTGTCCCTGCTGTGACCAACTCCTGCGGTAGACTATTCCATAGATTCACAGTTCTCACAGTAAAGAAGGCTTGTCGTCTCTGCAGGTTGAACCTTTTTTTCTCCAGACGGAGGTAGTGCCCCCTTGTTTTTTGAGGGGGTTTTACATGGAACAGGATTTCACCATTCTTTTTGTATGTGCCATTAATATATTTATATAAGTTAATCATGTCCCCCCTTAGTCGTCTTTTTACAAGGCTAAATAGGTTTAATTATTTTAATCTTTCCTCATAACTTAGATTCTCCATGCCCCTAATTAGCTTTGTTGCTCTTCTTTGTATTTTTTCTAACTCCAGGGCATCCTTTCTATGAACTGGAGACCAGAACTGAACTGCAAATTCTAGATGAGGCCGCACTAATGTTTTGTAAAGTGGTAATATTACATCCCTGTCCCGCGAGACCATGCCTCTTTTAATACACAACATTACCTTGCTGGCCTTTGAAGCAGCTGATTGACATTGCATGCTGTTATTTAGTTTATGATCTACAAGAACACCCAGATCCTTCTCAACAAGTGACTCTCCCAGTATAGCTCCCCCTAGGACATATGATGCCTGCAGGTTGTTGGTACCCAGATGCATAACTTTACATTTATCTACATTAAACTACATTTGCCAAGTGGACGCCAAAACACTTAGTTTGTTTAAATCCACTTGCAAATCTCGAACATCTTCCATAGACTAAACATTACTACATATCTTGTGCTATTAATCCCATACTCTATATCATTAATAAATAAGTTGAATAATAGTGGTCCCAGCATGGAATCCTGGGGTACACCACTCATAACCGGGGACCATTCAAAGTAGGAATCATTGACCACAACTCTCTGGATACGGTCCTTGAGACAATTCTCAATCCAATTACAAACTATACTTTCTAAACCTATAGTCCTTATTTTACCCATTAGACATCTATGTGGGACAGTGTCAAATGCCTTTGCAAAGTCCAAAAACACTATATTCACTGTGGACCCTCTGTCTAGGCTTCTGCTCACCTCTTCATAAAAACAAATCAGGTTGGTTTGACAACTTCTGTCCTTAGTAAAACCGTGTGGCTGTCACTTATAATACTATTTTTTGTCACATAATCCTGTATATAGTCCGTCAATACCCCCTCAAACATTTTTCCCATTATGGATGTTATGCTTACTGGTCTATAATTACCTGGGGTAGACCTAGAGCAAATAGGCACCACATTTGCCCTGCGCCAGTCTCTTGGAACTATACCAGTCACAAGAGAATCTCTAAATATTATGAAGAGGGGGACAGAAATAACTGAACTAAGCTCTTTAAGAACTCTATGGTATAACCCATCTGGTTCGGGGCCTTGTGTACATTTATTTTATTTAACTTAGCTTGGACCATATCTACATTCAGCCAATTCAGTATATCAACTGATATATTAACAGCACTGGCACCAGCTACATCAGCTGCTCTTTCTTCTGTTGTATATACAGAGCTAAAGAACCCATATAGTAACTCTGCCTTCTCGTGATCCCCTGTGACCAACTCCCCTTTACGACTATCTAGGGGTCCTACATCTTCAGACCTTGGCTTTTTTGCATTTATATACATAAAGAATTTTTGGGGATTTGTTTTACTATCCTTGGCCATCTGCCTTTCATTTTGTATTTTTGCTGATTTTCTTACCTTTTTACAGTTTTTATTAAGCTCTTTATAATTTACAAAGGCTGCAGCTGTACCCTCAGATTTGTATTTTTCAAATACCCTTTTTTTGTCATGTATTGCCCTTTTTACAGAAGGTGTAAGCCATGTGGAGTTTAATTTTAGTCGTTTATACATGTTACCTATAGGAGTAAATTTTGCACTATAATTACCCAAAGTAGATTTTAAAATCTCCCATTTATAATTTGTACCATTATTTGACATTAGTTCTTCCGAATCTTTATCCTGAATTGCAGCCCTCATCCTGGGGAAATTGGCCTTCTTACAATTAAGTGTTTTTGCCCTCCCAGCCTGTGTTTGTTTTTTACAGTATATGTAAAATGTAACTATATTGTGATCTGATTACCGAGGTTTTCACGAACATTGACATTCCCAACAAGCTCTGCATTATTAGAAATGACCAGATCCAACAGAGTTTCACCTCTAAACGAGTCTTCCACAAGCTGGCCCATAAAATTTTCCTGCAACAGGTTGCGGAAATGTCTCCCCTTTGCAGTTGAAGCCGAACAATGACCCCAATTGATATCCCGGTAATTGAAACCTCGCATTATTACTACAGTACCAGCCTGTGCAGCCCGCTCCATTTGACCTTCTATCTCTTCAGATATATTGGGGGGTCTATAGATTACACCAAAAGTAATATTTTCAGTGTTTACCTCCCTTTGTAATTCCACCCACAAGGTTTCAATCTCCTCACAATCTTCACCCACTATTGTCTCTTTCACACTCGCCTTCATATAACTTCCCACATACACCACCACCTTTCCTATTTGTCCTGTCTTTCCGAAACAGGGAAAAACCTTGTGTCATGTCCGTGGCTGCGGGCCATCAGGAGACGCCAGCGCTCGCTTTTACTTACCTCGGCCGGATCCCGTATGGTGTAAGCGCATGCACGTGCCCGCTCTTAAAGGGGCAGCACTCACACCGGACTTTAATGAATTACCAGCCCATGAGTGCCCTGGACTATAAGAGGGGTTCAGCCCCTTGCTTCTAAGCCTGAGCGTTGTTGTCATACCCTAAGTTTGTCTATGCGATGGTCTCCTAGTGTGCTCCTGTTCCTGTTCCAGTTCCTGTATCCCATGCTATCCTGGTCGTGTGCCGTGCTGAGCCAGAGTCGTGCTGTGCTGTATACCATGCCTCTCCTGCTTCACCACTCCTGACGTCTGCCTGCTGCCTAGTCCCAGCCGAGCCTGCCTTGCTACTGTCCGAGCTGCCACAGTTACCCTATACGAACTATAGACTTTAACCTGCGCCCTGTTGGCCAGCTGCCATACCACCAAGGCGATACGGCCCAGTGGGTCCACGAACTCTACGTGACACCCTGTAGATTTATAGCCCAGTCATGTGAAGAGTCTAGCCATGTTTCAGCAACACCAACTATATCTATATTATCCTCCAGTACCAAGGCCTCCAGCTCCCCCATTTTGCTTGCTAGATTTCTGGCATTTGTGAACATACACTTTAACTTGCCTTTCAATTTTTCACTTTCAGTATCAGAAATGTGATTATTTGACATTATTTGGGCATTTTTATTTTTACTGATGTTTTGTAACAAAAGGATCTCATTATCCTGTTGTCTGGTCCTCTACCCACAGTCTGTTTCTCCCCCCACCAATATAGTCTGACCCCTCTTTAACCTAACTACCCCTTTATTTTCTTCATTGACCTCCCTCTTCAGCACTAGTTTAAATACTCTGTCACCCCAACTAGAATTCTCTCCTCCAGCACAGCAGACCCCCTTCCATTTAGGTGCAAATCATCTGCAGAATACATTTTGTACCCCAATGAAAAGTCAGCCCAGTGCTCTAGAAACCTAAACCTTCTCCTCTACACCAAGACTTAAGCCATGCATTTAACTCCCTGAGCTCCTACTGTCTTTCCTGTGATGCGCATGGCACAGGTAGTATTCCTGAGAATAGTACCTTGGAAGTCCTTTCCTTCAGCTTGTAGCCTAGTCCTTTAAAACTATTCTTAAGGCTCCTCCACGTACCATGTATTCTGTCATTGGTTCCCACATGGACCACGACAGCTGGTTCATCACCAGGCCCTCCCAGCTTTTTATCCACCCGTTCCACCACATGCCGAACCCTGGTACCAGGGAGACAGCAAACCATTCGGTTGAGGCGGTCTTGGTGACAAATTATTCTCTCCGTCTTCCTGATTATAGAATCCCCTACAACTAGCAATTGTCTTGCTTTACCTGCATTACCATCCCGCCGACTACTAGCTTGGCTGTTCTCCTAGCTGTTAGGGAGATCAGTATCCACTAGGGGTGCCATTTCTGAGACCGACACCCTCGCATCATCACCCAACTTGGCAATTTCTACTTGGAATATCAGAAACAGGATTGGCATTGCTTTTCTTGGACCCCTATCTACTGCCCCTAACTACATTAACCCAGCTACTTGCCTGATCCTGCTAACCCATGTCTTCACCCTCAAGTTCTACCCCGCTAACTGCATGTTCAGTGAGCAGCATGCTCCGCTCAAGATTGTCTATCGCCCTTAGTGTTGCATTTTGCTCCTCCACATCTCTAATGCGAGCTTCCAGGTGAACAATATGCTCACATCTGCCACAGAGGTATTTACCCTGGAAATCCGGCTCCATTTGTATAATGAATAGGGGTAGGGAGACGTACAGGTGAGCCCTAATCTTACCCGCAACTCAGTCCCTGCCTAATTGCACGGCCTGTCCTAAGTGACGGCGTACAATTGGGCGAAGGTCTCTATGCTCAGTAAGTGCAAGACAAGGGCACACAGAAGCAAAAGGGGGAAGTTGGGGCAGTTGCCCACGGAAACACCGTGAGCAACAGGCAGAGGTGAACGAGCCAAATTAAACCAGTAGAGTACGTAGTAGCAAAATCAGATCAGGAGAATAGTCAGGCAAGCCAGGGTCAATAAGTTACAGTGGTCAATCAGGTAAACAGCAGGAATAGCAGAGCCAGGAAACCAGACAATCGCAGGCAAGGAACATGCTGCAAGTGAGGGTATAAATAGACCAAGGGCGAGATCTAGAACCATCAGTCCAGGCTGTGATAGGTTCTCCCTCTCCTCAGCCTGCAAGCCTGAGTGGTAACAGATCGCATCACTCTGGCAGATCTTGGAGCTGATGAAGGCTGATTAACCCCGGGCGTCGACGCAGAACCTGTGTCTGGCAAACCCTTTACAATTTGTGCATACATAAGGCACACTGTACACTGAAGAAAACCTCCAATCCTGCTGTCCATTATCCCAGTTACAAAAAAACTGTGAACAATTGAAAAAGTAAAAGGAAAAAGAGTAATTGCAGGGACTTTAAAGAGGCTCTGTCACCAGATTATAAGTTTCTTGGGGACTTACTCACACAGCACGGCGTGATCTCGCGAGATCACGCTGTGCTGTCATTCACAGAAACTTTACCGAAATGTCAGGAGTGTGAATAGAAATTGCGTCCTGGCTGGAGGCAATGTCTATTCACTCTCAAGACACTTCGGTAAAGTTAATGTGGGAATATGTGACTGCACAGCGTAAACTCTTGAGATTCCGCTGTGTTGCGAGTACTGCTAAAAATGAATGGAGAGAAGTGTATGACGCTGATTGGTCAGCGTCATACAGTTCTATTTAAAATGCCCAGTTGGTAAAAATGTAAAAACACGCCCAGTTGTCTATTAAGAAACAAATTAGCATGAATCTAAAATAGGTCATAACTTGCTCAAAATTAATAGTTTTTGAAAATAAAAAACACTGTTGTTATCTACATTACAGCACTGATATACACTTATAATCTGGTAACAGAGCCTCTTTAACTCCTCTTTTTAAATTTGGTTTTGTAACTCCACTTATATCACAAGCCACTTAATTCAGCTAGACCAAAAACAGAGCAAGCTCAACTGAGGCCTGCAGGCTAATTTATATCACCTGCGATCAGTTAACCCCTCCCCTAGTCAGCTGCTCAGCAGGAAAGAAACCGCAAAGAAAAATCGTTTTTTAAATTGTGTCAGTTTTTGCTATCTTCTATTTGTAAGCACTCAATTCCGTAATCTCACACAGTATCACACACAGGAACACAGCAACACAATCAGTGGGTTAATTAACTCCATTTATATCATAAACCACTTAATTCAGCTAGCCCAAAAACAGAGCAAAGGATTATAAATCACAAAAAGGTTAACAAAAAACAATGATACAAGAGGAGGAGGATGAAGAGGATTATGGAAAATAAGTAAAGGGACATTCAAATTACTAGATTCTGTGGCTGGGGAATTTAGTATCAGGCATTCAAGAAAAGGAGAATGCATAGTGTCTTCAGGATTCCCACATCCGTTCAAAGGGTTCAATGTTTCTTTGGGTCAGTGTTGTAAGCTTTTCATTGATCATATAGTAATTTAGTCTCCGCTTGATTTCGGAGAAGTCGAGAGCAGGTTGTTTCTATGCTCGTGCTATTGTTTGTTTTGCAGCCAAGAAAAAGTAGAAAAAACATTTTCTATGGATATTTTAAGTAAGACTTCCCAGAGGCATTTACTGATATTAAAGGGAATGTGTCGCAAATTAAACCTTTTTTTTTAAGTGTCGTTACTTATTTCTATTATATTTTTTTACGTTTTTTGCTGTATTTATTTATTTTTTCCGTATGGTGGAAAGTATTAAAAATTAAATAATAATTTGACATGTTTTCCAATGTTGGCCACCAGGGGGAGCACTTCCCAGAATTACAGCAAAGTGAATAAGGCAAAGCAACCTGACTCACAGCTGCTGTAAATGTGGGAGGGAACCTCACCCCCCCTCTCACAAGCCAGGTAAAGGTGTCTTCAAATTGCTAAGCAGTGTCCGGCAGCCATTTTTGGTGTGATTCTGCAGCTGGAAGAAGTTATAGGACACACCAAAAGGCTAAGTGTATGTTCACACGCTTACTAAACAAAGGGAAAACAGCTCCTGATTTTCAGCCATTTTTTAATCAAACTCGCGTTTTTAACGGCCGTTTTTTGAGCTTTTTTCTATAAAGTCAATGAAAAACGGCTCCAAAAATGTCCCAAGAAGTGATGTGCACTTCATTTTGGTCGGGCGTCTTTTTACGTGCTGTTTTTGGAAAACTACCACGTAAAAAACGCCCTGTCGGAACAGAACGCCGTATTTCCCATTGAAACCAATGGGCAGATGTTTGTAGGCGTTCTGCTTCTGATTTTTCAGCTGAAAACATTGTGTGTGAACATACCCTTAGGGTATGTGCACATGATAACTGCATTTACGTCTGAAATGACGGAGCTGTTTTCAGGAGAAAACAGCTCCGTCATTTCAGACGTAATTGCTCGTACTCGCGTTTTTCAATGAAAAACGGCTCAAATTACGTCCCAAGAAATGTCCTGCACTTCTTTGCCGAGGCTGTTATTTTACGCGCCGTCTTTTGACAGCGACACGTAAAATTACAGGTCGTCGGCACAGTACGTCGGCAAACCCATTCAAATGAATGGGCAGATGTTTGCCGACGTATTGGAGCCGTCTTTTAAGGCGTAAATCGAGGTGTAAAACGCCTCGTTTACGCCTGAAAATAGGTCGTGTGAACCCAGCCTTGGAATGATGAAAGTGAAGTGAATGACTTTTCAGTTGACCGGTTCACACGCTGTGTATTTGACATGTTTTGTTTTGCACATTTTACGTGCAAAAAAACACATACTAAACGCTTGATTACATTTGATTTTGCGTGTTTGGGGGATTTGTGTGTGTGTGGGGGGGAGGGTGCTCGCCGCTCATTCTTCAAAACAGCTGATAAGCGGCTATGAAGTATCAGCGGCGCCCGTGCACACTCCGCTCTGCCACACACACACGGGCAAAGTCTTAAAGGGGTCGTCCAGGAAAACATGGCGCCACACCTGTCCACAGGTCGTGTGTGGTATTACAACTCTGTCCTATTCACTTCAATGGAGGTGAACTGCAATACCAGACACGACCTGAGGACAGGTGCGGCGCTGTGTCTCCAGTCCAGACCCCTTCTGTCCTGAGATGACCCGACGGGGGAGGCGGGTGTCAGAGCCACCCACCGCCATCACTGCAGACAGAACCACACAACTACGGCATGAGGGCAGGGCTTGTCCTGAGTGCACTGTCTCTTGTTATGGACAGATTTATAGTCACATGAACCCCGTCTGATGAACCGGTAACCTAGGTCCGATCACATGACAGAGGGGGATCCCCAAAAACCCTGTGCACCCTCAGCCCGTCCATCCAGCCCTTTCCTGGTTATATCTGCGTCAGGGAAAGCTGGGTGACCACCATTACCCCTCATACTGGAGTGTTTAGGGATGTGACTAATGAACCTCTCACTCTCCAGTGGGAGGGGTAATGGTGGTCCCCCAGCTTTCCCAGACCCCTGAACGGTAAATCTCTCTAGTTGTGCTGAGACTGTTTGGGGATGTGACTAATGAACCTCTCAGTCTCAGCACAATTAGAGAGATTTATCATTCAGGGGTCTGGGAAAGCTGGGTGACCACCATTACCCCTCCTACTGGAGTGTGAGAGGTTCATTAGTCACATCCCCAAACACACTACATTAGGAGGGGTAATGGTGGTCACCCAGCTTTCCCAGACCCCTGAACGGTAAATCTCTCTAGTTGTGCTGAGACTGTTTGGGAATGTGACTAATGAACCTCTCAGTCTCAGCACTAGAGAGATTTATGGTTCAGGGGTCTGGGAAAGCTGGGTGACCACCATTACTCCTACTGGAGTGTGTTTGGGGATGTGACTAATGAACCTCTCAGTCTCAGCACAATTAGAGAGATTTATCATTCAGGGGTCTGGGAAAGCTGGGTGACCACCATTACCCCTCCTACTGGAGTGTGAGAGGTTCATTAGTCACATCCCCAAACACACTACATTAGGAGGGGTAATGGTGGTCACCCAGCTTTCCCAGACCCCTGAATGATAAATCTCTCTAATTGTACTGAGACTGAGAGGTTCATTAGTCACATCCCCAAACAGTCTCAGCACAACTAGAGATTTATCGTTCAGGGCTTTCCCAGTACAGTTTCTTCATGTGTCCTTCACACAAGGGAGGGGGGCCATTAGGGGGGGGGGGCGTTGGGGGGCCGTCAAGGGGGGGGACGTTGGGGGGGGCCGTCGGGGGGGGGGCCTGTCGGGGGTCACCAGAGCGGCAGTCTGTGAGAGAGAGAGTGGGACATGCAGAGACGTACATCTTACCTGCAGTGCAGCTGGTCTTCAAGATGGCGCCTGCTCTCTCCCTGCAAACAGCTGCTCTGCTCTGTGTGACTCTGACCTGCGTCTGCGCTGTACAGAGCCATAGAGCAAAGTCAATGGAACGGGTCCCGTTCATTGACTCCTATGGACTGTAGCTGCCGTATTCCATGTCTGTATGTGTCGTTAATCGACACATACAGAGATGAAAAACAACATGGCAGCCCCCATAGTGAAGTAAAAGTTAGAAAAAAGAAAAAAGTAAAACACAAACACACACATAAATAAAAGATTTTATAATAAAACACTAAATGCAAATTGATATCAAAATATTTTTTTCCGTGACACTGTTCCTTTAAACCTAGTCACCAATTTAATAAGATTTTGTCCAGAAGTTTGACACTTTGGGGCATTCCGACCAGATTTGATTCATAGTACTAGATGAAGTGCAGCCTCTAAAACAATTGAGGGAATAGTCGGGTACTGTATGGACAATTCTTGCAGGGACTAGGTACCAATGAAGTTAGGGCTCATTCCGACGAGCATGTAACTCCTCCGTGTGACAGCCGTTAAATTAACGGCCGTTACTCGGATACATGTATTTCAATGGGGCTGTTCACATGGCCGTTGTTTCAACATAGTGTGTGAAGGGTCCATGGAAATATAGGACATGTCCTACTTTCTTGCATTTTCACTCATCCCGCCATAGACTCTAGTCTATGAGGGATCAGTGATAAAGCGTCTCGCGCGGCATCTGGTGTTTTTCTTGTAATGCAGAAAAAGTCAGGACTCTCTCATAAGATAACAAGTTATAAACTAATGTAAGGCCTCTGATTGTCTATTGTTGGAACATGTGTCAAATAATTCTAATGCAATAACAATAATAACATTTAATATAATCAACCGTCTCTTACTATCATGAGAAATTGTTTCAAATATATATATTGATATTATTATTTTGAATTTCTATAGTTAAAATTAAAATATTTTAAAATAATTTTTTTATTGTTTATTTTATATGACAACTGCATGTGAAGTTAATGTGCACAGGGCCTTGTCATTTTTTATTTTTTTTAGCACACAGGAACTCTAATTTCGGAAAAACAAAGAAGATGACAAGAGAAATACAGTTCTGTCCAAGTGTGACAGTGTTAGCCACAGGTCAGTGCAAACCACTCTGCTAGTAACTGGTCTGTATTAATCACTTGCTATGGATCATTGGATCAGTTCACCTCAGCACTCAAATACAATTTAAAGCACCAGCCTCTGTGTTCATTCAATGACCATCTAATAGAAAAGAGAGAGAGAGAGAGAGCGAGAGAGAGAGAGAGAGTCTGTAGTTTGGAAGATTCTTTCCACATAAAACTCTTTAACTTTTAAAACTGTTATTATAATTTCAAAACAAAGGAGCGTCATCATTCATCAAAGTCTGAAAAGTGTAATACCCCAAATCTTGTCATATTTACTAATTTTCCAAAAGGTAATTAGTAACTTGATCACCATTTCCATTCCACAAACACTGATTATGATTTGACATTTCTAATGAGTCGCAACATATTTCTAGAAAAATTGGTAACATGCAATAACAAGTTGGGGATAATATTGTTTTAACATTTTTGTAACTTGTATAGCATGTTTCAGATAATGTGTCCTATCATTTATCAAAATCGTCAGCTGTTTGAGTATTTGACTTCAAAATCCCAGTTTTCTATTTTTATGCAGTGTGCATAGCTCAAGTGAGATTTATATAATAATAACTATATTCTGCTCTATAAGAAAGCTATTGTCTGTATATAACTCATACTCAGATCCTCCTGACTTTCATGCCTCTTAAACAAAATGGCTGCGTGAATGTGATTAGTCAAAATCATCAATGAAGCGCCAGCCTTAAGGCTCATTCAAGAATTGCCTCATATATATATATATATATATATATATATATATTTTTTTTTTAAGTCACATTGCACTAGATGTATAAAATCCAGCACGTAGCCATGCAGTCACCTTGACAAACATTTGTGAAAGAATGGGTCGTTCTAAAGAGCTCAATGCATTCTAACGTGGTACTGTAATAATTGTAACAAGTCAGTTCGGGAAATTGCTTCCCTCTTAGATATTCCACGATCAATTGTGAGTGGTATTATTGCAAAGTGAAAGCATTTAGGAGCCACAGCAACTCGGCCAATAAGTGTCAAACCACGTAAAGTAACAGAGTAGGGTAGCCGAGTACTGAGGCACATAGTGCATAAAGTTGCTAACGCTCTTATGACTCAATACCTGCAGAGTTCCAAACTTCCTCTGGCATTAATATCAGCACATAAGCTGTGCTCCAGGAGCTTCATTACATGTGTTTCCATGCCGAGCAGCTGCATGCAAGCCTTACATCACCAAGCACAATGCCATGCGTCGGATGGAGTGGTGTAAAGCATGCCGCCACTGGACACTGGAGCAGTGGAAACGTGTTATGCGGAGTGATGAATCACGCTTCTCTATATGGCAGTCTGATGGATGAGACTGGGTTTGGTGAATGCCATGGGAACGTTACCTGCCTAGCTGAATTGTGCCAACTGTAAAGCTTGGTGTAAGAGGGATAATGCTATGGGATTGCTTTTCAGTGGTTGGCCAAGGTCCACTAGTTCCAGTGAAGGGAATTCTTAATGCTTCAGTAAACCGAGACATTTTGGACAATTGTAGCTTCCAACTTTGTAAGAACAGTTTGGGATAGGCCCTTTTCTGTTCCATCATGACTGTGCCCCAGTGCACAAAGCAAGTTCCATAAAGGCATGGTTTCATGAATTTGATGTGGAAGAACTTGACTGACCCACATAAAGCCATGACTTAAACTCCATCCAACAACTTTAGAAGAAACTAGAACGGAGATTGAGAGCCAAGCACTCTTGTCTAACATCAGTGTCTGACCTCACAAATGTTCTACTGGACGAATAGACAAATATTCTCACAGACACCCTCCAAAATCTTGTAGAGAGCCTTCCAAAAAGAGTAAGAGCTGTTTTTGCTGCAAAGGGATAGACCAACTCCATACTAATGCCTATGGATTTAAAATGGGAGGTCATAAAAGCTCCAGTAGGTGTAATGTGTAAGTGTTCCAATACTTTTGTCCATATATCGAATAACTACTATACAGTACTGCATGTTTCTATGGCTTCCGTCCATTGTGTCCACTGTTCCGGGTTTATAATTTAACAGAGTAATGGAGCTAAACCATTGGCTAAACAGAGAACTTGAACATAATTAAGGTTCTGTTCACATTTGTGCTGGAGGCTTCATTCCAAGCCTCCATTGCAGATTCCATCGGATTTTATAGAAAAAATGGCATTATAATTTAATGGAATCCGTCGGTTACTGTGATATCCGTCCATTATTGATAGAAACTACGATGCAAACTTGAAAATTCTTACAACTTACTGCAGGTTGAGGAGCAACTTATTTCTGTATTCTGTATTATCATTTTCTTAGTTAAATCAGTCAAACCCTCCCAGCCTCATTATAATATATATTAGTATGTCACAGCAAACTGATGTACTATTATGTCATGGTGATGGTGCAGGCACAGCGACCGTGGCATCTAAGTGGTTACAGAGGAAGAATGCTCCCTCTGTTACCCCAACGGCACCCCTGCAACGCAATCCTGAGGTGCCGATGGGTTGTCAACAAAAGCCACTGCATCTTTCATGTGTTTGTGCTTATTAGGCAGGGTCTATTGCAGGGCCTGTCAATAAAGCAGAGTATTGAAATACATTATTGAAGCAATCAGAGGACCACACATTCAAGTCCCATAGTGAGACTAAGGAGAAATAAATGAAATAATTTCCACTTCTTTCATTAAAAATAAACTTGTTAAACTAGATAAACTTATTGTGCAAAAATAGTAATAATAATAATAATTAAAAAAAATACATATTTATTATCACCGCAATCTCAACATCAGTATAATAAAGTAAATATTTTATTTATACTGTATAATAAAGCCATGGCTTTTGGAATGTGTCAATATAAAAATGAAAAAAAAAAAACGAAAAAACAATTGCTGCAGCCTGAAGGCCAAAGTAAGTTGTGTTCTTAAGAGGTTAAAGCAATTTAGGTTGATATATAAGGCCTGAAAGACGGTAGATATTTTTGCCACATATATTCTTCTCTATATTAAGTAATTTGGGCGCTGGCATGTGGTTTCTTTAGGCGTATTTCGTGCCTGTAATGAAAGTTTTTGAAAAATAATACATGTGCTTTAAAGTCTATATTATCTCCTGAATTCTTGTCTCAGTCTTAATGTCTTCTTGGCTTTTAATGGTAACATTTTAGTTGTATTGTCAAACAAAGACATTACTTCTGAAATTACAGTGAATGCATCTGCATAAACATAACATTAAAGTCAAGCATTTGCATACACTAGCAAATATCCATATAAATCCAAGTCATGGCATGCGTTTAACTATATAATATAAACATATAAAAACATCTTTAATGGACATATGCTAAATGATTGTCTAGTGGCTAAGTGCCATTTTTACAAAGCATCAGAGCATTTCTTGCTGTAGGACTCGGAATAAAACAGTTAAGCCTCTCACAGTATAGGCTGAGAACAATCAATATGTTTAAAACAATATTTTTTAAGCCTTTAAAATATATAACGAAAATGTTTGTTAAAGCACCACTTTTTTTATTTAGAAAATTGATCAACTTGGCTTGACTCAATATTACGCAGTATGTCAGTGATGATTATTGATAATCGTGGCTTTAATACATACATAAATATATACAGCACAATACATGTCATATAGGTCATTTCTTAGTTTTTTCATTCATTTAAACGTCAATGAAGGGTTAAAGAAAAACGGAACATTTTAATACATGTAACGGGCCGTCTATACGCGTTGATGCTGTCCTATTTGTATAGAATTTGCAAAGCCATATACATTTCTCTTAGCTCCAGCAATCACTTCTATTTTCAGTAAGCCTGTTGGAGGTGCGACAGCATGTGCATGAGCTTTTCCCGTCTCCAGGAAGTTGAAACTGTGAGTTATCTCTATCAGAGCCACTTTTTACCCTCCTCCCATTGTATTATTTTGTACCTGCTCGGTAAAAATGGGTCAGGGTCACCTCCCTTTGACCCTTTTTATGTTTAGGTGGTGGCCTGTTTCCTCCAGTTTCTAGATTAATTAGTTTTCCCTTTGGCTTCCAAAGGAAAGTTTTTAAGGTGCTGATATCTATGAGATGTTAACCTGTTAGTGACCGGCCCATAGTGTTTTTACGTCGGTCACTAACGGGCCTTATTCCGATGCAATAGACTTTTTACGTCGCTGCATCGGAATAAGTAAACAGAGCAGGGAGCTGTCAAATCTCCCTGCTCTCAGCTGCCAGAGGCAGCTGAGGGCTGGGGGCGTCCCTGCTCTGCCGGGTGAGATCGATATTAGTATCGATCTTACCCGTTTAACCCTTCAGATGTGGTGCTAAATAGCGTGCACCGAATCTGAGTGGTTTTGGAGAGAGGGAGGGAGCTACCCCTCATCCCACCGACACCCGGCGATAAGATCGCCGAGTGTCTGTGTCTTCGATGGCAGCCGAGGGGCCAAGTAAAGGCCCCCAGGTCTGCCTGTCGTGAATGCCTGCTAGATCATGCCTCTGGCATGACCTAGCAGATGCCTGTCCGTTTTACACGGACAGGCATAATACACTGCAATACAGAAGTATTGCAGTGTATTATAAATGTGATCGGATAATCGCATAGTGAAGTCCCCTAGTGGGGCTAGTAAAAAAGTGAAAAAAAAAGTTTCATAAGAAGTGAAAAAAAATAAATTAAAAACCCACTTTTCACCCTTACAAGCTGCTTTATTATTAACAAACAAAATAAAGTAAAACATTTACACATATTTGGAATTGCCACGTCCATAACGACCCCGACTATAAACTTATTACACCATTTAACCTGCACGGTGAACGTTGTAAAAAATAAATCTTGAATCTAGCCTTAAAAAACATGTGATAAAAAGTGATTAAAAAGTCGTCCCACAAATAAAAGCCCTCCTACAATTGCATTGATGAAAAAATAAAAACGTTACAGCTATGGAGACACAAAAGCAAATAATTTTGAAAAAAAAGTGTTTTCACTGTGTAAAAGTAGTAAAACATACAAAAACTATACAAATTTGGTATCGTTGCAATCGCAACAACCCACTGAATAAAGGTTTTTTGTTATTTATACCACACGGTAAACGGCGTAGATTTAGGACGCGAAAAAGTGTGGAAAAAATGTCAGGTTTTTTTCTATTCCCCCCCCGAAAAAAGTGAATAAAAGTTAATCAATAAATAATATGTACCTCAAAATTGTGCTATTACAAAAATACAACTTGTCCCGCAAAAAACAAGACCTTATATGGCTATGTCGACGCAAAAATAAAAAAGTTATAGCTCTTGGAATACGACGATGGAAAAACTTAAAAAATGGCTTGGTCATTAAGGTTTAAAATAGGCTGGTCATTAAGGGGTTAATTCCATCCACCTATTTTTACTTAGCAGTGACTTTTTCCATTGTGTTTCTTCTTAAGTTAGACATGAGTTTCCCTTCCAGGAGCTTATATTGCTGTGGAATGGGTCTGTTTTTTTTAAATTAAATTAAGTTTTTTATTCGTGTTTCTCAACATAGAAATAACAAATGACATTCCTGGGCATATTTAACAATTGTTGTTGGTCACGCAGGGACTGAAATGTACGATGGGGATTAATAAATATTGCACTCATATATGCATAAGATTAAAAAAGATGTAGGAAATAAACACACAAAACAAATAGAAACAAAAACAGTGCTCATGTGTGAGAATAGTATTGCTATCACATAATGCATTGCATCATAATCTTGTATTAATATATGAAAAGACCTTGGACCAAAGGAGATCCTCTCCCAAGAGCTTTATACGAAGTCTAAAGAGCAAGAAAATGTCAAATAGAATCAGGGATTTCTAATTGAATAATAGGTACTCCAAATCTCCCATCTCACATCCAACTTCAAAACGAGTGCGCATTTATGGCTAGAATTCTTTCCATACTATAAGCAAATTGTACAGTCTGGCAAAGTTCTTTAGTGGTACAGGGAGAGTCTGATTTCCAGGATTTCGCAATCACAGATCTAGCAGCAAGAATGATGTGACCTGTGCAGCCGCAATTCCCCCAAAAATCCACGGGAGAATTGCGGCCTTATTCATTTCTATGGGCCCATGCACACGATGGTGGTTTCCATGGTCCATGCATGGCCCAGGAGCCTGGACCGCAGAAAGAACGGACATGTCTTATTACGGCCGTGTTCTGTGGTCCAGGCTCATAGAAAATAATGGACGTGGCCATGTGCACGGCCCGCGACTTGCGGGCGGCTCGCGGATGACACTCCGCGGCCGTGCACATGGCTACGGTCGTGTGCATGAGGCCTAAGGGTGGAATGGGTCTGGTTTTTTTACATTGTCATCTTGTACAATCAGCAACATTTTAAATGTGAAAAGAGTCCAGTTTGTCCAGATTTGTCTTCTAGGGGAAAGGGATTGTTCTTCATCTTTCAAAGGACATTATGGGTTCTTTATTTTCATAGACCTTTGGGCCGCAAAAAATGGGAGTTTGTGCATTTGTCGGCTGATTCCTGCCCTCTTTACACAGGGCAATGAATGGGAATGAGTGTTTGTACAAGTGCCCTTTCGCAGAAGCACTCACAACACAAAATCTACTACAAGAAGATATCTGAGTTGTCATGCTTGTAATGTTCCATTGGCTAAGAAGAAACACTGTGCAGAGGTTGTCTCAAATGCAAGTTAGATCAACATTCAGAAGTGGTGTCCCAGGAAGTGATGACATGGGTTCAGAGGGGTCAACTGTTCCTTATGCTTCATACATTTCTTTTTGTCTGGTTGAGTGAAAACACCCTGGTGCAGTTTCTCCCATCTCAAGAAGAAAGCTTGAAAAGCTAGAATTCTGTGGCCTATGTCCATTCTAGAGAAGAGCTCAGAAGCATTGATAAAGTCATCTCTTTTTCTTAAAGGGTAACTAAACGTTCAACAAATTTCTGACATGTTATAGTGACATGTCAGAAGTCTTGATTGGTGGGGGTCTGAGCACTGAGTCGCATCGTTTCTGTTCAGCTTTCTACGGAAATCAATGTAGCGGGCTCAATAGAAAGTCTATGAGCCCGTGCACCGCTACATTGGCTTTCCGGAAAAAGCGGAACAGAAATGAAGCGGCTCAGCACTCACACGAGCGCTTCTGCCGCTTTATTTTAGTGATTAGTGGGGGTCTCAGTGCTCGGACCACCACCGCTCAAAACTTCTGATATGTCGCTATAACATGCCAGTAGTTTGTTGAACGTTTAGTTTCCCTTTAAGACAAAGAAGATGAGTCTAAAACTGTCCTTTTTCATCTGGATAAAATTATCAAGCTTGTCAAAACCATAGCAAATGCCTTACTGCACTTTCCCAATCTCTTATTGGCAGAGCTATCCACCACCATCTGACACCACCACAATGATGTACATAATCCCGCATTGTAGAGCCAGCTACCCATGGCTCAAATGATAATATGAGCAAAAGAGCATGCAGAGGAAATAGTGGCATAAATATATATATATATATATATATATATATATATATATATATATATATATATATATATATATACTAGTATTTATATATATATATATATATATATATATATATAAATAATAATAATACGGGGTGGGGGGGGTGACTCACGATTCTGTCATCTGGGCCAGATGGGCAGATGAACAGGGGGCCGCCTGCTGGCCGTCCAAACAATTAAGACCGGTGGCCAGTTGCCTCTCTGAGGGGGCAGCAGCGCCAATGAAATCAGCCCCAGCCACCACCCACTTCTGCACTAAATGTACCTGCCTTACAATGACACTGATTGGCAGGGCAGAATGAGTTACCCCACCAATCAGCGCCTTTCAATGATGCTAGCGGCACGATGATGTCATCGCACCGCTTCCGTTGTTGAAAGGCACTGATTGGCAGGGCAAGTCATTCTGCCCTGCCAATCAGTGCTTTTCAACTACTCTAGTGGCGCGATGACGTCATCGCAAAGCTTCCTTTATTGAAAGACGCTGATTGAAGGGGCAAATAATTCTGCCCTGCCGATCAGCGCCGTCGTTCAGCCCCAGCAGACCTGCTCAGAAGAGAGCAGGCCTGCATTGACATAGGACTGCTTGGGAACGGGATCAAGGTGAGTATTTAAAGTTTGTTACAAACCAGTGTCTCCCTGGAGCGTATGGTAGACGCCATTACACTTATAGCCTTACTGAAATACAGTGATTGTGACATAGGCCTTGGATAGGCAGAAACGTCTCCTTTAAAATCGCCTACCTAAAAGGCCAATACCTGGAATAAAGCATTTTGAAAAATCCATTTCAGTGCATTCTTTGAGTGTTTGTGTATATAGCTGAATATAAAATTGAAATCATACTATTTAGTTACAGTATGGTGATATTTTAGCATTGTATAATGGTATAATTTGCAATCTTTATACGTCAGTATATCAGGCCATGATCTAGAATAATGAGCATGTTCATTATACTCGTAGAAAAGCAGTGGATTTTTTGGAGTTGGAGCTATCAGGAACTATTCCTCTTTCATTTACACCTGTTTTAATAAATCTCCCTATGTCTTGTATAGCTGAAAGGTGGTCCCATGTACTCCAGCCCAACACTGGCGGCTGCGTATGGCCTGCGGAGGGACTGTCTGCTTAAAAATGCCAGGGCTAATTAAAAGTCCCAGTCCGGCCCTGGCTGTCATGGAGGGTTTCTTAGAAACCAAATTACCGGTAAGTCTAAATCTATTTTCTCACTTACCCTCCATGACAGCACCACAGGAGAGTTAACAATTTAAAAATTTAGGGGGAGATTATAGTGTGAAGAACTTTCCTGCCAAAGGAAACATTCCCAACAGAAGCCAGATTAAGTCTGTAATGATTAATAAATATATACAAAAGAGAACAAGGAGTCATACACTATTTATATATTAAAGTAGAAAAATCTCAACTTTTATTTGATCATAAAAAATGGGAAATATAAAATATACAGGAGGTGGAGCTGTAATATCGCATGTGGAATCACATAGCCAACATTTCACTGGTCCTGTGAGACATATGTTTATTATAATGATTAATAAATGCATGGACAGAAACCAGGTAGCTGCTTTGCAGATCTGATCTAAGGTAGCATCTCCTCTTTCAGTCTAAGACACAGACATTGCTCTAGTAGAGTGAGCTTTTACATTTTCTGGGGGATTGAGGTGATAGATTTGGTAAATTTCAATGATAGCTTTTTTATTTGCATTTGCTATAGTCATTTTGGAAGTTTTTGTGCCTTTATAATGACCTGCCTATTTTAGGCCTTAATGACCAAGCTATTTTTTTACTTGTTTCCATGGTCTCAATCAAAGAGCTATAACTTTTTTATTTTTGCGTCGACATAGCTGTATAAGGTCTTGTTTTTTTGTGGGACAAGTTGTATTTTTAATAGTACCATTTCGGGGTACATAGAATTGATTGATTAACTTTTATTAACTTTTGGGGGAATAAAAAAACAGCAATTTTGACACACTTTTTTGCGTCCTTAATTCACGCCGTTTACCATGTGGTATAAATATCACAATAACTTTATTCAGCGGGTTGTTACAATTGTAACGATACCAAGTTTATATAGATTGTGTATGTTTTACTACTTTTACACAGTAAAAACACTTTTTTTTCAAAATTATTTGTTTTTGTGCCTCCATATTTCAAGAGCCATACCTTTTTTTATTTTTACGCCAATGCAGTTTTATCAGAGCTTTTGTTTTGCGAGGTGACTTGTAGTTTTTATTGGTACCATTTTGGAGTAGATGCGACTTTTTTATCACTTTTTATCACATTTTTTTAAGGCAAAATTCCCAGAAAACAGCAATTGTTTTTTTAATTTTTTATGACGTTCCCCCTGCGGGTTAAATAATATAAAACATTTATATTTGGGGTCGTTACGGACGCGGTGGTACCAAATATGTGTTATTTTTTGTACTTTGTCTTAATAATAAAGCATTTTGTAAGGGGAAAAAGTGGGTTTTTCATTTTTTTTCACTTATATTTTTTTAAATGAACTTAATTACCCTTTTTTTTACTTTTTTAGTGCTCCCACTAGGGGAATTCACTATGCGATCATCCGATCGCTTTTATAATACGCTGCAATACTTTTGTATTGCAGTGTATTAGTGCCTGTCCGTGTAAAACGGACAGGCATCTGCTAACTAGTGGCAGACATGGGGGCCTTTATTAGGCCCCCCAGCTTTTTTTTTTCTTTATCAAAGATTTTTATTTTGAAAATACAAAAAATATAACAGCATACACATTGTTTCATAATTTTGCAAACTTTGCACGCAGTGCAATATAATAACTTCAATATCGCATAAAATTTACAGAAACATAGAAACAGCAGTAGGAGGTAGCCTCCTAATCAGCAAGTATAAGCTAAATAAGAAATGCAATGAGAATACCAGTACCATAAGTGCAGCGGAATTAGTGCAATATTTAGGGAAACCAGTCCCCACATTTGAATAAGAGTTGTCACATATAGGTGCACATTATACTTTAGACTAACACAGACACAAGACAACAAAGGGAAACACATACGGACATAGCACATAAAAGTTGGCATATAGGTGTTTCAAAAGAGGCCATCCAGCCAGAGAGTTAGATCAGTACCACCCTGGAATCCGGACCACACTGCCCAAGTTCGGACAAAGAGCTCAGATTTACCCCGATCAGCGGACATCAACTCCTCCATCCTCATAATCCCGTTCACCTCTGTTACCCATTCCTTCAAAGAAGGCACAGTACTGGACTTCCAATGACGAGGGATCACTGTTCTCGCTGCAGTCAAAAAATGCCGAAAGACACCCTTTTTGAGGTGTGGGAGTGATCCAGGAACCATGGAAAGTAAGCCAATGGAGGCTGAAGTCTGGACCTCAGTATGAAAAAGTTTGTCACCAAGATCAAAAAATTTTCCCCAAAAGGGACGGAGCTTGGGACAGTCCCACCAAATGTGCAACATAGTTCCAGGAGCCTCCCCACACCTCCAACACTCTTCAGATACATTAGGAAATATCCTATGCAGCAAAGCAGGACACCGGTACCATCTGGTGAGTATCTTATAATTTTTTTCCTGAGCGAAACACGAGGTCGGTAACTTGTGCGCCAGGTAGAAAGATGTGCCCCACTCTTCAGCAGAATGTCGAGTCCCCAATTCCTCATCCCATGCTGTAGTGAATGTCAACTGAGAGTAATCGTATTTAAGTAGAAGGATCCCGTGTAAGTAGGACAACACATGAGAGGGGGCAGCAGTCAACAACAAATAGTGCTCCAGAGGAGTCTTATCCTGCAGCAATACAAGACAATCGCCCATGGAGGAAAGATAGGAGCGCAACTGAAAATAGGACCACCATATTGACCGTCTCCCCAGGCAGGCCTCAGAGACAACAGTCTGTGACAAAATTTCACCCTCAGGTGTAAGAGTCTTAGCCAAATAACCACCGTCCTGTCTCTCCCAACAGAGGAATGTGTCCACACCCACCGCCGGAGGGAAGGAAGGGTCATCAAAAAGAGGAGTCAGAGGACCTGGACGGTGAACAAGGTCCATCGTAGCAACGATCCGCTCCCAGACTACAAGAAACTGACGTGTGAGGGAAGGCAGAGAAGATGAAGGTCGCTGGAGAACAGACAACCAAGGCAGAGACGACAGTGCTAGGGGAGACATAGCCTTCTCAATGTGCACCCATTGCTTACCCGCATCTGAGTGGAACCAGTCTACCAATCGCGTGAGACTGGTCTATCAGAGAACGCAAGGATTCTCTCGCTGTAGTAAGTTCCGCAAAAATCTGAGAGGAAAAAACGCGCTTATGGCAGGATTCAAGATCCCGTATCTGAATAAGGAGCCGCGCAATAGCTACCCCTTTTTCCCGCTTCAAACGTGCCCCATGTTGTATCAGGACTCCTCTAACTACACACTTCAGCGCCTCCCACTGTAATGGTAATGGGGTGGTTTCATGTGCATGTACCTCAAAAAAGCCAGTTAGCGAGTCCTTAAGGGCTGACACACATACTGAGTCACGCAATAGATTATCGTTAAGTTTCCAAGACTGGAAATTGGGTACCGAGCTAGGAAATGTAAGTGTCAGAAATACGGGGGCATGATCCGACCAAACCATAGGGCCCATTTCAGAAGTAGGATGCCAGGTAAGCAAATGGTGGCTAACAAGAAAGGCGTCCAGCCGACTGTACATATTGTGTAGCGGGGAGAAGTAAGTATACTCTCTTACATGAGGGTGCAGTATCCTCCACACATCAATCAATTGCATGGAATGCATCACAGTCTTCAAGGTTCCCAAGTGGGACTTCGGAACCGCAGACCTGCCCGTGGAGGTGTCAAGTCTGGAATCGAATGGCAGGTTAAAATCACCGCCCACAATTAAGACTCCCTCCGTGAACTCCTCCAATTTCCGCAAATACGTGCAGCACGCCCGAGCCTGATCCTGATTGGGGAGGTACAAATTAGCCAAGGTGAACAGCTTATTCGGAATGGACAGTTTAAGAAACACATACCGACCACCTGGGTCAACTAGGACGTCTATGAGTTTATGAGAAAGTGACTTATGAAGACATATACTAGCGCCCTTAGACTTGGATTCCGAGTTGGCACTGTGGAACCAGACTGGATAATAACGATTCGTAAACTGTGGAGTATGGCCCACCTGAAAATGAGTCTCCTGTAAAAACAAGATATTTACACGCTCTTTGTGCATGTTGTACAATATCTGCGAGCGTTTTTCCGGGACATTAAGCCCTCTAGCATTAAAGGTACAGATTTTCAACTGTGCCATCTCCAACGCATGTAGTACGAGCAAGCCCAAAAATGTGCTACAGCGATGAAGAGAAAGACAAGACAGACAAGGAAGGGAGACACGATAACAGAGACAAACAAGCGGGTGAAACAAGCACCCACTCCTTGATCTAATCAAGGAGAAACAATCCAATATACACCGGATATAACCAGTGAGACCCTAAGAGGAGAAGTGTCAGGACAAGGTCTAGCCAGCGCCCCGCACCCCCCAACCCAGCAAATTTTATATATCAAATAATGATATAACAGAAAAGAAAGGAAAACCAAGGCACTTAGCATGATACCCCAAAATAATTAAATAAGGGTGTACAGCATTAGTAGGGACCTAAAGAAACCCCATCAGAGAACACCCCTGAATACATTCATTGTCAGCATAAATGCACATACAGGTTAGCAATAAAGGAAAATAATAAAAATTATAAACATTCACATTTGTAGCGCATTGACAGCAATCAATCAGCATCAGGTGGCCACCAGATCTCCAGCAGCAATCACCTAGAACAAAATGCAGACCCAAACAGCAATGTCTACATGAAACTCCGGATACAATTGCCTCAGATGATAAACACAATAACCGTTGCAATTAAACTCTGACAGCAGGCCGCAAGTGGGAGACATTAGAAGGGTATCACATCGGCTCAGCAGGACGACCATCATGATGCCTCATAGGAGAAGCAGGAGAATGACCTCGCCTGCGAGACCGTGGACGCGGCGGCGGGATGGGAACATAAGTCCAATCAGGAAGAGAAACTCTAGGCAAGCGAAGAGCAGCACAGAAATCCGGAACATCCCCTGGGTCCCGAACACTCAGCAGTGTCCCATCCCTGCGAGCCTGCAGCTGAAAGGGGTAACCCCAGTAATAGGAGATCTCGTGTTCTCTCAAGACATCCAGCAAAGGACGTAGCACTCTGCGCTTGTCCAGCGTCATCCTGGACAAATCAGACAGCAGCTGGATCTTGACCCCCTGTAATAAAACCTCGCCTTTATCTCGGGCCTTCCTCATGATCTGCTCCTTAAGAGAAAAGAAATGGACACGGCATAGCACATCTCTAGGCCTATCCGGATCCGGGTTACGAGGGCCTAGAGTCCTGTGAGCTTTATCCAGCTCCAGAGGATCATCAGCAGGGCGCCCTAATAATGCATTAAAAAGAGACTGTAAAGCAGGGATGAGTTGACCCGGAGAAATATCCTCAGGGATGCCCCGAAGCCGAATATTATTACGGCGATTCCGATTCTCATGATCCTCAGCAAGGTTAAATAACGCGTGAATCTGATGAGAGTGTTGATCCAATCGGTCGGCATGAGAAACTTGCTGCTGTGTAATAACGGAAACATCGCTTTCCGTCCGCTGGACTTGATCGGACAATTGAGATAGATTGGTGGTAAGAGATTGTATCTCTGATTTATACGTCGTCTCAAGACGGTTTACATAACGCTCCATGTCCTGTTTAGTGGGCAATGCTGATAACTGTCGTCTCAGGCCCTGTAAATCATCCCCTAGGACAGCAGAACCACTCATGTGAGAGGAGGGATGAACAGCCAAATCTCTGGGAGAGGTAGAAGGCAGCAATGCAGACCCCAACACATGAGGGGAGGATGAAGGAGAGACCCGGCCGCCATGACAGGCACCACGTGGCGAGCAGTCCCGCGCAGGCAGCGCCATCACAGCCCCAGAAGAGCACGGCTCTATCCCATCCAGCAGGGAGGGAAACTGCCTCGGAGAACCCGAGATCGAGGAGAAGGTACAATCAGTACCTGATGCAGCAGCGCCGGCCGCAAATGACAGCCCCTCTGGAAGCGAAGTCCCGGCGCCATCTCATCTCCCTTCCAGCGGCGCCATCTTAGAAGATGTTCCAGCAGCAGCGTCGGTCAGGAATCGCTGGATGGAGCCGGCTGAAGACATCTGCCGTGTACAATAAGGAGTCCCCGTGGAGGCCTTGGATTTCCTGACCATCAGGTAAGTAAAATGGTGCTTATTAATGTGCTTATGATCGGGTTAGGGAAGTGCAGGAACGGAGCTCTCAAGCAGCACGTCTGGTCAGCGCCATGTCCAAGCCACGCCCCCAGGCCCCCCAGCTTTCATAGAAACCACCGACATCCTGCGATCAGGGTGCTGGTGGGATTAGAGAAGGAGCTCCCTCCCTCTCTCCAAAACCACTCAGATGCGGCACTCGCTATTGAGAGCCTCATTTGAGGGGTTAAACTGGCGATATCGATCTCACCCCTTCGAGCAGGACTGCTCCCAGGCTTCAGCTCCCGGAGGTAGCCGGGAGATTAAATTGCTCCCTGCTCTGTTTATTCTGATGCAGCACTGTAAAAAGGCGTATGCATCGGAATAAAGCTTGTTAGTGGCTGCCGTGAAAATGCATATTGGTGGTCACTAACAGGTTAATCCCCAGAACTGGAGAAAGAGATTCTATTCTGTCCTCCAAAAATTTGTCAACTCCAAGTATTTCAGTATGGTTTTGCATACGTCCAGGGAGTGGAACTCTTCTTCCTTTTTGTTTTTTGGATTTTGGCAGAAAGATGGGAGTACAATGTCCTGAGAGATGTGAAATTCTGATACCACTTTTGGTAAAAACGTGGGGTCTGAACAAAAAAAATAATTCTGTCTTCCATAATTTTTAGATATGGTTCTCTTGTAGAGAGCTTGGATTTCTCCTACTCTGCGGGCATGTCCAGGATTTTTGCTATGTTGGGATGAAGAATATTTGGCTTTTCATCCCCACACCAGGAAAGGAATTTCTTCCAAACGTTGTTATATATAGCATTAGTCACTTCTTTCCTGCTTTTTTTTTGTAGTGTATGGATTACTATTTCAGATTGTCCTTTTGATTTTAGGATGGAGGCTTCAGAAGCCAGGCTGATAGTTGCAACCTTTGAGGGTCTGTATATAAGATTGGTCCTTAATATAGGAGATCCTGAGTTATTGGCAGTATCCATGGTTCTGTTAGTTTTAGACTGTTTAAAAGTCCGAACCAGTCCCAAAGGGGGGGGCAATTAAGATCACCTTTGATTTCTGAACCTGATTCTTTGTAAGGTTTTTGGTATCAGTGGAATTTGGGTTCAGAGAAAAGAATAGAGCAGTTTTTGAGTTTTTCTGGTTCGCAATTCTTGTTTTAGGCACCATTCAGGTGGATTTAAATCTTTCTGACTTAAGAAATCTGCCTGGATGTTGGAAGAACCCTTGAGATGGGAGGCTGAGAGGGATAATAGTCGAGGCTCTACCCAAGTAAATATCTGGCCCGCCAGGATCTGTAGGATTTTTGTCTGGTATCTTCTTGATGTCTCAGGTATGCAAATGTAGTCATATTGTCTGAATAAATTCTCACATGTGAGTTTAGGGTTAGATGTTCTGTTACTTTTAGGGACTCCAGGATTGCTCTTAACTCTCTGAAATTTGAAGAATGATGACATCCTGACCAAATCCCTTGAAAAGATCTTTGATCCAATGTTGCTCCCAAGCAGGGGCGTAGCTAAAGGCTCATGGGCCCCGATGCAAAAGTTCTTATTGGGCCCCCACTGCAAACTTCTCATGGCCGACGGCCCACAGCTTTCAGTTGCATCACTGGGTCTCCTAAGTTACCCAACAATGCAGCACTAGCAGACAGGGGTGTCACTAAGGACTTAAAGCATCATGGGGAAATAGCCCCAATACCAGTGGCGTAACTACCGCCGTAGCAGCAGTAGCGGCTGCTACGGGGCCCGCGGCATGAGGGGGCCCATGTCGCCCGCCGGCACGGGCCCCCACCATGGCCGGAGGCTCCGCTAGCAGCCGCTATGGCTGCTACAGCGGGACGCCACTGAACACTACGGCAGAGCAGGGAGGTATCTCCCCGCTCTGCCAATAACTGGTTCCCGACCGCTGGCTGTATTTTTACGGCCAGCGGTCAGGGACGGGTCCTTAAAACCCGAGCCATAGACTTTCTACGGCTCGGGTTTTAACTTGCTGCCCGCGCGATCTGGCAGCTGAATGTTGGGTCTCCAGCTGTCAGTGACTGCCGGGGACCCTGAGGAGAGGATAGAAGCAGCTTTCGCTGCTTCTGTCTTCTCTGATCACTTGTACACAGCGCTGAATGAACGCTGTGTATAGGAATAGAGACAGCAGCAGCGGCGCTGTCTCTATTCCTCCCGGTGATCATGTGACTGGTCACATGATCGCCGGGTGCCGTTAGTGGCAGGCTACTGCTGGGTCTTACTAGACCCAGCACAGCCCTATTAGTGACAATCGTCACTATGAGAGGGCTGATTTCCCCTGTAACTGGGGCTGCTGTGCAGCTCCAGTTACAGTGGAAAAACATGGTGTAAAAGAAAGAAAAAATATATATAAAGTTCCCCAAAGGTCTTCTTTGACCTTTGGGGGACAGACCATAGTAATAAAAAAATAATAAAGTAAAGTGCAAAAAATTTTTAAATAATAAATACACATAAAATACCCACCCCCCAAAAAAAAAACGTTCCCCCCCCCCCCGCCAATCATTGCTGTAATTCTAGCGCTGACCTAATTACCCTAATATAGACATGTAATATATAAAAATTTACGGTAGACAATGACGATCACAAATAAAAGGTCTATTTTAGGGTAAAACTATGTTATTACCAAAAAAAAAATAGCTGAAATGTAAAAAAGCTTATTTTTTTACTATTATTTTCAAACTTTATGAATAAAAATTATAAAATAGCAAAAAAGGTGTGTATAAAAACGATAAAAAATGAAACCTGCATGGTCTACGGAAAAAACGTCGCAAAAATCACATCGTTAGCCCAACAAATAAAAAAGTTATAGCCGTTCAACTAGCGCGTGCTAAAAATGGCTAAACGGTGTCTGGTCCTGAAGGCGCAAAATAGAGCAAAAGACATGTATCCCCCCCTCTCCACAGGACATGTATCCCCTCTCCACAGGACATGTATCCCCTCTCCACAGGACACGTATCCCCTCTCCACAGGACATGTATCCCCTCTCCACAGGACATGTATCCCCTTTCCACAGGACACGTATCCCCTCTCCACAGGACATGTATCCCCTCTCCACAGGACACGTATCCCCTCTCCACAGGATCTCCACAGGACAGGGGATACATGTGTGATCGCTGGCATTGATAGGGAGAACGGGGGACTGAAAGTCCCCTGAAGTTCTCCATCACAAACCTCGGACTTCCGGGGTCTGTGTCGGCAGCTCCGTAGAAATGGATGGAGCGCCGGTCGTGCTTGTGCGGATGCATGACCAGCGATCCTTTCATTTTTATTGAGCTGCGCAGACGCCGGAAGTCAGAGCTTTCAGTCCCCCGTTCTCCCTATCGCTGCCAGCGATCGCACATGTATCCCCTATCCTGTGGAGATCCTGTGGAGAGGGGATACATGTATTTTGTAGGACACACTGTAGGTCGCATTTTTTTGGGAGGGGGGACGCTGTATGGCGTTCCCTACAGGGGGGGGGTGGCTCTATGGCGTTCCCTACAGGGGGGGAGCTGTATGGCGTTCCCTACAGGGGGGAGCTGTATGGCGTTCCCTACAGGGGGGGAGCTGTATGGCGTTCCCTACAGGGGGGGAGCTGTATGGCGTTCCCTACAGGGGGGAGCTGTATGGCGTTCCCTACAGGGGGGGGGGGGGCTGTATGGCGTTCTCTACAGGGGGGGGCTGTATGGCGTTCTCTACAGGGGGGGCTGTATGGCGTTCTCTACAGGGGGGGCTGTATGGCGTTCTCTACAGGGGGGGCTGTATGGCGTTCTCTACAGGGGGGGCTGTATGGCGTTCTCTACAGGGGGGGCTGTATGGCGTTCTCTACAGGGGGGGCTGTATGGCGTTCTCTACAGGGGGGGCTGTATGGCGTTCTCTACAGGGGGCTGTATGGCGTTCTCTACAGGGGGATGTATGGCGCTATCTACAGAGGGGGGGCTTTATGGCGTTATCTACAGGGGGGCTGTAAAAAAGGCACTATCTACAAGGGGGGGGGGGTTGTGTGACACCCAGGGGAGGGGGGGCCCCAGTCAAAAGTTTGCTATGGGGCCCAGTCTTTCCTAGTTACGCCCCTGCCCAATACATATGTGTCCCCCAAAAAATAATGTGTGTATGTGTGTGTGTGTGTATATATATATATATATATGTGTGTGTGTATAGGAGACAACATATCTATAGCACTACGACCCTATAACCTATGGATAGGATTAGATACAGGGGCTCTGCAGACAGTATCACACATAATAGGATTAGATACACAGCTCAGCAGACAGTATCACATATGACAGGATTAGATACATAGCGCAGCAGACAGTATCACACATGATAGGATTAGATATAGGGCCCAGCTCGCTGACATTGCGGCTCCAGCGCTGAACCAGGAAAGGTAAGTATAATAATTGTTTTGCTTATGTGTTACTAATTATTTTCTTGTGTTTTTTTACAGGTTCGGTTGTTGAACTACGTCGGGTTCGAGGACTACTTCAATGACAGGGTTTTTTTTATTCTCAATAAAATGGTTAATGGGGTTTGTGTGTGTTTTTTATTTCAATAAAATATTTTTTCTATGTCCTTGTATTTTTTTAAACTTTATTATTACCACCTTAGTAATAGCTGCTGGCTGATTGACAGCGTCCATTACTAAGACAAGGCTTAATGTTAGCAGGTGTACCCACCGCCACCAGGGGTACTGGGAAGAGCCGGGTACAAACCAGTACCCGACCATCTGTAGTATTAGGCTGGGAAAGGCCAAAATCAGTGGTCCTCCCCACCCTGATAATGCTAGGCTGCTGCTGTGTTGTATCTGGCTGGTTATGAAAATTGGGGGGGACCCCACATCGTTCTTTCCAATTCATTTTTATTTGTTTTTCAAAAATGACGGGGGGTCCCCCACATTTTTTCATAATCAGCCAGATACAATAAAGCAGCAGCAGGTTAGCATTATGGGGGGGTTGGGGGGGTGCTGTTTCTGGCCTTTCCCAGGCTGGTAATACCAGCCTTCGGCCGCCCCATTACCCGACCATCACTACAGATTATTGGGTACTGGATCGTACTTGGCACTTCCCAGCACCCCTGGTGGCGGTGGGTACCGGGGTAATAATGGGGGTTAGTGTTGCACCGGCAGACACTAATCTTATACTGTATAAGTGCTGTGACGTCAGGACCTCCACTGCGCTCCAGAAGCAGGAAGGTAAGTACTCTTAGTTACTATAGTAACGGGCCCCGTGGCCCCAGTTACTATAGTAAGTTTTTATTGATGTGGTGCGGGTGGCCGCGGGCCCCCTGGCTTCGGGGCCCGGTCCAAATTGTGAACGCTGCGACCCCTATAGCTACACCACTGCTCCCAAGCCTATCTTGCGTGCATCCGTAGTTATGGATTTTACTTGATAAGGGTGCCAATGGATTGTTGATCTGTATCGCCCAAAGGAGAAAGGTTTTTACTGATTTTCTCAATATGATCTTTTTGTCTAGGGATACATGGGATTTGTTTTGGTTCTCTGGAGTGAGCCTGGGACCAGGCCACTGCCTGCATACAGCACGTCATGGATCCTAGGACTGACATTGTCGTCCTTATGGATATCTGTCTCTGTTATATCAGAAAAAAATATTTTTTGTTTTAGAATAATTATCTTGTCCTGTGGGAGAAAGGACATTTGCTGGTGAGAATCCAGGAAGGTCTTGCGTCTTGAAGGAGATGGATCTGACCTTTTTCTGTTCATAATCTAACCTAGACGTTATAGGGTCTGTTGTGTCTGGATGATCTGGTTTGTCAGACTAGAAGCGTTTGGAGCTACTAACAGAAGGTCTTCTAAGTAAGGGATGATGTGAATACCCTGATGTCTGAGGAAAGCCATTATTTCCACCATCATTTTTGAGAATATTCTTGGTGCTGATGATATTCCAAATGGGAGAGCATTGAACTGATAATGCACTACTTTTTGATTTTCCAACATAGGAAACCTTAGGCATCTCCGGTATACCTGATGGATAGGAATGTGGTAATATGCATCCTGGAGGTCTATTGTAGCAAACATGAAATCTTGTCCTATCTGTGGAATAGTAGATTTTATTGATTCCATTTTGAACCTGTGGTAGGTTACAAATCTGTTTAATGGGTTTTAGGTTCATGATAATCCTGTATGATGAATTGGGTTTTTGACTAGAAATAACTGGGAATAGTGACCTAATCGTCTTTCCATAGGTGGAACTGGGGAAAAAACTTCCTGTATCAATAACTTCTGAAGACTTCCTCTTGGCGCAAATTGTTGTGATGGATCTTGAAGGGATGTAATAACCATATTTTTTGGGGGATAGAATGTAACTATTTTGAATCCATCTTTTATGGAACAAAGGATCCATGAGTTTTTGTGTTATCACCTTACACTGCTCTAGGTGTTTTGAGATTCTTCCCTCCACAATTTTGTTGTCATTGTTTGATATGGTTTATTTTGGCTGAGAAAGATATTCTTGCCTTTGCCGCCTTTGGGATAGCACCATCTACCAATCTTCCCTTTCCCTCTATAGTTTTGGGCCTGGCCACGAAAAGGACGAAAGGATGGTTTCTTCCTGGAAATTTTAGTTTCAGGAAGAGCCTTTTTCCTATCTGTCGTCTGTTCCAGATGTTAACTACATCTGGCTCAAACACATATTCCCCTTGGAAGGGGATTGCACATAGCTTGGTTTTGGATATGGGATCACCTGTCCACATTTTTAGCCAGATTTCCCTTCTGGTGGAGTTAGTATGCCACTGCTCTGGAAGCAATCCTGTTGGATTCTGCTGAAGCATCAGCTAGTAACTCTGTTGGATTGGCCAATAGGGGAATGGAGACAATTATATATTTTCTGGAAGTCCCTTCTCTTAGGTGAACTTCCAGTTGGCCTAACTATCTATAGATGGATCTTGACACAAGTAACCACTATGTTTACTTGATGCAGGGCCGAAGAAACTTCCCATGATTTTTTTAATAGGCCTAATCAGTCTTCCTGCCTAGTGGGTCTTTTAACTGAGAAGAATCCTCAAAGGTAGTATTGTCTTTTTACCTGCTTTGGCACCCTCTATATACATTTTTGGGCCTTCTATCTTTTTTAGTTTGTCTTCGTCTAGTGGAAATCTATCTCTTATCTCTGCTGGACAAAATAGTTGTTTTTGGGGAAATTTACATACGTCTTCAATAAGACCCTGAAGATTTTCATGGATAGAGAAGCATAGCTTCTTTTTTGCCTGCAACCCAGCAAACATCTCATCCTGGATCGTAAGGATTTATTGTATTTCTTCTACCCCCATATTACTTCTTACTGCACTAAGAAGTTCCTGCATATTTTCACTTGAAAAATAATATTTATCTTCCTTTTGGGGAGCAGAAGATCCCAGTAGTTCACCTTCCTCAAGGATATCTTCTGATATGGAGGGAAGTTATCTACCCCCCTCAGACCCTGAATCCTCTTCTACCACAATTTTCCTTTTCTTAGGAGTTGGAAGGGGTTCAGAGGTAAAATATTGCTGAGAGAAAGTGGCCAAAGGAGATTGAATCTCTTGCTTGACCATCCCCTTAATCTCTTCCATAAATGACGGTTGTTCATCCCTGATAATCTTTCCTGTGCTTGAAAAGATGGCATTGGGGTCTTTTGTTAATAGAAGATAATTTCTTATAACATATAGCACATTTACAAGATGAGGGTTCTGTTTTAGGTTTGCTAGATGGTTCCTTATCACACTGAAACAACAATAATAAAGAGGGGGGGGTGAGTAATTAATCAGCTTACAACAATTCCCATAAACAGAAACTACTTACTGGGTTGGAAAACATGCTATGCTCCACCATGCCGGGTTTGGATGCAGACTTCTCAGACTCAGAAATGATAACAGTCAAGAGAGTTGTACAAACAATCCTACCTGAGAGAATGAGGCTTGATCATATCTATCAATCGGTAGTGCGCTCCTCTTCTGTTTGCTCCCTGAAGCACTGAAGCCCATTCCATGCGGACGCTGGTAACAAGGCACCGCCATGACACTCGACGCTGGAATGCACGCCACATTGGACCAGCAGTAGGATTCCCTGTTGCGGGGAAGTGCACAGCTGTGGAACTCATGGAGGACCAGAACCGGCAAACTCACCAAAGGCACAGGAGAGATGAACAGGGTCCCAAATTCAGGGAAGATGGGAGCAATGCTAAAGTGGAGGTAGGAACGACAACTCACAGCCTAGTGATTAACCGTTTACAATAAGCTAACCGACTGATACCAGCCAAACACTGAGGAGGGAGGCAGGGAGGGACTACTTAACCTCTTGTGTGTTTCCTGTCCCTAATAGAGGCAAAGCCCTATTCTCCTACAGTGCTGTCATGGAGGGTAAGGCTTTGTTCATATGGCGCTAAAAAAAACTGACGTGTAAATGTGTAAAAACGTTAGCGTTTTTGTAAAGCACTTTTTAAAATACAGGCGTTTTTTATGCATTTTGCCGGGATGTGGGAATTTTGCATTTTCTGCGTGTCTTATGCGTCAAGAATTGATCTGACGCTTCTTTTTTTACAGGACGCATTTTTTTAAACACACGAGCGTAAAAAAATGCATCGTATGCACTACAATGTCAATGGGAAGCTTAATGCACACGTTTTTTGGCACGCGTCAAAAATACGTTAAATACACGCCATGTGAACAAAGCCTAAGTGAGAAAATCACTGTAATATTTCAATATTTCAATAAATGGCTGGTGTTTTAACATGTATTTTTTTATGCAGTTTGAAATGCCAAAAGAAAATCTGTGTGAAGGAGTCCTAAGGGTATATTCACATGTACCTATTGAGGTATGGTAAAAAGACGCATCAAAACCACATCTGTAAAAACTCATGCGGTTTGACCACAGTTTGTGCGATGTGGTAATTAACTGCACCTTCTTTTAACAGGTGAAATACATTTATGTATGTTCTGAATAATGTGCGGTTAACTATTGCATCACAAAACTGCTGCAAATCACAATGCGGTTTTTAACTGCACCTCACTCGCTACGTGTGAATATAACCTAAGGGAAGAAAATAGTGAAGCCCCTCTTTACACACACAAAAACTATGACTAAACTTTTGCCGCGCATAATTATTACAACAAAACCCCTTACCCCTTACCCAACATCAATGAACAGTCAAATCATCCTCTTTCAAGGGTTTTCATGAGTTAGTTTTATAATCATGTCATTTTTTTAAAGCTTTTGCAAAAATTGTGGCAAAAAAAGGGGATATGAACGCAACATGTGAATGCTATAGAAGTCCCCCCACACAAGCCATTCACAGTCAAGTTCCCTTTCGCCCACACAAACTATCTTTAAGAAGTACCCCTCACATAGCATTTACAGCAAAGTCCCCCCTCCCCTACAAAAACTAGTTATAAAAAATTCACTTCCCTATACATAACATTTACATTCAAGTTTCCCCTTTCCTACTAAAACTAATTATACAGAGTCCCCTCCCCTCAGACATAACATTTACAGTCAAGTCCCCATTCCCCACAAAAAAAATATTTTATAAAGCATTTTTAGCTTTTCCAGTCCTAAGCTCCATGGAGGAATCATCCTATCAAGTTGCAGGCCGGAGGAGAGGAGAGCTGTGTGATTAGAGATAGAGAGCCTAGTTGGAGATAGGAGTGAAAGAGATTTGAGAAAATCCATGGCATTCTCCTACACAGGCAGAGTGTATAACCTTCAGGAGGCTGCATTTAATGACATCACGCCTGATGTATAATGCAGCCTCTCAGAGTACACACACTCTGCCTGTGCAGGAGAATGCCATGGATTGTGCTGAACCGCTCCCGCTCCTGTCCTCCACATTCCCCTGCACTGCCCAAACTTTATATCAGTTTACATAATATCAGCATCAGCAATATCCCCCCTCCCCCCCGACCCAGCCCACCCCTGCCAAACAGAGCTCCTAAGGCCTTCAATCACACCATTGCCTGATGGCACAAGGAGACCATTACCATTTGCAATGAGGGAACCTCCAAAAGGAGTTTATGCACATTCTACTAATCCGACATGGGCTTCAAAGCTGAGAATTGGCACCTCTCCCCACTGAGAGCTACTCCAAAATGTACTGTGCCTTTATTTAATTTAATGTACACCACTTCATTATTACGTCTAATATTCTGTGCTAATTCCTTTTACAATATGTCTTTATAGGTGAACAGTTCGGGACTTGGCCCCCAACCATCATGAGCCGATATCATTTCATGATGGTAAAAAAGTAGAAATGTGTGCAGCACAGCAGAACTAAACCTCCAGGGTCAAAATGGGTGCCAGCTTCCAGGAATCCGACTGATGGATGCCCACAATGTAGATGCAAAAAGGAAAAGGAAGCAGCACTCCAGCAAAGACTTCAAGAATCCAGATTTATTCTCCCATATGTGAAACAGAGATGATGCAACGTTTCAGCTGCTCAATGCTTGACAAAGGCTGCATTAAGCATCTGAAACTTTGCATCATCTCTGTTTCGCATATGGGAGAATAAATCTGGATTCTTGAAATCTTTGCTGGAGTGCTGCTTCCTTTTCCTTTTTGCATTTCATGATGGTAGATATGCCACTGTGAAAGGCTCAGGTCCATACTAGAAACATATGTAGAACTGCATCCTCAAAAACGTTCATCGGCTTACTGTATTGTTTTGTGCTGCAAGAAATATTATCGTTGTTGGCAGCACGTAGTAACGATCACTAATCTCCAATCATAGCTACTTGCGAAAGGAGCAAACGAGCGTCGATCAACGAGCTGTCTAGTTGATCGACGCTTGTTTACACGACCTGTGCCGTGCTGTGTAAGAGGACCCTTATTTCCTTGATTTTGGAGCTTCAGAGGAAGCCATTCTGTTTTGTCTTGTGCTTTGTCCCACCTTTAAAGGACTGGTGTCGCGAAAAAAATTTTTTTTATATCAATTTGCTTTTAGTGTTTTATTAAAAAAAAAATTATTTATTTGTGTGCTTGTGTTTTACTTTTTTTTATTTTTTAACTTTTTCTTGTCTATGCCATTTTTTTTTCCATCTCTGTATGTGTCGATTAACGACACATACAGACATGGAATACGGCACATACAGCCCCATAGTGAATGCGAACGGGACCCGTCCATCCACTATGCTGTACGCCGTCTGTGTGGGAACGGCGCATGCGCCGCTCCCACACAGTCCAAATTGAAGGTCTTCGGCCGAGCGACGTCCGGCGCCATTTTCTTGTGGACCGGAAGCCGCGGCCGAACAGTAAGTTTACTACTTCCGGTCGCGGCTTCCGGACTTGTGTTCTGAAGCAAGCACTTGGAGCGGAGGGAGCAGACGGAGCAGACTGACCGGAGGGAGCGGCGGCGGCAGGAGCAGGTAAGTTATTTCTGTGTATGTACGTGTTTTAGTGTGTGATTACTACTGTATGTAAACCTACTACACTGTGTGATCGCTCAAAAAATGGCGACACACAGTGTAGGAGGTTTGACCGTTCAATCCCCTCTTTTCTCCCGGCACTAGCCAGGATAAAGGAGGGGGGATTCTGTGAGCTCACTAGAGCGAGTGTGTATTCTCAAATTTTGCAGCATAAAGCAATGTGGTTGCTTTACCACATGCCAATGCTGCAATTTTGGGAATTGCTCCATCTAGTGACCAGCACTGGGAAATGTTATAAATTAGAATCTAATTTATAATATTTCCTGACTCGTGAAAAAATTCAAAATTAGAACAATGTTTAATCATTTATACACTAACTGTTTAACTAAAAAAAAAAAAATTCTAGCGACACATTCCCTTTAAGATATCTTGCTACATTTCCACGTGAATGTGTTCCTTCCATTATGACAAAGAAAATGTGAATTTACCAATGCAAATTTTAGAACCTATAGACTGATCAGCATCACAGTTTTTTTGCCCAACAAAATTTATTCTGTTTATGGGCATTCCTTATCTGGTTTCTAGAAAATAGGATCACATTTAAAAGGCGATAACATTAAACTCTTAAGTCATGCTCATACATTAAAAAAAAAAAAAGTCAGCACAGTTTTTAGGGCATGTTGAGAATTTGAAATTCCAAGATTTGTTGCAGATTTATGATGTACGGTATTTGTGGTTATCCATGGCAGAAATTCTCTTAGCATAACCTTATAGAGTTTGACTACTATGTATTTATGTCTGTGCTGCAGCCTACAGAAAAGATGAATCGCAAGTAAATTTACACTTTTTTGTAGCCTAAAGAACCAGATAGAATAGGCAGGGGCAGACACAGACAGCAGAGGGCCTTTGTACAAAAACAGTTTATAGGCCCCTTGATTTCCAACAGCTTATCATAGAGCACTCCCTTACAACTCTAACCAATAATTGAGTGCTATGAAATTCATTAGTTCAGTCCCTGACATGAATGGACAGATGGATGGAAGGTTTTTTTAAGATGGCAATGGGCCCCTTACCTTGTAGGCCCCTGTGCCACTGCACAGGTCGCACATATGATATGTCTACCACTGAGAATAGGGCAACATGCTATACTATCTTGTCCAGCTAGTTAGGTTACAAAATAAACATATTATTTTTCTTTCTGCTTTTTACAAAAAGGTCAATGGACTATTAGTTGGGCACTTCTGCGAAAAATGCAAAAATATCTGAAAAATTAGCCCTACAAAAGCGTCCATAGTGAAAGCAAGGACATCATTAACGTGTGCATTCTTGTTAACATATATACATTTCACATCTATATACAACTACACATAAACAATAATTGAGACAAAGGAAATGGAAAAGCATAAAACATTAATAAACTGCTTCGTTATCTAGTAGAACACAATGGAATGCTTACACAAGAGAAATTATTACCCAATGATGCAGCAGTGAATTACTTTATGGTAATAACTTAGTCTCAAGAAAATACAACGCTGAGAGAGCTGAAAAAAATGTTAACAACAAGTGACAATGAAAAAAAATTGAGACATAGAAAGAAATAAAGATAAGACAATGCAGGGATGTTTAAAGCTTTTGCTCAGAATGCAAAAGGATTAAGAGAAATAGGGCAGAAGGACAGATTCCAGACGGCAGAAAAGGAAATTAACCCAAATATTGAATCCATTCAGCTTTCTTTCGCCAGAAAGACAGCACAGTCATTTCTTGTGTTCATCTCTTTGCAAAGTGCAGACTGTAAACGCTAGGTGCTTCTGTATGTTATACAATCTACAATAATAACATAGCAAGATGTCTGCAGTGACTCAACTACATGAGAAAGACTTGCAAACGGTTTTGCTGCTGTGAGAAATGTGATAGGTGAAAAACAAAATTATTTCCGAAAACCTAGGCAGCTAAAGGGTTAAACAAAAGTATGATTTCATCTCCATGGATTTTAATGGAAGTTTGCTTTATTTCCACTTCTGTTCACTTCAGTCAATGTGAACTGATGTTTCTCCCCATCACTGACCTTTAAGACCAGAATATGGAATTCTATAAACACAAATTCCCCAAGGGGCCATATCCGCAGTGTCCCGGATGATGCACCGTTCCTTACAAAATGTACGCAGTCTCTTGTAACTGCAGGAACGCATCAATGCCTAAGGGTTTAGAAAGTGGCAGAGTGCCCAGAAGCCAGGAAAGACCATCAACTCAGCAGAAAACGTTGCAAAAAACAAAGGTTATCTACAAAAGTATCTGTGATTTGACAGAAACTGTTTAATGAGCACTGAATAGTCCTCACACTGATAAAGAGTTTCATCTCAGCAGAATAATTGCTAAAATGGTTAAAGGCCCCTTCTAGGATCTCAGATAAAGATAGTACTCCTGTGAAGAAGATTGTTATATAATTAGCTCAGTATAAAGAAAAGAAAACCATTTGTAAATGTAACAGTTCAGTTATTTGTGAAGTAAAAAACTAACACTTCTTAAAAGGGATTAACTAATTAAGTGAACCTGCTTATCTGGGTTATTCCCTTTACTGTACATTATAGAAAAGTTCCTCACACAATTAAATACAGATGGCGGAAAACAGAAATTTGCAGAAAGTAATTAAGCACAGAGGCAACAGAGAAAAACAGAATGTATACAAGAAAATCAGGACGGAGGGCACCAAGGGCTAGGAGTGAGATATACAATGATCAAAATGACCTGCAGACAAAGTTATACAAACACACACTTATATTCCATCATAGGGAAAATTCAAAGGGAAGACCCACCTTTAGGGTAAGGTCACATGGAGCTGCACTGACCCAGCCGCGATGCGACCAACAACGGCACAATGTTCGGCGCGTTTGTCAAATTGCTGTCAAAGGGCCCTTTACCCGCAAAATTGTAGGCCATTAATTAATATACCCTTTATGGCAACACGATTTTGCAGGTAAAGGGCAGTTTTACCCACAACAACGCAAATCCATTAACAGGCTATTTGACAGTAAAGGGGCATGAATACCATGCCCCTTTATTGATCAGAATATCTGAGTCTGCAGTTGAAACCTTCCATTCACTGTAACAGAACTTTATACACTTTAAACTTGTTTGTTAAAGAAACAGAAAATTATTAACTCTTGCATTAAATAATGAAAAAATATATAATTTAGCCATTAGAAAATGAGAGTCCTCAATATGTGATATGATTGTCAAGGAATAGTTATTTGAGCAATTTCCCAGGATGTATGTTTATGGAATTACTATAAGAGTAATTCCCTAAAGTAGCAGGAAACTGTCTGGATCAGATCAAATCTGTCACCACTCTGGTTGGCAGAGTCTAAGGCACCCCCAAGGTTTTCACCAGAGCCCGCTATGAGACAGGTTGGATTTGGCTGTTCGGGACCAAGGTTGCGATTGCAGAGTAAGATTTTAGACAAGAGGTGCACTTGCAGGCTATACTAGAACAGGAAACCTGACAGACTAAGAGAGAAGTCAAACAAGCAGAGTCGAGTAACCAGGAGAGACAATACAAGTCCAAATTAAAGAACAGTTGAGTACCAGGAGGAGTAGCAAGGGTCAAAAACTAGCCGAGAGTAGAACATCCAAATCAGTAAGCAGAGGGTTAATCCACAGGAAAGCCAAAGTCCAAATCCAAGAAATCCGAAGTTATAAAGGGGAGGTTCAGAGTGTAGATCAGATACATCCATACACATGAAACTCGTAAGACGCAAAACTCAGAGACCAAACCAGAGTTAAATATCCTTCCTAGGACCAGGACTGGATGCAGAAAGAGAGATAGGATTGGCTCTGCATCACAAACCAGGAAGGAATAAGAAAATCCAGCAGCTAGGCTGGTATTACAGCAATCCGAAAGTGACGGGCATTTACCAACAACCATTTAATGGCTAACTAAAATAAAACCAATCTAATGGCAAATATTTTTTTTCTCGATACTACAGTAACATACAGGGTACTATATACGTATATAGTAACATATGGAGGATCCAACTTCCTGTTTGTTAGAAAACGTTATGATAACATATTGATATTTGCCTTCTACAGCAGTTACTCATGAGACTACCTCTTTGGAAATCATTGCTTGCATTGCCTTCATGTAAATAACTACATCCTATTGACATATACTCATATTTGTCTTTCTATTTTTTACATAGTTTCAGCATTGTTTTACCCTGTGTGGGCAGTTCGATGTTATTAGAGTCAGATATTTGTCTGGTAAGTTCCCTTCTCATTACGTTCGCTGACTACGTTTGGGGTATACATCCGGATTCGTGAGGTATATTCTGAGTTTAATAAAGATTTTAAATATGTTGTGCGATATTAGAAACAGTGCCACTCTTATCTATGGGCTTTGTCTGGTATTACAGCTTAACTTTATTCAAGTTCTCAGTTTCTGGAAGACAAGCAGACCCTTAGGGCACGTTCAGACATGGCAGAATTTTTCCGCTGCAAATGTTGATGCAGATTTGGGGCAATTACGCAACGAATCTGCACCAACATTTGCATATTTGACGGGTAATTCAGACGTTGCAGAAAACACAGCGGACTTGCCACAGATTTCAGTTTTTGCATTGCAAAGGCTGGAATACGCAGTGAAATTCCGCTTCTCCGCAACAGACAGTGCATGCTGCGGACTGAAAATTCTGCACCGCAGTCTATGTTCCGCAGCGGAGTTTTCCGCAATGTCTGCACGAAGATAACTAAAAAGTTGTGGAAACTGTAGAGTCCATGGCCACGGGCCGTCGGGTTTACTCACCTCCCGACGCCCGCTCCGCTCCGGTCTGCTGTGTCCCGTAGGGTGCGCGTGCACGCTCGTGCCCACTCTTAAAGTTCCAGCGTGCGCACCTGTAAATCAATCATCATCATCAACTACGTGATTTCCTGGTCCATAAGAAGGCACCAGCCCTTCTGATCCTTGCCTGAGCGTTGTTAGTTATACCAAGTCTGTTTTGCAAATGGTTCCTTAGTGTTTCCCGTTCCAGTTGTTACCTGTGCCTTGTTACCTGTTCCTGTATCTCATGCTGTTCTTGTTCCTGTGCCTACTAGTGTCGGAGTCTACTGCACCTGCTGTCGTTTGCCACGTCCAGTGTCTTCTGTCACATCGGATTTTGCCCGCCACGTCTGGCGCTACCTGCTGAACCGACCTCCATCCGTGCTGAAGCAACAGCCACTGTCTGGACTAGTTCAGGTACCCGAGTGTTACTAACTGCTATAGACTTTCATATAGACTGTGACCTGGCCAGCTGCCTCTCCGCTACAGCGGAGCAGCCTAGTGGGTCCATATACCCTGTGACCATGACAGAAACTAATGGACAAACTGTCTGCAAAGGATTTCCACTGCGAACTGTCCGCAGTGGAATTCCACAGCAATTCTGCCACGTCTGAATGTGCCCTTATTATCTCTTAACACATTTTTTACATACGAATGATCATAATTAACCGATGAAGACCCATCGTTGCCACAAAATCAACTTAGAAAAAATAAAACTGAGCAAAAAATTAAGAAGGATGACAAAACGATGTGTCAGGGATCACATGTACAATGGTTTACATATTTTTAAGAATATTAAATTAACCATTAAATAAATCTGTTTCCCAATTTTTTTTAATCTAGATTCTGGACCCTAACCAATAAAACCAATAAATGCAATAAAAATGTATTCCCCTGGAACTTATCCATGGTCCTGAACTTATATTTCTTTGAAAATTATAGAAAATTATATTTAATGTGCACACTTCAAAACACTTATAGTATAAAAACTTGTAATAAATTGAATTCAATATAAAATGTGCAAATGTCATGTAAAAATAAAAGCAATATTCAGTTCAATGAACAGTAATTTTTGGTCCCTTCAAAGAAAGTAAACTCTTATCATGTTTTTCATTTATTTTTTAATCCATTAAGGTTTGGTTTATTTTGGACCTTACGGACCAAGCTATTTTTTTTTTGTTATTTTTCTAAAGACATTTTTACTGTCCATGTAGTAGTATAATGGCTTGTTTCTTTTTTCAGGAAGAGATGTATTTTTTGGGGTACATATATTTTATTGATTAGTTTTTATAATTTTTTTAGGTCTATTAAAAAAAAATAAATAACCAACAATTCTGCCATTGCTTTTCTGTTTTAGTTTCATTGTGTACCGTGTGGTAAAAATAGTAAGTTAACTTTATTCTACCTGTCAGTACAAATATGGCAATACCAAAAAACGTTTACATTTTAGTGCTTTTTCATAATAAAAACATAATTTTTAACACAAAAAGTTATTTTTTTTGTGTCGCTGCATTCCGAGTGCCATAATTTTTTTTTTTTTTTCTATCGAGGCAGCCATATGAGAGATTCTTCTTTCGGGACAGGTTGAAGTTTATATTGGTACTATTTTGGGGTTCATATTTTTCTTTTTATACACCATGCACCTTGTGGTGTAAATTCTAAGCTAACTTTATTATATGGGTCATTACAATTGCAGCAGTACCAAATATATATTTGTTTTATGGTGAACTAAATAATTTATAATTAAAAAAATTATGAAAAACCTGGGTTTTCTACCCTGACGAAGGGTGCAAAACGCGCATCGAGGTGTTTCCTCTGGTGCATGATCCACACTGCCATCATGTCTTCCACAGGTAATTTATTTTGTACAGTTTGCACTTACTAGTGTTTCATTACATAGTGTTTCATACGCATCTGTGGTCTTTTTCACGTTGGGGTCTGATTCTAGATACTTGATCCCTGATTGATACTATTGATTTAATTTGTGTGGAAAACTGATTGATTAGGACTTTGATGGCTTTACACTTGAGGCTGTTTTTAGGGGGGGGGGGTTTGTACATTGTTTGTATGTATTTGTAGGGGGGGTTGTCCATATTGTAGACTAATATCGATTATTTATTATTATTTTTGAACAATTGTGAATTGTATTTTCTTTTGAGACATTTCATTGGCTATTTGTGTACAATTATTATATGTTTTGTTAATTGATTTATGCTCAGGATATATAATGGTTATAATATACTCGCCATAGAGGCAGACTACACCATTGCTCTGGGCCCCAAGGGGGCCAAGCTTTAACTTCTCCTGCTTCCAGACATAGAGCCATAGCAATAACCTGCAGCCACCACTAGGGGGAGCTCAGTGGATAAAGATTTTTGCAGCTTCCTTAAAGTTTAATGGTAGCTGTATACATTCATAAGCAGTGAGCTCCCTCTAGTGGTGGCTGCAGGCAGACAGTTTTATCATTACTCTACTCTAAAACTTAGAGCTGAAAAGGGGGAGATTTACCTATTCATTTATGCAAGTTATATGGTGTGAACACATAAAAAAAATTTATGTTTTGACTGAGTAGTGAACATTAACTTAATAAAAATGTAGTACATTTGTGGTAGCTCTCTATGGCGATGGGGCTAATACTAAGTCTTGCTATAGGGCCCTATGATTTCTATGTATGCCCCTGCCAGCGCTGCTTCGTCAACAAAATAATCTGGATACAGTCCAGTAGCTCAACAAGAGAAATCCCAAAGTAAATTCTACCAGACTCCTATTGGATACTCTGGAGGGATTCCAGCTACAGCATGTCATAATGCACGATGTGTAGTAGACGTTGTTTGTGTTTGTGCAATACAATTAGGAGAGCATGGTTAGTTGTTTACAGCACTCTGTTGTCATATGTTGTCAGATTTTCTTTTTTTATGTACCTTCAGCCATTGTGCAATATTGGTTACAGTAAATCCACAAGAGTATATCTTAATGTCAACTTTTATGGCTTGGAAACTAGATATGCCATAAAAGTGTGATCCGTGGGGGCCCCAGGCAGAGGTCAGACTACCAGCAATCACAATTTCATGTCTGTCAATCCTTGTCTATTAAAGAGGATCTGTCACTAGTTTAGTAATGCCCAATGTACTAACAAAACTAATTGTTTAATTTAATCTAATGTGATAATTCCAGTATTGTTTCCCAAAACGTTTATTATTTTAAAAGGTATGACCTTATTTCTAAATATGCAAATGAGGCTATACTAGCCAAAGGGGCGGTAACTCTGCTCTCTTTGTGGGCAGTGTTTGTGTTGTCTGTATGACGCTGTCCAATCAGCATCATACAGTTTCTCCCCCTCTCTGCACAGCATAATCTCAGCTTCAATCACAAGATCTCTCTGTGTTTACACATTTGGCCGCAGCTCCTTCACCACATCGTCTCAGTGCTCATCCAGGAAGACGGTCCCTGGATGAGACGGTCGACGCAAGGATGAAGCAGGTCTGTCTTGGACAGCATCATACCAACAAAAAATGGCACCATCCACAGAGAAAGGGTTACCGCCCCTTTGGCTCTTAAAGCCTCATTTTCATATTTAGAAAAAAGTAACTTTTAAAATAAAAACGTTTTGGGACACAATTTTCACTGGAATTATAAGCGTAACTGTGCCTATTAGTTTAGTAAGGAGATTGGGCAATACTAAAGTAGTAACAGATCCTCTTTAATACTTTTGACCGAGCGTTAAGGCCCTTTTACACGGGCCAATTATCGACCAAACCATCGTTCATTGCCCTGTGTAAACAGGACAATGATAAGCCGATGAACAAGCAAATGCTCGTTCATCGGCTGATTGCATCATTTATACTGCAAGAAAATGTATCATTGTTGATAGCACATCTCCCTGTGTAAACGGAGGTGTGCTGCCGACATGATAGAAATGTATGGGGACGAGCGATCGTATTAATGACTCCTCGTCCCCATACTTGTCACACCGTCCATGTAAAAGTAGAAAATGAGCGCTGATCAACGAGCTTTCTCATTGATAGGTGCTCGTTTACACGGCATTTGTGGGGCTGTGTAAGAGAACCGTTAGTCCTCCTATACCAGCCACAATATCACCTACTTCTATAGTTTTGGCTAATTGGATTAGGATAATAGGATTGACACCCTCTAATTTAAAAATATAAGTGGCAGAAGAAAAAATATTTTTGAAAATGTAGGAGGCACTTAGCGAAAAAATAATGACTGCAAGTAGCAGTGTCTACCTGAACTGATGATTCACTACTTTGTAGTCCTCTGGAGAATAATAATAGCGGCTACATGCAAGTCTCTCAAAAGTAGGCTGATGTCTTGTACAGGATTAGGTGTGCAGCTGCACTTTTTTTTGTGGACCACATAATTTTTATTTTTGTTCTAGTAAGCAGTGCTCAGTACACTTGTTCACGCCCTTCAAAGACAGATATAATACAGTAGATAATACAGGCAGATAACTCGGGGTCACAGGGTCACACAATGTACAGTAGAAAGCACAGACAGCTCTGGTCCTTTTCCTCCTCACTCTCCCTGCACATTGACTACAGTACATGACACAGAGCATGCCCACAGCACTCTCTCATACATGTAAATTAGTCATTTTCTGACTTAGTTTTCTTATGTCCAGGTACCTGTTGTAAAGTAAATCTCTGGATCATCTTTTCACAGCTCAGGCAAGATGGATACCCACTTAATCTAATAAAGAAATTCAAATTAATTCAAATTATGTTCCATCAGAAATTAAAAATAGATTGGAAAGAAATATGTTTTAGGGCATGCCCCCACGTGGCGGATTTCCTCCGCAACTGTCCGCATCAATGCCGCACCTAATCCGGGTTGCGGATTACGGCTGCGGATCTGCCCAAAATGTGCAGTAAATTGATGCGGACTAGCTGCTGCGGACTGCGGGAAAAGTGCTTCCCTTCTCTCTATCAGTGCAGGATAGAGAGAAGGGACAGCACTTTCCCTAGTGAAAATAAACGAATTTCATACTTACCGGCCGTTGTCTTGGTGACGCGTCCCTCTTTCGGCATCCAGCCCGACCTCCCTGGATGACGCGGCAGTCCATGTGACCGCTGCAGCCTGTGATTGGCTGCAGCCGTCACTTAGACAGAAACGTCATCCTGGGAAGCCGGACTGGAGACAGAAGCAGGGAGTTCTCGGTAAGTATGAACTTCTATTTTTTTACAGGTTGATGTATATTGGGATCGGTAGTCACTGTCCAGGGGGCAGAAACAGTTACTGCCGATCGCTTAACTCTTTCAGCACCCTGGACAGTGACTATTTACTGACGTCGCCTAGCAACGCTCCCGTGATTACGGGAGCCCCATTGACTTCCTCAGTCTGGCTGTAGACCTAGAAATACATAGGTCCAGCCAGAATGAAGAAATGTCATGGCAAAAAAGCAAGACGCATCCGCAGCACACATAACATGTGCATGACAGCTGCGGACTTCATTGCGGAACTAAGAATCTCCATTGAAGTCAATGGATAAATTCCGCCATGAGTCCGCAACCAGTCCGCCACTGCTCCGCAACAGACAGAGCATGCTGCGGACACCAAATTCCGCTCCGCAGCCTATGCTCCGCAGCGGAATTTTATGCATCGTCTAAACGAACACTTCTAAATAGAATTGGAAGTCAATGCAGAAACGGCTCCGCTGCGGATTAACGCTGCGGAGTGTCCGCAGCGGTATTCAAGTGAAATTCCGCCACGTGTGAACCCAGCCTAAGAATATATTTTCATTAGTAAAAAAAATTAAGATAATTCTTCTTGCTGGATCAGTCATTAAACATTATGCCAAATACCTGCTAAATTTACATATTGGAAAATCAATGGAGAAGAACATTTTCAAGGATTGATCAACTATTGAGATAGTAGAATCAATGCACATTTTGGAGAATTAATGTAGAATAACATTTTTTATTTTTTTTCACAAACAGGTTTTATTCAAACAGTATTAATACAATTTAATATTGAATCTTTCATAACAAAACAATTACAGAAGTGATTCTCTCATAAGGTAAACTCTAGAAATACCGCTGTATAAAATAATCTCTCGGCCGGGTTCACACAGGACAACATAGGCTGTTAGGTTTTGTTTTTTTCTTTGTTTTGTGTTTTCATCCCTGCTTACAATTTTTACTGCATGTCACATAATGCACAATATCTACTTAGATTTCTAGAGATCCAGAGAGTCTACCTGGCTATAAATGCTCTATGGCTCAATGAAATTAAGATCCAGGTTGGTGTAAAAAAATCATATTTCTGAAATATGTGTGTTAGTAGGAGCCATATACAGCTGACATTCAGCGTCTAAAGGGATAGAGAATTACTATTCCATAGAAAGAAAATAGGGCACCAACCTCTGAACAATAATCCAAATAACATGAAAAATTATTATTTGACAAATGAAATACAGTAAACTTAGATAGTACCATAGTAAGATAAAATGTAAGGCTGAAACAAAGGCGTAAGTCCACCCAGTTCAGCATATTAACTAAAGATGATTCTTATGTAACTCTTAGTGACACAACGATATAATTAGATGTTTGCTAATAAAAATAAATGCTAATTTTGTACCTTAGGACCCGATTGATTGTTTTCCTTTTAACCATAATCATTCCAGAACTCCTAACTTTTTTATTCTGCAGTCTTTGTAGCTACAGTATTTAATGCCTTGGGGGTTTTTTATGTTTTTATTTTTTTTAGAAAATCTCTATTTTATCATGGAAGGAACACAGCAAAAAGGTGTGCAGTGCACAACAAAGAAATATAAACATGTGCAGTTATGTGATTTTTTTAATTCCATTTCCCAAATTCCATAGATTAGTGTGTGAATTAATTCTATAGATTATTTTGTTTACAATACCATCAAATATGTCCATACTAATTGGGGCCAATGGGCCAGAATATTTGTTTCATATTTACCTTATATAATTCCAGCACTCGTAACTTTTTAGTTTTTTTTATCTTCTGTAATGGGATCAGCTCGTGGGACTGCTCTCTCCAGGGGTAGACAGACTAACAGCACGAGGAACATCAGGAAATTTAGTTCACAACAGAGGGTTTTCTGTTTAAACTGACCTCTGCCAATAAATACATTTAAATAAATGGTTCAAATAAAAACATGGAAAAACATAAAAGTCCTCTGCCTTTCCAGGACTAACTAAACTTAAGTCACTTGATCTTTCCCAGGCTGGCAGCCCCTTTTGTATGAACTTTTCCTTTCTTTAAGGGATGGTACAGAATCAGGCTTAATAGGCAGCCCATACACTGGATTGTCTTCATGGGGTGATGGAGTGGGAGCCCACAAAACCTATTCAAGAAACATTTTCCTGACATACGTCTTCTCAGTTTAATTTTGTTTCCTCCGGGGATGAACAGAGGATCATTCTGTACTTGTCTGTCATGCAGACAGTTAAGAGTTTCTGCATTTCTAGTGTGATTCTTTGGAAGTTAACCTTTCCCATATTGGATTGTGTACAGAACCTTGCTCTCTATCTCCTTGGCAAATGACCCAGCTCAAGCATTTCCTGGGCTCTCTCCAGTCGCCTAGGGAATTTGCGTGAGCTAAAATACTGTTTAAATTAGTTTGTAATGTGTCTAGGGTCATTTGACACGCTTTTTCATACATATATGGGATCCTCAACTCCATCAAATGCGAGGAGCAAACTGAATTGGATGAGAAACCTAGAGACGTCCTCCATACCAGAACAATGTGATAGATTATACCGACTTGCCCATGGGTCCAGTAGGATAGTCTTTAAGATACTCTCTCACTGGTACAGAGTCCTCTCCAAGCTCCATGCACTCATGCCCTCAGTCTTCCCTCCCTACTGGAGATATGACTCTGAGGTTGGATCGTTGTTACATATTTTCTGGGTTTTTACCCATGTTGTCCACCTTATGGTCCAATGTGTGGTGAATTACTTCCAAGTTTTCTGAATCTGCTTTACTTCTTTACCTTTCTGCTTTATCTCTGTGACGTTCACATCTCTGCCTGCAAGAAAAAAAGATATTTGACAATTAATTTACGCTGCCTGTGCCAGTATTCCAGCTTTGTAGCGCCAGACGACTGTTCCTGCCATCGGAAAGTTATTCTGTAGAGTCTAGGAGGTGATGTGGATGGTGGACTGTTCATAACTCTCATGACAAATTCTACAAAATCTGGTATCATAGGCTACATTTTAAGGAAACATCAGAAATGCTTCCACAGAGAATCCCTACCATTACTCTTCAGCTCTCCAACAGTCCTCTTTTTTTTTCTTCTCCTTCCTCCCCTTTGTCTGTGTTGTATGGTTTATCTGTTCAGCTCGATGGTAACCTTTGGTATTTTTACTGATTTATTTTGAATTGCCTATAATGTCTCTATTGTTCTGATTACCGAAAAGATGCTTTTTCCCCTCATGTTTTAGTAGCCACCCTGCTACTCTGCTCTCAACAAATGCCCTAAAATATGTCCTTCTGGCTTTACTTTACAAAAATATGTCTCTCTCTCTCTCTCTCTCTCTCTCTCTCTCTCTATATATATATATATATATATATATATATATATATATGTGTGTGTGTGCGTGTATATATATATATATATATATATATATATATATCTTGCCTTTATATGGCAACCAAACTTTCTGTTAAGGGTAAGTGCACATGAAGGTTTTTGTCAAGCAGAAAAAATCTGCCTCAAAATTCCTTATGGACTTTTGAGGCAAATTTTGAAATGCTAGCAATTTTTGATGCTCTTTTTGCTGCGTTTTTCGATGCGCTTTTTTCCACAGTTTTTGTTTAAAAAAACGTTTTTAAATGTATGAAATACAAAAACCATGGGTGTTTTGGGCAAAAACTGCACCAAAGAAAAACGCTTTAAAGGAGGGCACATTTTTTCTGCCTCCCACTGATTTAAATGGTAGGTCACAGACTAAAACCCCTCCAGTAAAGAGCATGCTGCTTTTTTTCACTGCAAGCGGTCAAATGCCACCTGGGAAAAAATGCCTCAGCCTTCAATTAAAATTAATGGGTGGCGATTTGGGGTGTTTTTTGGTGTTGTTTCCGGCTCTGTTTCCGTGTCAAAATCAGCGCTAAAAAAATACAGTGTGAAGTGACCCTAACTATTCCAGGCAAGAGCGATGTAGCTCTGGAAGTATGGGGAAGTCCACACCCTAACCTATGCCCATATTTGAGTGTATATAGTGTTCATATAGATTTTGTATGTGTCATATGTGTAAAGAGGTTAATTTGATATAGAAAAACACTAGATGCTGTGAAAACTGCATGCTGCATCTATTATAGGGAATCTGGTTAACTTTTATCACATTACATAGGCTTCGTTCACATCTGCGTTGGGGTCCCATTCTGATGTTCCATTGGAGGTTTCCGTCAGAACAGGACCCTGAACAGACACAAACTGACATGAACGGAAACCAGAGGTTCGTGTCAGTTTGTGTCTGTTCAGGGTCCCGTTCTGACAGAAACCTCCAATGGAACATCAGAACGGGACCTCAATGAAGATGTGAACGAAGCCTACACAGTTTAGTGTGAACATATTATGGAGTCTAGTGTAAGATCAGAAATAGAAGTTCTGTGCATTATGTTCAGTATAGTGAAATAAAACAACACGGTGAATCCTAAATCCAGAATGTTACCAACTTCACTCGGACAGAGGAACGAATACCATCCCATAAGTTTGGTTAAACCCGGGCATTTTCAATGCAAAATATTTGCAAACAGAGTTTTGCTGTAAAACACTCTGGTAATAGTATCTACATTCTCTTGTCTACTGCGTTGCAGACTCTGAGATATGTTTGTGTCTTTTTAGCAGTTTTTCAGCCTGCTAGCCAAACCATCTTCAGTGAGCATGATGTTAATTTGACTTGGCATGTCCCTGGAAGCATGGCATGCAGAGAGGGGGTGTCACCAGCTGAGTCTGTTTATTCTTTTTTTTTTTTTTTTTGACGATACATACTTAGTATTGCATGACTGTTGTTGATTCAGAATGATTAATGTACAAGCTGAATGAGCAACAAAATTATTGTGGCACTTCCTCTAATTTACCCACCCTACATCAACATATAGAAAAACTGCCAACGGAGTGTAACCCACATACAAGCAAAGTGCACATATATAGAAATACATTATATGAAATATTTAGTTACATTACAAGTGTTTAAATGAAATAATTCAAATGTTTTCACTATCACTCGTTCTGTTTAACCATTTCACAAATATGTCAAAGATATTTGACTTTATTTCATGCAGATTTATATTGTGCCAAAATATAATGAATATTTCACACAACCCTAGTAATAATAATGTGTGATTTTGCCTTGACTTGGATAAATACCATACAAACTGCTGGTGGATAATATGTTATGAGTACAATATTATATGAATATGGGTTCTTTGTCACTGCTTCAATGCATGTTCATTTCAGTATAAAAACGGTTATTTTTTTATTTTATTATTAGAGTATTTTTCTGCTAATTTTTGCTACAAATGCATCTACATTATCCCTATGAGGATGAAGTCAAGTTCAGCCCTAAGGACCAAGGGATTTTTTTTTGTCTTAGCCTCCTCACATTCTATAAGCCAGAACTATTTTCTATCTACATTTTTACATCTAAATAATTATTTGAGGACTTGACGAGTTCTACATATTTTAAGGCTCCATTTCATGTGCATATAGTTTAGTGTAGAATTTCTATAAATCTTTTATTATACTGAAATGCATAAAAAAGCTTTTTCACTATTATTATTATTATTATTATTATTATTATTATTATTAATAACGCCATTCATTGTTAATTATTATTTTGGCAGCATTGTGTCTCAGTGTTTAGCACTGTTGCCTTGCAGCACTGGGGTCTGGGTCCAACTCCGCCAAGAACAACATCTGCACATGGTGTTTGTATGTGCCCCCTGTGTTTGTGTGGGTTTCCTCTGAGTACCATGATTTCCTACCGCACTCCAAAAATTTAAGGACTGGGTATTTAGATTGTGATCCCCACTATGGACAGCAACAGAGGATAAGAGGATAACTTCTGTTCTGTGCCACGGAATATGTTGCCGTTATATATAAAATAAGTAACATAAATGAATACATGTGATAGGTTGCACAGGTTATGACGCGTATAGGGATATTTTTGCGTTTTTTGTTTATTAAACATTTTTTATTTAAGAAAATAATTGTGATTATTGTATATTGTGTAGTGTTATTTTATATTATCATAAACTTTTTAAAATCATTTTTCACTTTCATTTTCATGCCAGTACATTATGCCAGTGTGTGAAAATATTCACGGCAGCTTTTTGAGCAGTGCTTCTCAAGCTGTGAGGCGGGCCTAGGGTGGTAGTTTTGACTGGAATGATCATATGCTGCACAGGTCTTTCTCTAACTGCACCAATCTCTGATTTAGGCATTGATCTCAACCAATGGTGAGGTCCAAGCATCACTTTGTTCTGGTTGATGAGAACCTAGTGGTAAAAGTTTGAGAAGCCCGTGTCCTAACATGCAATTTCACAGGACAGCCCTGGGAGGTTGGAGGCTTATTTATAGGCCCCTGGGCAGTCTCTGTAGAACAGTGTACCCCGGCAATTGCAATGACAGTGTTCACTGGAGGGGTACAGAAGGAACCCCTCTATTCGTCAATACCACAATCATCACTGATCATGTTTTAATGATTAAACAGTCAGGGTCAGATGCTTGTCCCACCTCGGTCATTGGAGTGGGAATTGCCCTCCCACTGGTGATTATGTAGTAGTGATTAGGCATAACTGCTGTGCCCACGTGATCACATATATGCCAAAATGCGGGAAATAATTCCAGCTGACATGTTTGTTTTAGAAAATACTTGCATTCCCCATAAAATAACAATTCTGGAGCATTTTTAGTAGAATATGATGTGCTATTCCTACATTATTTTCCCTAGAAATTAATAAATTGACAATTAAATGTACCATATTTTTCAGACTATAAGACGCACCCAGGTTTTAGACAACATAAAATAGGGAAAACGTATTTAATATTTTACTACTTTAACAAAGAAAAAACTATTTGTTAAAAAAAAATTTGTTCTGTTTTGCCACTTTCTGAGAGCCATAACTTTTATATTTTTTCCTCGATTGAGCGGTGTGAGAGCTTATTGCTTGTGGGACGTGCTGCAGTTTTTATTGACATGATTTTTTGGTACATATGATTTTTTAATCACTTTTTATTTAATTTTATTCTTAGTGCTAAGGTTTACATTTTTTACATTGTACTTGGGGAAAAATCAGAAAAGGTTTTATTTTTGAACTTTTAAAAATGTTTCTTTTTTTACACTCCTGAAAATGTATCTAACTTTTTTTTTTTACACATTTTATTAGTTCCCCTAGGGGACTTGAACCAACGATCGTTAGATCGCTGGTACAATACACTGCAATACAAATGAATTGCAGTATATCGTCATTTTTACAGGCTTCTGCTAAGCACTGCTGGAGGCAGAAGGCAGATCAGGGGGCCTTCATTAGGCCCCGGGCTGCAATGTCAAACGGCCCCCCGATCGTGTTGCATGGGGGGCCGTTGGGCTGTTGGAGGGGGCCGTCCCCCTCGGGTTTTCCCATGAAGGACATTTAAGACATATTCACAGGATATGTCATAAATGTCAGATAGATGTGGGTCCCACCTCTAGGAACCCACACCTATCTCTAGAACGAGGCCCCCTAAACCCCGTTACAGCTTTTTGTTCTCTCCCGGCCACTTAATAATTACATTGTCGAGTTACAGAAACAGCGTATCATAGCATGCGAGCTACGCTGTTACTTACGATAACAGCCAATCTCGCTGAGCTACGCTGTTTCCGCAACTCCCACAGTAGTGAATGCCAGTTACAGAAGCAGCATAGCATGCAAGCGTAACTACTATTCAGTTCTATAGGAGTTACGGAAACAGCGTAGCTCAGTAGGTTACGCTGTTTACGTAACTCGACCATGTAATTATTAAGTGGCCGGGAGAACACAAAAAGCTAGAACGGGGTTAAGGGGGCCCCGTTCTAGAGATAGGTACAGGTCCCAGAGGTTGGACCCATATCTATCTGACATTTATGACATATCCTGTGGATATTTCAAAGAAGTAGTAGGACAACAGCACATTTCTTCAAATCATCAAAGTGGTTTTATTGTCAAGACATCCACAAACGACAGGCAACGTTTCGACCCATAGTGAGTGAGGGGTCAAAACGTTGCCTGTCGTTTGTGGATGTCTTGACAATAAAACCACTTTGATCATTTGAAGACGTGTGCTGTTGTCCTACTACTTCTTTTAAATTTACATCATGCCGGAGTGGGTTTGCCTGGCTTGACAGCGTGCACCGCACCATACTCGGGATCAGTGCTGCTTCAAAAATCCTTTTTTCTCTTGCTATCCTGTGGATATGTCATAAATATCCTTCATGGGAAACCCCTAGAAATGCCGCTGTCGCTATTGACCGCGGTATTTAACTAGTTAAACGGCCACGAACAGCGCAATTGCTGTTCCTGGCTGTTTTAGCAGCTTGTCAACTGTAAAACACAGTTGACACCTGCAGTGTATCGAGCAGGCTCAGTGCGTGAGCCCGCTCCAAACATCACCACCGCGCTCCATGATTGTCCGGCACGTCATGGGTTGGGAAGGGGTCAATTAAAGAAGAGGTCACGGGGTCTGGTGCAGTCGGGTCCCTTGACTGCCGACTATAAGAAGCAAAAAATCTAGCAAGATTTATTCTTGCTAAAAACTACGTCTTATTGTCAGAAAAATACGGTAATCGTTCCTATTGTCATTTAGCCCTTTCCAATCAGGGCTGACAGTGTTAGACAACTGCACTGTAATGCATTGATGGGCCAATTCCTCCAAAATGGGAGCTGCTCTTATAGAGTGGCTCTTCGTTTTGGCTCAGAAGGTGGTCCCGAGCTAGGGTACCGCTTTTATGACATCACAGCATCAAAGTATCAGAGTTCGTGAGGCTGAAAAAAAATATATGTTCATCCGGTTCAGCCTATTATTCTGCAATATTGATCCAGAGTAAGGCAAAACCTCCATGAGCGAAAAGCCAATTTTCTTTCCCGACACCAGTATGGCAGTCAGAATAAATCCCTGGATCAACTATCCATTTACAGTAATCTAGTGAACATAACTTGTAATATTATTACACTTAAGAAAGGCACCCAGGCCCCTCTTGAATTCTTTCAGTGAATTCACCATAACAACTTCCTCTGGCGGAAATTTCCAGAATCTGACTGCTCTTATAGTAAAGAATCTTTTTCTATGTTTTTGTAGAAACCTTCTTTCCTCTATACACAGAGGATGCCCCCTTGTTAAAGTTACAGTATTGGGTATAAATACATCATGAGGGAGATCTTTGTATTGACCCTTGATATATTTATTTATACATACTTATTAGTTCACCTGTCAGACGTCTTTTCTCTAAATGAAATAAACCTAATTTTCATCATCTTTCTGAGTACTGTAGTACACCCATTCCATTTATTACTTTAGTTGACTGCCTTTGAATCTGCTCAAGCTCTACTTTGTCTTTCTTGTGAAATGGCGCCCAAACTGGACACAATATTCTATGTGTGGTCCTACTAGAGATTTAAAAGGGGTAGAACTTTGTTCATGTCATGTGCATCTGTGCCCCTTTCGATGCACCCTATCATCTTAATTGCCTTGGCAGCAGCTTGATGACGCTGCTTGCTACAGTTAAGTTTACTGTCAACTAAAATTCCTATGTCTTTTTTATGTCAGTTTAACACAGTATTTTCCCATTTAGTATGTAAGTCTGACATGTGTTTCGCCTTCCCAAGTGCATAACCCTTCATTTATCAGTGTCAAACCTCATTTGCCACTTCTCTGTTCAAGATTTCAACTTCTCCAGATTAATTTGTAACAGAAAAGTGGCCTTCTTTGTGTTATTTAGTTTTTACAGCTTAGTATCATATGTAAAATGATCCCTCTATGAAGTCATTAATAAATATATTAAACAGCATGGGACCCCTGTGGTACCTCACTAGTAACGGTGACCCAATCGGAGCATGTACCGTTAATAACCACCCTCAGTTTTCTATCACGGAGCCAGTTACTTACACACTTACACACATTATCCCCCAGTCCCAGCATTCTCATTTTATATACCAACCTTTATGTGGCACAGTATTAAAAGCTTTGGTAAAATCAAGATTTATGACATACAATGACTCACCCCGATCCAGCCGTGCACTTAACTCCTCATAGAACTGATCAAATTCGTTTGACAGTACCAATCCCTCATAAACCCATGCTGATATGGAGTTATACCTTTATTCTCATTAAGATACTCCAGGATAGCATCTCTTAGAAGACCTTTAAACATTTTACCCACAATAGAGGTTAAATTTACAGGCCTATTGCTTCCGTGCTCACTTTTTGACCCCTTTTTGAATTTTGACGACATTTGCTATGTGCCAGTCCTGTTGAACAGACCCTGTCATGATAGAATTCTCAAATATCAGAAATAATGGTCTGTCCATAGCTGTACCTAATTCCCTTAGAACTTGGGGGTGTATGCCATCTGGACTTGTGATTTGTCTTATTTTTAGTGTTTCTAAGTGATTTTAAGCACTTCTTGCTGGGTTAGACAGGTGACATTTAATGGAGAACTTACTTTATTCCTTTGCTTTTTAAAACCTTAAATGTCATTTTCTTCTATGAACACATTGGCGAAACAAAATATCTGTACTTCTATTGCTGAGGCCATTTTGCTTTTCTTGTCTGAGGTTGTGTATTTGTGCCTCCTCAACAAAATATCCTATTGAAAGACAAAACATCCTATTGAAAGACCATCCATATGTCCTAATAGGTAGGTTATCCTGATGGGACAACTCCTTTAAAGCCTTGCTTTTAAGGCCTTGCTATGTTGGTGAATTTTTCTGCATATGTTTTTTTTTAAATAATATCCAGGAATAGATCCAAAAAGGAGAAAGCTATAAAAAAAAAAGTGACATTACTAGCTCTTGGCTTAAAATGTAAGCATGAGGGTGCAGAGCCTAGACTCTGCACGAGATGTCTGCTTAAGGCCTCATGCACACTATCGTATTTTTGCATCCGCAATTCATCCACAAAAATGCGGATCACGGATTACACGGACCATGTGAAGGCCGCAATTGCAAAACGTAAAAACTCAGGACAAGTCATGTTACGGTCCGCAATTGCTGTCGGGTCCCATTGAAATAACCCGCGGATGACACTCTGCGGCCATCCATCCCGTAATCACAGACCATGCACATGGCTACTGCCATGTGCATGAGGCCTAAGATTGGAGCTCCAGTCTCACACTTGCTCTATTGCAGCTCACTGAAGTTCTAAGCTGAGCATAACCATTCATATGTGCCTGGGCTACAGGGGAACTGCTCTGGAACAAATTGCCAACGATGGCTTAGAAAAAAGTCCCACAGAATTCTTCCTTCAGACTTTTTAGTCTCAATATGATGCCAGATTGCATGTCGTGGCCTCTCCCTCAAATAGTTTTGTCAACTCTCCTTCTTACAGCTCCACCTCAGGCTCTCCACTCCCTCCACAGGAGCTGTTCCTGCCCAATCCAAAAGAGGATCACAAAACTAGATCAGACCCTGCGCTCCCAGTCTTTTCTGGACCTAGCTATAGACAGCTATAAAAAATATTTAAAAAAACGGAGCTCCATATTGTGGAGGGATAAGGCAGAATAGACGAGAAAATATTTAACTGCTCATCTAAGCAAGATGCACGAATGACAGGCACATCTCTATTCAATAGCTTAAGCAGTTATTAGGAGAGCTGCTGCTCCTCCTTGAAACAGTCATGCGTCAAGGCATCTGCTATAGGAACATCAAGTAAGACAGAAAAACAAGGAACATCTGCTGGATAAATGACATCCATTGGTCCATTCCTTTAACTCGTCATAGGTCCATTCCGCCATGAGGACGTTACCGTTTGTGTTTACCATAGTTTGTAATTCATAGTAGCTGTTTGTTATGTGTTTGTGGAATGTTTTTACTAATCATCGCTGTCCTCTCTGAGCCTCTTTATTTCTCTTCCATTGGCCGTTCTCACTAGTGCTCATTATCATTAAATGACACATTAAACGCTGGCTTTTGTCCCCGTCATTTTGGTTTTCCTTTTACTGTTAATTATAATGCCTTCTGTACGTCCTAAGAATTAATGTAATATTTATTACATGTAAATTTTTGTTTTTAACACTGTGTGACATTTTACCTCTGACCATATGATTTCATGTTCCATATCTTTTAATTTTTTTGTATATAATCTTGTTTGTTGTACACTTGATGATTCGGCCTGGAGAAGGCACCTGTTTGCTGCTGGAATGCATAGCCATTTAATAAACAATAATTAATGGGATCTAAGTTTCTGTCCTTCATCCAGCAGCCCTCAGATCTTCATTTTTTTCTGCATTGCCTGCTGTATAGTTAGACGACACTCAACTTGTTCCCAAATCAAGAGCTGCCCCAATTGATGCTCCCAGAGATACCCTTATTAGACCTACTTCTTTGTAACTTCAGAAAAACTCCTGATGAATCTCTTCCCCCCTCTTGGAGAATTCAGTGCACTTGTAAGAGGGTACATTTTTAGTGAGTGTGGCCCTTGACTCTGACACAGGACCCAACCTGAGGATGGCACAGTAATGGAGTCAGATACAGCATAGTTTAATAAATCAAGACTTATACTCTGGCGGGTGTACAATGCATAATAGTTACCACAAGGGTACTTAGCGTAGTGGTTACAGGGTTAACACACTTTTTGTGAAAGACACTTGGCTTGGCAGTTTCAATCTCTGGTGGGTAGTTAACTTAGAAGTCACAGTCTCTGGTCCTTGCTCTGTGGTCATTCTTGTAGGCAGCAGTGACTAGGGATTCATCTGCCCTCAGTGCACTGGAAATGGTCCAAAATCACTTGCAGGAAACACACATAGGGCATCTTCAAATCATGAAGCACTCTTGTCGGCAGACTCAAGTTATACAATAGTAGATAGTGCCCCCATAGAGTCACAAGTAGATAGTACTCCCCATAGAGTCCCTTGTAGATAGTGCCCTCTGCAGATAGTGGTCTTTGTAGATAGTGGCCACTATAGTGCCTCCTGTAGTCTACAGCCTGTAAATAGTGCCTCCTGTATATAGTGACCCCTGTAGATTACCCTGTAAATAGTGCCCCCTGTAGAATCCCCTGTAGATAGTGCCCCCTGTAGAGTCCATTGTAGACAGTTTCCCCTGTAGATAGGGCCTTCCATAGATATGGCCCCCTGTAGATAGGGCCCCTGTAGTCCTCTGTAAATAGGGGCCCTGTTGAGTCCCCTGTAGATAGGGCCCCCTATAGTGTCCCCTGTAGATAGTGGCCCCTATAGTGCCCCCTGTAGATAGTGCCCCCTGTAGTCTACAAGCTATAAATAGTGTCCACTGTAGATAGTGCCCACTGTAGAGCCCCCTGTAGATAGTCCCCCCTGTAGATGGGGCCCCCATAGTCCCCTGTAGATAGGGCCCCCTGTAGAGACCCCTGTAGATAAAGAAAAAAAACAAAACATTATATGCTTACCTCTCCCCGTTCCCGCACCTTCCTCCAGCGACACCAGGCCTCACACAGGTAAAAGACGCAGAGGCGTGATGACATCATAGTGTCTACTGCATCATCGCAAAAGCGCCGAATGGCGAAGCATCCTGTGCCTCGCCAGGGCAGCGCTAGTCAAATTAATTGCATCCATGTCCTAAGGACATTGATACAATTGATGGGCACTGGTTCCGGGTTCCCGCTTCACCCCGGTTCTGCAATTATTATCAACCGATCCTGAAGAACCGGGGCGAACCATTCGGGTCCCACCCCTGGTCTGTGGGACTTAATGTGGCACTATTACAGACTGGGTCTCTAGGTGTCATTGTGGTCGAAATAAGTATTCACGATGACCTAGCGCAGGAGGGAGAAAAAAAAAAGGAAAGAGAACAAACTACTGTACAGTCAGAGAAGATGTCATTGGATTTAATCAGTGTTTATTCCGCTTCTTACTGAGCCTGTTTAATACTGTATTTACTTGTATGGTCTGCAGCCTGATGATACTCTGAAGTATGCCTGTATAGCACCTGTATCTGATCACTATATGGCCATTGTATGGGGATGTTATTCAGTCTTACTATAATGGCAATATTCATCTTCGTGTAGTGATTTTTGTTCAGTAACTGTATGATGGTAATATTTAATCACTATATGGTGAGATTTAGTCATGGTGTAGAGTAAATAATATTTGGTAACTGAATGGCCTTATTATTTAGACGTATATTATCATATGTACATTAGTCAAATATATAGGTATCTCCTGGCTCTAATATCCGCAATGGGTATAGCTTAGACCGGAACAGGTAAAATAAATCAGGTGAAATCCAAAACACCCTGAGAACATAAAATGAAACACAGCATAGTTTTACCACTCAGATGGCACTGACCCTGGGTTTCAAATTCAATAAAATTGATGAGTTCAAAAGCGGCACGTCAAACACTCTTGCCCAGGGTCGGGCAAGAGTGTTTGGGGTGCTGCTTTTGAACTCATCAATTTTATTGAATTTGATGCTTTTATTCATTGTAAACTTTGTGAGTATGGATTAAAACCAGCATGGAGAGAACAGTTTTCAGAGGATGTTGTACTATGTTTCTCTTTCTTACATACTAGATATATTGGATTTTATCCAACCAGGAGTTCAAATGTCGGGAGACCGTACAGAGCTATGTTGAACTACAGGAATATGAACAACCATCCACATCCTCACTGGATCGCGGACTGTGTACTGCATCATTTCTGGGAGAGGGTGTCCATACCGGCTACATGTTGGACTGTTTGATCAGTGCCATCTGAGCGGTAAAACTGTGCTGTTTTTTTTTATATGTACATTTGTGTTTGCAATGGGAGAAAATTATGTGAGGGCAGTGCTGATCTAAGCTTATTGTGCGTTATAAATGTTGTGTTCTCGCTATGCCATCTTCAAGATGTAGCTTTGGTTTATTTATTTCATATAATAATAAGAAAATGGACCAATAAGGCTACATGCACATGGCAATAAGCTGTAAGTCAATAATGTAACTAGTGATTCACTACTACTGAGCTTTTACTTGGAAAGTTCTACTAATATATGACTGCTTAATATACATATTCAGGACTTTATTACATTCTGCTATTTGCAAGAGCTATTTCATTCAAGAAGTAATAATACATTTGTTCATGACCCTCCTGTTTCCACAAAGATTTATTTTGTTGCCCTGGTAACTGTTATTGTTGTTACTGATGAGAGTAACAAGACAACAGCAGTTGTTTTTTTTTATTATATAGTGATGGAATACAGTGAAGGAAATAAGTATTTGACACCTTGCTGATTTTGTAAGTTTGCCCACTGTCAAAGTCATGAACAGTCTAGAATTTTTAGGCTAGGTTAATTTTACCAGTGAGAGATAGATTATCTAAAAATAAAAACAGAAAATCACATAGTCAAAATTATATATATTTATTTGCATTGTGCACAGAGAAATAAGTATTTGATCCTTTGGCAAACAAGACTTAATACTTGGTGGCAAAACCCTTGTTGGCAAGCACAGCAGTCAGACGTTTTTTGTAGTTGATGATGATGTTTGCACACATGTTAGATGGAATTTTGGCCCACTCCTCTTTGCAGATCATCTGTAAATCATTAAGACTTCGAGGCTGTCGCTTGGCAACTCGGATCTTCAGCTCCCTCCATAAGTTTTCGATGGGATTAAGGTCTGGAGACTGGCTAGGCCACTCCATGACCTTAATGTGCTTCTTTTTGAGCCACTCCTTTGTTGCCTTGACTGTATGTTTCGGGTCATTGTCGTGCTGGAAGACCCAGCCACGAGCCATTTTTAATGTCCTGGTGGAGGGAAGGAGGTTGTCACTCAGGATTTGACGGTACATGGCTCCATCCATTCTCCCATTGATGCGGTGAAGTAGTCCTGTGCCCTTAGCAGAGAAACACCCCCAAAACATAATGTTTCCACCTCCATGCTTGACAGTGGGGACGGTGTTCTTTGGGTCATAGGCAGCATTTCTCTTCCTCCAAACACGGCGAGTTGAGTTAATGCCAAAGAGCTCAATTTTAGTCTCATCTGACCACAGCACCTTCTCCCAATCACTCTCAGAATCATCCAGATGTTCATTTGCAAACGTCAGACGGGCCTGTACATGTGCCTTCTTGAGCAGGGGGACCTTGCGGGCACGGCAGGATTTTAATCCATTACGGCGTAATGTGTTACCAATGGTTTTCTTGGTGACTGTGGTCCCAGCTGCCTTGAGATCATTAACAAGTTCCCCCCGTGTAGTTTTCGGCTGAGCTCTCACCTTCCTCAGGATCAAGGATACCCAACGAGGTGAGTTTTTGCATGGAGCCCCAGATCGATGTCGATTGACAGTCATTTTGTATGTCTTCCATTTTCTTACTATTGCACCAACAGTTGTCTCCTTCTCACCCAGCGTCTTACTTATGGTTTTGTAGCCCATTCCAGCCTTGTGCAGGTCTATGATCTTGTCCCTGACATCCTTAGAAAGCTCTTTGGTCTTGCCCATGTTGTAGAGGTTAGAGTCAGACTGATTAATTGAGTCTGTGGACAGGAGTCTTTTATACAGGTGACCATGTAAGACAGTTGTCTTTAATGCAGGCACCAAGTTGATTTGGAGCGTGTAACTGGTCTGGAGGAGGCTGAACTCTTAATGGTTGGTAGGGGATCAAATACTTATTTCTCTGTGCACAATGCAAATAAATATATTTAATTTTGACTATGTGATTTTCAGGTTTTGTTTTAATATAATCTATCTCTCACTGGTAAAATTAACCTAGCCTAAAAATTCTAGACTGTTCATGACTTTGACAGTGGGCAAACTTACAAAATCAGCAAGGGATCAAATAGTTATTTCCTTCACTGTACATTCATGCACACATACACACACTCGGCTTACACATTCACAAAAAAGAGGCACGCACATATGCACACACTTACTAAATACATGCATACACACTCTATACTGAAACACTCTTATTTGTACACTCACTACATATACGCACACTTATGTACATTTACTATGTGCAGGCATGCACTCGTTCATACTCTTCATACAGGCAAACATACCTGCATACACACACAATATGTACATATTGCAGTAACATATATACACTCACATATACACAAATAATGGCCACTTACCTGTGTCCTAAAAGAGGAATAGTGGGCAACATGGGAATAGGGGCTCCAGGACCGTCCGAATCAGCTTCAGTTCAAAGATATTGAATTATCTTCAGTGTATGCACTGCGCTCAGGGTACCATTGTATGTCACAACTGTTCTCAGCCTAGACAAACCATCCTTCCCTCGGGAGAATTCTTAAGCAATTGACTGATCGTAGTGGCAATAGCTGCTTTAAGTAAAAATAATATAAAACAATTATTTAAAAATGAACTTAAAGGCTATGTAAATCTTTGAAGACTTGTATATTTTTTTTACTAAAACAGTGTATTTTAGTATTTAGTGTAACTTTGTCATTTGTTTTTTTTATTTTTTTATTTTTTAAGAGACAGGATAGGTCATCAGTATATGATCGGTGGGGGTCCGACACCCAGACCCCGCAACGATCAGCTGTTACGGCTGCCTCCGTGCATCGGAAGTTATGCAGTGGTCAGTGCCAGAATCAGATGGCTCCGTACACTGTATAGCGGTCATGATGGGTTACTGCAGCTCTGCCTATATTGACTTGAATAGGAGCTGAGCTGCAGTACTGCAGCACGGCCGCTATACTGTCACTGGAGCCACCTACTTCCAGCACAGATTACTGCATAACTTCCGGTACCGGAAGGCAGCTGATCGGTGTGGGGTCCGGGCGTCTGACCTCCACCAATCACATACTGATGACCAACAATGCATTTGGAAAGTCTTCAGACCTTTTACATTTTTTTATATTTTGTAATTTCTAAAATTATTTTTTTTTACTTTGTCATTATAGGGTTTTGAGTGCAGAATGATGGAGAAAAACGTGCATTTTTATTTTATTTTAGCACAATGCCTCAATATAACCAAATGTGAAAAAAGTGAAAGTGTATGAAGACTTTCCGAATGCACTGTATACTATGGATAGGTCATCAGTAGAGATGAGCGAACTTATGAAAAGTTCGGTTCGGCTGGTTCGCCGAATTTCATGAAAAAGTTCGATTCGGACCGAACTAGTTCTGACCGAACCTGTAATACAAGAAAACCCCTAAAAATCGTGTATAACACTGTTTAAAAGTCCTAGAAGCCCTGTATAACACTCTTAGGTCACCCATGAGTGTATCCAAGTACTTTTGAGCTGTCTTTAAGACAAAGTTAGTGTCAAAGTTACGCCAACATGTATGGCTATAGGAAAACGGATGGGACACGGTGATAACTAACAGAAACCACTGCACTTCTGCATGTTGTATGCTTAATGCATTGTTAAAAAAGGTACAAAAATTAACTATTTTTGGCGGCAGATGCCTGCCAGGGTTCAAACCTATATGGAGGTAAAAGAAGAAGCAATGGCTTTTGACAAGCCCTCAAAAAATTTACCCTTTATGGTGGCAGATGCCTGCCGGGGTTCATCCATACATGGATGTAAAAGCAACAAGCAATGGCTTTTGACAAGCCCTCAAAAAATTTACCCTTTTTATTGGCAGATGCCTGCCGAGGTTCATCCATACATGGATGTAAAAGCAACAAGCAATGGCTTTTCACAAGCCCTCCAAAAATGTACCCTTTTTATTGGCAGATGCCTGCCGGGGTTCATACATACATGGATGTAAAAGCAATAAGCAATGGCTTTTGACAAGCCCTCCAAAAATGTAGCCTTTTTATTGGCAGATGCCTGCCGGGGTTCATCCATACATGGATGTAATGTAAAAGCAACAAGCAATGGCTTTTGACAAGCCCTCCAAAAATGTACCCTTTTTATTGGCAGATGCCTGCCGGTGTTCATCCATACATGGATGTAAAAGCAACAAGCAATGGCTTTTGACAAGCCCTCCAAAAATTTACCCTTTTTATTGGCAGATGCCTGCGGGGGTTCATCCATACATGGATGTAAAAGCAACAAGCAATGGCTTTTCACAAGCCCTCCAAAAATTTACCCTTTTTATTGGCAGATGCCTGCTGGGGTTCATCCATACATGGATGTAAAAGCAACAAGCAATGGCTTTTGACAAGCCCTCCAAAAATTTACCCTTTTTATTGGCAGATGCCTGCCGGGGTTCATCCATACATGGATGTAAAAGCAACAAGCAATGGTTTTTCACAAGCCCTCCAAAAATGTACCCTTTTTATTGTCAGATGCCTGCCGGGGTTCATCCATACATGGATGTAAAAGCAACAAGCCCTCCAGGCCTGCTTGTAGCAGACGGCAGTGGAGGTGTATTGGTGGTAGTAGAGGTAGCCAACGGACAGCACGGGTGGTGGTAGTAGTAGTAGTAGTAGTAGTAGTAGTAGTAGCAGCACATTAAAAGAGACTGAACAGTCACAGGACAAAGCCCTGTGGTGGGGCAGGCCTCAGGCCTGCTTGTAGCAGACGGCACTGGAGGTGTATTGGTGGTAGTAGAGGTAGCTAACGGACAGCACGGGTGGTGGTAGTAGTAGTAGTAGCAGCACCTTAACAGACTGGACAGTCACAGACAAAGCCCTGTGGTGGGGCAGGCCTGCTTGTAGCAGACGGCAGTGGAGGTGTATTGGTGGTAGTAGAGGTAGCCAACGCACAGCAAGGGTGGTGGTAGTAGTAGTAGCAGCACATTAAAATACACGGACAGTCACAAGACAAAGCCCTGTGGTGGGGCAGGCCTACTTGTAGCAGACGGCAGTGGAGGTATATTGGTGGTAGTAGAGGTAGCCAACGGACAGCAAGGGTGGTGGTAGTAGTAGTAGCAGCACATAAAAAGACACTGGACCGTCACAGGACAAAGCCCTGTAGTGGGGCTGGCCTCAGGCCTACTTGTAGCAGACGGCAAAGGAGGTGTATTGGTGGTAGTAGAGGTAGCCAACAGACAGCACGGGTGGTGGTAGTAGTAGTAGTAGTAGTAGTAGTAGCAGCACATTAAAAGAGACTGGACAGTCACAGGACAAAGCCCTGTGGTGGGGCTGGCCTCAGGCCTGCTTGTAGCAGACGGCAGTGGAGGTGTATTGGTGGTAGTAGAGGTAGCCAACAGACAGCAAGGTTGGTAGTAGTAGAAGCACATTAAAAGAGACTGGACAGTCACAGGACAAAGCCCTGTGGTGGGGCTGGCCTCAGGCCTGCTTGTAGCAGACGGCAGTGGAGGTGTATTGGTGGTAGTAGAGGTAGCCAACAGACAGCAAGGGTGGTAGTAGTAGTAGCAGCACATTAATAGAGACTGGACAGTCACAGGACAGAGCCCTGTGGTGGGGCAGGCCTCAGGCCTGCTTGTAGCAGACGGCAGTGGAGGTGTATTGGTGGTAGTAGAGGTAGCCAACAGACAGCAAGGGTGGTAGTAGTAGAAGCAGCAGCACATTAAAAGAGACTGGACAGTCACAGGACAAAGCCCTGTGGTGGGGCAGGCCTCAGGCCTGCTTGTAGCAGACGGCAGTGGAGGTGTATTGGTGGTAGTAGAGGTAGCCAACAGACAGCAAGGGTGGTAGTAGTAGTAGTAGCAGCACATTAAAAGAGACTGGACAGTCACAGGATAAAGCCCTGTGGTGGGGCTGGCCTCAGGCCTGCTTGTAGCAGACGGCAGTGGAGGTGTATTGGTGGTAGTAGAGGTAGCCAACAGACAGCAAGGGTGGTAGTAGTAGTAGCAGCACATTAAAAGAGACTGGACAGTCACAGGACAAAGCCCTGTGGTGGGGCAGGCCTCAGGCCTGCTTGTAGCAGACGGCAGTGGAGGTGTATTGGTGGTAGTAGAGGTAGCCAACAGACAGCAAGGGTGGTAGTAGTAGTAGCAGCACATTAAAAGACACTGGACAGTCACAGGACAAAGCCCTGTAGTGGGGCAGGCCTAAGGCCTGCTTGTAGCAGACGGCAGTGGTGGTGTATTGGTGGTAGTAGAGGTAGCCAACGGACAGCAAGGGTGGTGGTAGTAGTAGTAGTAGCAGCAGCACATTAAAAGAGACTGGACAGTCACAGGACAAAGCCCTGTTGTGGGGCAGGCCAGCTTGTAGCAGACGGCACTGGGGGTGGATTGGTGGTAGAAGTAGTAGCAGCACCAACAGCGGCACATTAAAAAAAGAGTTGACAGGACAGAATCCCGTAGTAGCAGGCGGCAGTAGCAGGCGGCAGCAGCAATGTCAGATCTAATCAGTGGCATCAGGCACAGGGGTTTTAAAATCCTCACCGATCCACGCTTGATTAATTTTCAGAAACGTGATATTTTCCAAGCTGTTGGCGGACAATGTATTGGTGGTAGTAGAGGTAGCCAACAGACAGCAAGGGTGGTAGTAGTAGTAGCAGCACATTAAAAGAGACTGGACAGTCACAGGATAAAGCCCTGTGGTGGGGCAGGCCTCAGGCCTGCTTGTAGCAGACGGCAGTGGAGGTGTATTGGTGGTAGTAGAGGTAGCCAACAGACAGCAAGGGTGGTAGTAGTAGTAGCAGCACATTAAAAGAGACTGGACAGTCACAGGACAAAGCCCTGTGGTGGGGCAGGCCTCAGGCCTGCTTGTAGCAGACGGCAGTGGAGGTGTATTGGTGGTAGTAGAGGTAGCCAACAGACAGCAAGGGTGGTAGTAGTAGTAGCAGCACATTAAAAGACACTGGACAGTCACAGGACAAAGCCCTGTAGTGGGGCAGGCCTCAGGCCTGCTTGTAGCAGACGGCAGTGGAGGTGTATTGGTGGTAGTAGAGGTAGCCAACGGACAGCAAGGGTGGTGGTAGTAGTAGTAGTAGCAGCAGCACATTAAAAGAGACTGGACAGTCACAGGACAAAGCCCTGTTGTGGGGCAGGCCTGCTTGTAGCAGACGGCACTGGGGGTGGATTGGTGGTAGAAGTAGTAGCAGCACCAACAGCGGCACATTAAAAAAAGAGTTGACAGGACAGAATCCCGTAGTAGCAGGCGGCAGTAGCAGGCGGCAGCGGCAGCAGCAATGTCAGATCTAATCAGTGGCATCAGGCACAGGGGTTTTAAAATCCTCACCGATCCACGCTTGATTCATTTTCAGAAACGTGAGATTTTCCAAGCTGTTGGCGGACAATCTTGTTCGCTTAGGGGTGACGAAGCCCCCTGCCGCGCTGAATACCCTCTCTGACGCTACACTGGAGGGTGGACAAGACAGTACACCCATGGCAAACTGGGCCAGTTCTTGCCAATGATCCAATCTGCTGACCCAGAAGTCAATGGGGTCTGGGATCAGGATTTCTGACGGAGAAAGGGCACAGTCCAGGTACGAGTGAACCTGGTTGTTTAGGTGCTGGACCTGGTGATGGTGAACATCCCTTTGGTGATTACGATGTGTGTCAGGTCGGGGTATTGGATGTAAAAATGTTGTCATCATATTTTCCAAACTAAATTGGCTGCTGCTGCTGCTGCCGCCTATTGCAGACGTAGCTCTGCCAGAGGCGGTGGAACGATGAGACAGTGGGGAGCGGAGAGTGGCCCCCCGATCAGGCATGCTTGCAGCAGGTGTTTGCCGTTTGAAAGCCGTGACAAGCTGGCTGCATAGCTTCTCTCGATAATAAGCCAATTTTGCCTCCCTCTCGGAAGGCGCAAAAAACTCCCCCCATTCTGGCTTTATACCGAGGGTCTAAAAGTGTGGCTATCCAGTACTCATCTCTTTGCTTCGTGCTAACAATACGACAGTCAGCGCACAAGTAACGAAGCATACAGCTCGCCATCCTGGCCAGCGTTTCAGAGGGCCCGGTTGGTTCCATCTCCGCCCCTTACTGCCATGGTTGTCCATCATCAAGGTCGTCGTCAGACTCGTCATCACCATCACTGTCATGTTGTGCGGCTGCCTCGTCCCCTATCCCTTCCTGTGATTCCATCTCCAAATCCAGCTCCTCTTCAGGTCCTGTTTCCTCATCCTCATCCTCCTCCTCCTCCTCCTCCTCAACATCCATAGCCAGATGTGATCCTTCCTCCATCCTTTGCTGAATCATCGCTGTGAGCGTTTGCTCCATAATGAATATCAGCGGCATAACATCGTTCATTCCGCTAGCGTCACGGCTCACAAATCGTGTGGCCTCTTCAAAGGGCTTCAAAACGCGACATGCGTCTCTAACCAGCTGCCAGTGCCTGAGCTCGAAATTACACTGGCTCCAAACGCTGCCCGTCTGCTGCATCAGGAAATCATTCACGGCTTTCCGCTGTTCGTACAGACGGTCCAACATGTGCAGGGTGGAATTCCAGCGTGTTGGAACATTGCAAATCAGTGTTCTGGGAGATTGTTTTGACGCTGCAAGTCCAGGAGGGCGTGCTTAAATGCATACGAACGTCTAAAGCGAACGCAAACCCTCCTGGACATGGCCAGTACACCCTTCAAACCAACATATGACTTTAAGAAGCGTGTTATGACCAGATTGATCACATGTGCCATGCAAGGAGCGTGTGTCAGGTGACCTAGACGCAGTGCAGCCACAACGTTCTTCCGTTATCAGAGACAACGTTGCCCAGTGTGAGTTTCAGAGGAGACAGCCAGCGTGCGATTTCCTCCTTGATGCACAGCAGCAGCTCCTGCCCTGTGTGGCTTTTCTCGCCCAGGCTCAGCAAGTGTAAGACAGCGTTGTGGTGCTTCACCTTGCACCTATGAAAAGAGGAGGGAGGAGGAGTGGATGATACACTGTGTCCTGTCGGGGACTGGAAGACCTCCATTGAGGACGGGAAGACCTCCATTGAGGAGGGCAAGGAGGAGGAGTAGGAGGAGGAGGATGGTAGGCGCCTGGTGTCCGGAGTTGAACCAGAAAGATACAAGCGTGGAGGTGGTAATGCCTGGCATTGTTTTGCGGTGGTGCATCGGACTGAAAAATATTGACCCAGTGGGCCGTGAAAGACATGTACTGTCCCTGCCCATAGTTGCTGCTCCGCGTGTCGACGGTGGCATGTACCCTGCTGCACATGGATAATTGCAAGGACTGGCCCACCTTTTCCTCCACATGCTTGTGCAAGGCAGGGACAGCTGTTTTGGAGAAGTAATGTCGGCTAGGTATTCGCCACCTAGGCTGAGCGCACGCCATCAATTGCTTGAAGCCGGCGGAGTCGACCAGGTGGTACGGCAGCGACTGCACCACCAACAACTTAGCCAGGTGAGAATTAAGCCGCACGACAAGTGGATGACTGGGTATATATTGTTGCTTATTGGACAACGATTCCGTAATGGATAACTGACGGGACGTAGGAGGAGCACTCGATGACAGTGATGATGATGATGACAACGACATGGTGGATAAGGCCTGGCTACTACTTAGATGACAGGGACTCGGAGCAGCAGCAGCAGCGGCAGAGGGGTCTTCATTAGATGTACATGATGGTGGGGCATGTCGATTGTCCCACATGGCCTTGTGATGCCGCTCCATGTGTTTACGTAGAGCGGTAGTTCCTACATTGCTGCCCTGCCCACACCTTACTTTCTGCTTGCAGATACGGCACTGTGCCATGTTTTCGTCCTCCGGGAAGGTACAGAAAAATTGCCACACGGCAGAGCACCGTAAAGAGGTAGTACCACTTCCACCACCACCACCACCACCACCACCCGAGCTTGCCCCTTGTCTGGCAGGCTTTTTTCGGGAGCCTACACTAGTAGCATCAGTGTCGCCGTCACCGGCTCCTGAGCTGACCCTACCGCTGCAACGTTTTGCAGATTGACTTCTGCCCCTACCTCGGCTTGGCTGTTTATCACTGCCAGTGCCGCCACTACTACCCTCCTCCTCTGACGCCGTCATCACATCGTCACCTGGTTCCCACGTCCTGTCTAAAACAACATCATCATAGCCCTCCTCATCATCCCCGCCACGTCTGGCACTGTGTTGTGAATGTGATGTGACATCATGGCGGGCTCCATGCCCCCCCCTCTAAACTGCGTCTGCCACCACGGCTACCACCAACACCCCCACTACCACAGCTATGTGTCTCGGACACCGCTTCCACCTCCACAACACACTCCGTTGGCTGACTCGCGGAAAACAAATCATCATCACTATGTTGTTCAGTATCTTCCTTCGCACCCGAGGAGATGTCTCTTAGGACTTTCAGGAATGATTGCTTCCCGCTAGGAAGGTGGAGTGAAGACATAGATGATGGAATGGAAATGCTAGAAATACCCATATTACTACTGTCACTGTGCCAAGGAACTGTAGAGGATCTGGAATCCAACGAAACCTGGCTTGAAGCCAGATAGTCAGAGTCTTCCTGCTGAGATGACCGCGAGCCAGCCAACCAGTCCACAATGGCCGTATTGTCTAAAGTAACCCGCCCACCGGAGGAGATGGACAAGTCTGGCTTGCTGATACTGCTACTACTACCAGCAGGCACATGGCTGCTGCTACTAGTGGAACTGATAAAAACACAGGGACATATACAAAAACACCAAAAAAGGCCATACTTACAAATGGACACAGCCAGGCCAGAAATGCTGATGAAAGGGCGAGCAGGTGCTTTAAATAATAATAGCCACTCCCACTAGTCTTGAGGGGAGTGGTGTGTGGTGCATGGGATGTGTAGTAAGAAATAATAAATGAATAGTGTGTGTGCAAGTGTAATACTATAAGTGAAATATAGGGGGCAGTAATAAATGAAGTGCCTCAATAGAAATAAATGGATAATGGGGTGCAAGTGAGTGAAACATGGAGGGATAGTGTGTACGTCAAGACTAGTGGGAGTGGCTATTATTATTTAAAGCACCTGCTCGCCCTTTCATCAGCATTTCTGGCCTGGCTGTGTCCATTTGTAAGTACGGCCTTTTTTGGTGTTTTTTTACTAGTGGAACTGGGCACATGTCTTGTGCCACAAATGCTGGTACTGGGTCTGGCACCAACAGATCCAACATTTGGACTGGAAGAGGACACGGCATGGGTGTTTTTTCCTCTACCCTGTCCTTTCACAACCTTTTTTTTACCAGACATTTCACTGCTGGAGTGCAGCAAGTTGAATCAAAACCCCGGGGATGAGCCCCTTCTAAAAGCATATTCACACACTGGCTTGGCAAATGGCAATGAATGAGAATTTCTATCAGCCACGCCGCGGTGCACTCAGGGAATGCTGGGCGTTGTAGTACTAAAGGCTGCCTCAGCTGCCTGTATTGCAAGTTGGATGCAACGGGGACGAGCCCCTTCTAAAAGCTTATTCACACACTGGCTTGGCAAATGGCAATGAATGAGAATTTCTATCAGCCACGCCGCGGTGCACTCAGGGAATGCTGGGCGTTGTAGTACTACAAAGGCTGCCTGCATTGCAAGTTGGATTGTTATGTTAACGGCCGGAGATGTGCCCCTTCTAAAAGCTTATTCACACACTGGCTTGGCAAATGGCAATGAATGAGAATTTCTATCAGCCACTGGACTGACTCAGGGAATGCTGGGCGTTGTAGTACTACAAAGGCTGCCTCAGCTGCCTGTATTGCAAGTTGGATGCAACGGGGATGAGCCCCTTCTAAAAGCGTATTCACACACTGGCTTGGCAAATGGCAATGAATGAGAATTTCTATCAGCCACTGCACTGACTCAGGGAATGCTGGGCGTTGTAGTACTACAAAGGCTGCCTCAGCTGCCTGTATTGCAAGTTGGATGCAACGGGGATGAGCCCCTTCTAAAAGCGTATTCACACACTGGCTTGGCAAATGGCAATGAATGAGAATTTCTATCAGCCACTGCACTGACTCAGGGAATGCTGGGCGTTGTAGTACTACAAAGGCTGCCTCAGCTGCCTGTATTGCAAGTTGGATGCAACGGGGATGAGCCCCTTCTAAAAGCGTATTCACACACTGGCTTGGCAAATTTCAATGAATGAGAATTTCTATCAGCCATGCCGCGGTGCACTCAGGGAATGCTGGGCGTTGTAGTACTACAAAGGCTGCCTGTATTGCAAGTTGGATTGTTATGTTAACGGCCGGGGATGAGCCCCTTCTAAAAGCGTATTCACACACTGGCTTGGCAAATGGCAATGAATGAGAATTTCTATCAGCCACTGTGCACTCAGGGAATGCTGGGCGTTGTAGTACTGCAAAGGCTGCCTGTATTGCAAGTTGGATTGTTATGTTAACGGCCGGGGATGAGCCCCTTCTAAAAGCGTATTCACACATTGGCTTGGCAAATGGCAATGAATGAGAATTTCTAACAGCCACTGCACTGATTCAGGGAATGCTGGGCGTTGTAGTACTACAAAGGCTGCCTCAGCTGCCTGTATTGCAAGTTGGATGCAACGGGGATGAGTCACTTCTAAAAGCGTATTTACACACTGGCTTGGCAAATGGCAATGAATGAGAATTTCTATCAGCCACGCCGCGGTGCACTCAGGGAATGCTGGGCGTTGTGGTACTACAAAGGCTGCCTGTATTGCAAGTTGGATTGTTATGTTAACGGCCGGGGATGAGCCCCTTCTAAAAGCGTATTCACACACTGGCTTGGCAAATGGCAATGAATGAGAATTTCTATCAGCCACTGCACTGACTCAGGGAATGCTGGGCGTTGTAGTACTACAAAGGCTGCCTCAGCTGCCTGTATTTCAAGTTGGATGCAACGGGGATGAGCCCTTTCTAAAAGCGTATTTACACACTGGCTTGGCAAATGGCAATGAATGAGAATTTCTATCAGCCACGCCGCGGTGCACCCAGGGAATGCTGGGCGTTGTAGTACTACAAAGGCTGCCTGTATTGCAAGTTGGATTGTTATGTTAACGGCCGGGGATGAGCCCCTTCTAAAAGCGTATTCACACACTGGCTTGGCAAATGGCAATGAATGAGAATTTCTATCAGCCACTGCACTGACTCAGGGAATGCTGGGCGTTGTAGTACTACAAAGGCTACCTCAGCTGCCTGTATTGCAAGTTGGATGCAACGGGGATGAGCCCCTTCTAAAAGCGTATTCACACACTGGCTTGGCAAATGGCAATGAATGAGAATTTCTATCAGCCACTGTGCACTCAGGGAATGCTGGGCGTTGTAGTACTACAAAGGCTGCCTGTATTGCAAGTTGGATTGTTATGTTAACGGCCAAGGATGAGACCCTTCTAAAAGCTTATTCACACATTGGCTTGGCAAATGGAGAATTTTTATTGCAATTTTGATGTTGAGAGTAGACTCCCGCTGTAGTGGATGAGCCCCTTCGATTGCTGGATTCCTGGCTTTTAGATTCCTAAAGCTTTCCCTAACTGCACAGAGATGCTATCCCTACAGCTCCTGTCTGTAAAATGGCCGCTGAGCTCCGTGCATAGACTTTTATTGCAGGCTTGAGCGCGCCCCTATGCTGCCTCCCGATTGGCTGGGATAGCCGTTTGCAAGGCATTATGGGGTAGCCTGATGTCAGATGATATTGTGAAATCCTCCATTTTACATCTAACATGTGGCAGGCGCCAAAATGTAGCCAGGTTCGGTCAAAACGGGTTTGGCCGAACCCGGTGAAGTTCGGATTCGCTGCGAACCAAACTTTTCCCGATGTTCGGACCGAAACCGGGTTCGGTTGTCCCTGTTCGCTCATCTCTAGTCATCAGTATGAAAAACCACCCCATGCCTGGACAAATAAATGAAGGAAATTGAAAACATAAATTTGAGTCAAGCTGATATTTTGTAGGGACACTAGGTGGTTTGATGGTAGGCTGCAAAAGAAGATGTTGTAATCCATTTGATAAGGACATGCACAAATATTTGAATGGACTACTGGTGGTTAGTGCTTTAAATGTAAGTCATATGTTATCCCTAAGCTGTGGACGGCAAACTAAAATTTGTGTGTAGTTATTTATTAGAGCATGTTCAGATGTGGCAGAATTGCTGCGGACAGTCCGCAGTGGAAATCCGCAGCAGACAGTTTGTCCATTGGTTTCAACACCTTTTTAGTTAACTTCGTGCAGACGTTGCGGAAAACTCCGCTGCGGAACATAGGCTGCGGTGCGGAATTTTCAGACCGCAGCATGCACTGTCTGTTGCTGACTTGTTGCGGACTTGTTGCGGAATTTCCCCATTGACTTCAATGGAGTTTCAAAATTACGCAATGAAATCCGCAGATGTAATGTGTGTTGCGGATTTGCTGTATGTTGCGTTGCGGATTTTTTTTCAGGAACAGGATATTTCATCATTCTGATGAGGAAGAGAAAACCTCCATTTTCGCCTTCCAGGCTTATTACATGAACACAGAGCTATTACCATGGCCAGATATAGGTGAATAGATATGGAAGTGTTCATTCTTATTAACCTTGTAAGTAACTTTACATGTTTATGTCATGTTTTCACTAGTTTACTTGTATGTATGATGTCTGAATAGCAGCATCTGCAGTATGTAAACATTATAACAAAGATAAACATAACATATATAACATTATTCAGAAGTACAAATCAAACTTCAATATGCACTGTCTATTTGTTTTTCAGGTACATAACCGTCCCGAATTGTGGGACACCTCCAGTGCAGGGTATAGTGAGCGCAACACACGGGATCAAGGCTGGACCTATGTGTGTCGAGGTCTATACCCAGACTGGGATGGAGTGTTTGAAAGAGAGCAGGGTGTGATCCGAACCTGAATCCGCAACGACAAATCCGCAGCATTTAACCTAACATTTTAGCCAAATCCGCAACGGAATCCGCAACGCGGATTATGTGCGGCATTGATGCGGACAGTGTCTGCAGCAATTCCGCCACGTCTGAACATGCCCTAAGAATGGTTAGTTCAGGCTTGGGTTCAGATTGAGATGGCATTTAGTGAATTCAGTTTTGTACATGATGAGTTTAAATAAATGAGAAGCCATGAAAGAAGATATAGCTGAAAGACATGTCATCACATAGCAATATAATATTATTTTATGGCATTACTTTATATCCACCTGCAAACAAGCAAGACGCAATGTGAAGGCATGACGAAGCACTGCAGCTCTGATTTAATGCTCTATGGTTTAGTATCATGGACATGCAAAATCAGCAAGTAGCCTTTTCCACTGTTGTGACAATATTATATGCTAGATATGCTGCACGAGGGAGTACTTCTACCAGTGGGGCTGCCGGATACAGATGGCACTGTGAAAATGCTACTGGCACAACTATATCAAGTCTATTTCTTGGTCCATTGCATGGTCCTAACCCCCATTATTTACTATCAGCAGTGCAAAGTTATTGTGTTGCTCGGTTTATGACACTAGCTAATTCAAATCATGTATCTTCCCCATTGGGAAATCAAATAAATAAATAAAATTTGCAGCAAACCAAAGTAATTATACTTAGTCTAACTTGTGTCATAGCCTATAGGGATGTAATGCATTGCAATATCACACGTATGATGTCTGCAAACATGGGAGCCACGGATCTAAACACACAATGATTATTCTATGCCGAAGTAGATAGTATGCATGCCTTTCAAGAACTCAGTATAATGCTCATAGGCTAATTCAATATTTCCATGTGATATATACCTAGAACATATAATCAATTGTCTAAAAAAAATGAATCAGATGATGCTTGGATGGTGAGAATAATGACCAATGTCAAGGTAAAAAACACTTATTGGTCAATGGATCCATTTAAAATAAAATGTTTCATTTGGATACCAGTTTATATAGGTGTTACCCCCTTTATAATGGATAATCAGTATATATGCAGGTATAACTGATATAACAGAGAGTACCTAAACCTAACAAACTCCTAAAGTTCTAAGTAAGTTTCCTCCTTTAACATCTAGAAATAGGTGATAGATAGATAGATAGATAGATAGATAGATAGATAGATAGATAGATAGATAGATAGATAGATAGAGAGAGAGAGAGAGAGAGAGAGAGAGAGATAGATAGATAGATAGATAGATAGATAGATAGATAGATAGATAGATAGATAGATAGATAGATAGATAGATAATGACTCACCAGTCCAAAAATATTATTCTTAGCTTTGAGTTCTAGATGCTGGTCACATGTGCAGCCTAGACATTGCAGCAGTCACTGCGACCAGGCGCTCAGTGCTTTGTTTTCAGCGTCCCTGTTTATTCCTAGCTTTTGTCCTGTGATCTCTCTGCTCTTTGTTTCAATACTGAATCCTGTTTATGACAACCCGCCTGCCTGACATTTCTGTACTGCATCCATTCTCCACTGTTCCATCTAAATTGTGACCTCGCTCCTGTTTCGATTCCACCCTGATGAGATATCCCGTTTACAGAGTCCTGTCTATACAAAATCCTTTGTTGCAGCAGCATCCAGCGTGCTATACGTGTCTGCATCCCTACAGCTCCTGCTTTGCGTATATTGACTTTCAGCATCTATGTACCGAGGTCCCTATAGAAAGTCAAGCCATTTATGGAAGCTGCAAATATTGTGCGGGCTCTTTTTGCTATTACCCAGCATGCGCAAAATAACGAACTGTATTTCCAGCATTTCATGTCCGTGTGCCATGAGTGTGCATTCCGTGTGGCATCAGTGTGCTTTGCGTGTGGCATCCGTTTTATACATTCATCATTATTCTCGGCAAGCACTTAAAATGGACCAATATAGGACATGCAGTGAGTTTCACGCAACGCGCGCACACACACACACACACACACACACACACACACACACACACACACACACACACACACACGCATGTCTGAATAGCCACATTGATTTGCATAGGTCCATGTGCTGTCAGTTATTTCAACAGACAGCACATGGACGAGGAATACACTCATCTGAATGAGCCCTAAGATGATGGAGTTGGAAGGTGAGTATCTCCAGCTACATCAACAAGTACCCATCATTCACAGAGAAAGCTTTCCTGCTGTATCCCTTGCCTCGGATTGTTCTCCTGCTCCAGAGCCTGCTTAGGGTATCCCTGTTCCAAAACCCAAGGTACCATCACCCATCAAGGTCCCCATAGACCACAAGCTGTTCCACTCTTTCATTTACAGTTGCTGCATATTATTCTTCTTTAAGCCTCTAACATACTCAACACACCTAGTCAATGTTGGAACAGTAATTTATCTGCTACGCAAGGAACTATGACCTTGGCACAAGGCCTCATGGATGTATAGTCCTTTGCTGTCTAATTTAATGCCTTCTTTGATACCAATGCAGTTATTTGTAACAATACACACTGTTTCTGTTGAATCTGCTCTACATTTACTCCATCAAGAACAACGTCCAGTTAAAGAATATGGTATGGAATTTCATAGGTCGACTGATACACAATAGAACAAGGCAGCTCTCAAACATCAGTACCAATTGGTACTTTTTAGCTCTTCTAAAGATGAGCTTCTAAGATATCCAGGATTTTTGTACCTAGCATTCCTCCCAATTCATATTTTGAGGAGGAGCACATACAAAACAGATTCCCCCATCCAGAATTCTCTCCTGAGAAGCATCGATACAACAATTAAAATAATGTATTATTGCTAATAGGGGCAACCTTAGACATTTTCTATAGACATGTTTAATTCGGCATCCAAGAAGGGGTAATCTACTCTTATTTTAGAGCCCCCTTTGGACTGTCTTGCTGTACTTATCCATCACCTAACCATTCCTATCTTTCTGCAGAGGGGAAATATTAAAAACAGCCAATTTTAGTTCAAGCCATCCTTGATTTGGAAGCAGAGTAGTTGATTCATGGACCATTAAAACTTTTCCACGCAACTCACCCCCACTCTGTTGCTTATCCACTTGGTGGATGTTACATAGTTAGTACGGTTGAAAAAAAGACACATGTTCTCTTTTGTAATCAGGACCTGTTGCCTGGTAGACCTCACCTCCTACCATTGCTGTACATTAATATCACATTGAGCTACTGTCTTTTGATGTGGGGAACTTGCACCTCTTTCTGGCACTCCTTGCTCTTCTATGGTTTAGGTTGCATAATGTCTCTGTGAACTAGTTTGCTAATGATGCAACGTTCCCCTCAAGATTCTACTCACAACACTGCCTGTATCCTGCCTCAGTCTGTTTTTCATATACATCAATTACTTCATCAGTCTCCACTGAGATATCTCATTAGAAGGTTAGAGATTTTGCGTTCAGGTTACTGAAAATAGAAAAATCCGCCAGGAAAAGAACGCTTAAAAGACAATTTTAATATTGAATCCTTTAAAATTTGGGCTAGACTAGCCAATATATTCCTGAAGATATGAGGCTAACCAAGTAGGTAAAAGCTAGATAGGGGTAGCAATAGTGAGTTATATTCACATAAAGTTCAACTATTGTAGTAATGCCACATAATCCCAGATCAAAACAAATAAACTATCTCTACCTGGACTAGTAGCAAGGTGTGCATTCACACTGAATTGAGATCTGATACCTAGCAGAGGGGGCATTCACACTCAATAGTGAAAAAGCAACACCTAAGACACAGTGTGCATTCACCAGCACATAGAAGTAGTGTGAATTCACACCCATATATAACAGCGCAGCACCTATAGCAGTAGTGTGCATTCACACTTGACGGAGATTTAGCTCCTAGGACAAGAGTGTGCATTCACACTAGGACAAGAATAAACACTTAACCTTTCTGCATCCTTTGTTTCCATAGGACGTTTCTTCAGAGGTGTATAGTGAAATAGGGCAGATTAGCACATCATTTTTCGTGCACAATTTTCAAACCGCCCTGTGTCTGCTAGAACTTTACTCTAACAGCGCGACTCTGGTATCTGACCGCAGCGCGTGTGACGGAACACGGCCGTTCCCCTTATTAATGTCAGTATACATTGCTTCCTGTTTTATATAGTACGCCTGTATGTGGGTTTTCAGCCGCTTTAAGTTCCCATTGTAACGTGATGCTAGGTGTCGTTGAATATGCTCAGGGAGGATCGATAAGGAAGAGCTCCTGATAGGGCGGGGCGTCTGTTGACATGGCGCTTTCTGATTGGGGGCACAATTCAATCGCCCAGCCTCCGGATGGGCAGGGCTTAGTTCTTAAATAGCCGACGTTTCTTCGCACGCGCTGCAGTCACATACCAGAGCCATGCTGTTAGAGTAAAGTTATAGCAGACACAGGGCGGTTTGAAAATTGTGCACGAAAAATGATGTGCTAATCTGCCCTGTTTATTAGTGTGGGAATGGGGATACCCATTGCATTGTAAGATTGGACAAAATACCAATTTAATCCATACAAATACTGAATATAAGCCTCTCTGAGCTATGTTAATAACTATCTCTGTACATAAAACACAAAAATTCTAGTTAAGTCATCATTTGACATTGAATTGTCATTGGTGGGCTGTAAATTATAAAGCTTATCTGGGTAAATTATCCTGAGTGCTCAACAACCTTTGAGTGCATACTGTAACTTACATATAGTAGTTACATACTGTAGTTGATAAGGTTAAAAAAGCGACCGGTTCATAAAGTCCAACCTATAATACTATTGTGTTGAGGTGGATGACAATTGCCTCCTTAAAGAGGACCTGTTACTAGATCATATAAGTAACAAACTGGTTGACTGGTTAAAACTGGTTAACTGATCTGGATAGCATGGTCTCCCTGTTTTTTTTTCCCTTGACACCCCCTCCCCCCGGCTCCAGAGATATTGCCCACTGTTGTCTTGGCCCCCTATATGCTAATTTGCTGTAGTTAGCCAGCGGAATGGAGCTAGCTTCCCTGCCTATAATGCTGACCAATCAGCATGAGGCAGCTGGAGGGTAGTTCACACCTGGTTGGCTGACTACAGAGGAAGTATAGAGGAAGCTATAACAGTGGGCCATATCTCTGAAACGGGGGGTCTAAGGGAAAAAAAACAGCTCTGGAATCAGGGAGACAGCACTATTCAGTTCAGAGAACCAGTTCAACTTATATGACATATTGACAGGTCCTCCTTAGGGGAAAAACACCTCCCTGACTCCAAATAAAGCAATCAGAATAAATCCCTGGATCAATGTCCCATCTCCAGAATCTAGTACTCATAACTTGTAATATTATATTATTTTAAGAAAGGCATAAAGGCCCTAATAAACTTGCTCAATGAACCAACCATCATTACATTCTGTTGTAGAAAGTTCCGAAGTGTCACTGCTCTTACAGTAAAGAATCTTTGTCTTTGATTACGGTGAAACCTTCTTTTCTCAAGTGGTAGAGAATGCCTCCTAGTTATGGTAACAGGCCTAGGTGTAAAAAGAACATTAGTAAAGATCTGTATACTGTCCATTCATATTTTTGTATATTGTAATTAGATCGCCCCTAAGCTGTCTTTTTTTTAAAACTTAAGATCCCCAAGTTTGATAACCTTTTTAGTTACTTTGCACCCGCTCTAGTTCAGCCATGTCCCTCTTATACACAGGTGCCCATAATCCATGTGTGGTCTGAGTAGTGATTTGTTTAGAGATAAAATTATATCCTTGTCATGTACCTCTCTTGACACATCCCATAATTGTATTTGCTTTGGCAGCATCTGCCTGCCACTGGTTGCTAAAGTTAAGTTTACTGTCCATTAATATAACAACAACAACCTAAAAAATTGAGTCAAAACCGAACTATTTATGAAAAATGTTAATTTTTATTGATACATACAAAACAGTAAATATGATTGCTCATACATTAAAAACAAGGATGACTACCACAGTGTGGAAGAAAGAAGCCAGACAATTGTATATAATGGGGCTAATATTGTGGCGTATGCATAGAAAAGATGGTACCAAAGTACACGAGTAAAAATAACAAATAACTAAGTTAATGACACCTGGAAACCATCAAAAAGTATATCTTTGTTAGCAAGGACTATGCAAAGTCCCAATTGATAGTATATATTCATCACCATTGGTGCAACTTGGCACCTATTAAACATAGATTATTAGTGTGAAATGCACATGCAACTAGATGAAAATAGCTTACCCATAAGATATCACAGTGTTGTCTGGCGTCACACCCAATGCGCTTTTCGGCGAAAAGACGCCTTTGTCCGGGGGTTGTGTCAGAGAACAGGAAGAGAGGCTATATGTGGTCAGAGCACCAATCAAATGATGTGAATTACACGTAGCTTGATCACTCCCAGCTGACAAACAATGCAGCCGGAAGCAATCACTGCCCGTAGCGCACCACGAGGCTCAGTGCAATCCACAACAGTGCGCAAGCGCGAGCTGGGTTTCTGCATACAGCCGGAGTCTGCCCAGTTGATCTGTCAAGCAGGGAGAAATGCCTGCCATATCGGAAATCCCCACACACTCTGAGAGGTCATACGTCCCCACAGCAGTCAAAGCCTCCGCATTGGTTGTGTACTGTCCATTAATATCCCTAAGTCTTTTTAAGTGTCAGTTTTACCCAGTGTTCTACTATTTAATGCATATTTATAGAATTAGTTTCGTGGGCCCAAGTCCATAACCTTACATTTATCTACATTAAACATAATTTGCCATTTTGCGGCCCAAGTCTCCCATATCCCCAAATCCCTCTGTAATATTGTATTATCCTCCTTTGTGTTGATTACTTTACAGAGCTTAGTATCATCTGCAAATATTGAAATTATACTTGTCCTCACTCGTGGCTTGAATTTTGCTTTAAACACAGGCTTAGATAAATTTACAAGAGGTTATCCTAGTTTTCTCAGGATATAAGAAAAAAGTACTTAAACCTAAGTCCCAAAATATGCCATATATTGATATCTGACTTGTCCTAATGTTTGTTCATTTAGTGACAGAAGAGATTCTTATATTATAAGAAGTATGAGATTGTAATATCACCAAAGAAGAGTGGTTATCACTATAGGACGTCAGAACATGGAAGGACCTGGTTATTAAACAATCTGACAAGGGGGGTGTGGGGTTCATTGGCCATTTGATACGTACATTAAGGAGGTCAAAAGGCAACTTTTGGACAAAGACTGCTATTGAGATACCACATTTCACTCTAAGCAGGAATTTATTGAACAAGGATTTGAGATAAGGATTATCAATAAAATGGACTTCTTGGTCGTCTCATTCCTGAAATTGGCCATTGTCGATATAGTGCCTAAAGTCCACTAGAATGCAAAGCAATCACCTGGTAGACTGATAGTGTCAGGGATTGGGAGTTTCACAGGGAAAGTCAGCATGTGGATACATCAAGACCTTAGAGGATATGTTTACAATCGGCCCTCCTATACAAGGGACACAATGGACAAGTAGTTGATGGAAGGACTCGAATGTGATGAACTTTTAGTCATGTGTGATGTTAAACAACTTTATATCAGTATAGACACACAGTTGGATGTCAAGCACTTGATTTTTTTCCTCTCACGAGTCTCAGCATGTGACCCAATACGGAAGGAATTTCTATTAAGACTTTTGAAACTCATTCTCAAGAATCATTTTTTCATATTTGATATTTGATTGAAGATTTTACCTACAGACATGTGGCACTGCAATGTGCCTGACCTGTGCACAAACCATTGCGAACCTACAGCATATCTAGGTTGGTGGGAGGAAGTATTTATTCTGTGAGTTACATATCGAATACACATTGCACATAACTTTATGGCAACATCATATTGATGATATTCAATGTACCTGAAATTGATCAACAAAACCAGTAGAATTCATTGCCAGACTCAATGACAAATATCTGAATCTTAAGCTTACTTTGGCACATAGCAGTACTGATATTCCCTTTCAATATATTAGAATTTACATCACCAATACAGGAAAAATAAAACAGATTTATATATAAAAGAGACTTCCACTAACAGTCTTCTTGATGCAAGGAGCGCCCATCATTGCTCCACAATTAAAATGATCTCCAATGGAGAATTCATGAGACTTTGCAGGAACTGTTCGACCTTTGAGAAATTCAAGACTAGAGTTCTACCCATGCAAACCATGTGTTGCATGAACTATTTTGGAAAAGACCACACATTTCTCAGAGGAGAGGGCAAGTAGTACTGCATGATAAAAGAAAACATTTAAACTGTATGTCTTCGTAAATCCAAGAGCCCATTGGCAATAGTATAAACTATGCTTAACAACAAGAAAAATGTATGAGTCTTAATAAACCATTCAGCCCTTCCCCAATTTTTAATAATATTTCAAACTCACACATCAAAGCAACTTGAGACAATTTAGAGGTCGGGCAATATGTCAGATACATCTGGGCATCAATATGCTGTCAAAAACTGTTTGACATACTGTTTGTATGATTTAATTTTGTTTAAACAATAAAAAGAAAATTGAAAAGAAAAGGGCAAATTTGGAAGAAAAACTGTTACAAACAGAAAGTTGTTGGATATTCTTGATGAATTTGCTTAACCATCTGGGTTGAACGAAAATGTTAACATTGGTTGCGTTTTGTACGTTAATAACAAGGTGAACCTGAATAGTCACTTTTTCCCCTTGGATACAAGATGTATGTATTTTCAACTAGCTATAACATGATGTTGAAATTAATTACCTTTGAATGCATATGTTCTGGTTACTTGCAACATTGTCTATATAGATCTTTTTAACACTTACTGTAGTGTTCACACTCACGAGCAGGATTATTCCTCATAAAAATTAATGATGGAGAATTTTTGATTGGACAAATGCACTGACAATCATTTTGCATCCCATAAAACAGGGTCTTTTCTGCCTGCTCATTACTAAGAAAAAAGTTGGTATGTTCGCCAAAACGCGCATCGGCATGTTCAATTTTAGAAAGTCAGTTAGTCTGCCACTAGCAGCCGTTATGGAGGTGGTCCCGGTACTAGCGACAGCCAAATACATGCATTATAAAAGAGTATCCGGCAAACCAATTTTGAAACAAAAGCCGCTATCTGCGCAACTAGCGCTCGTCTATGCAGTTTTCCAACACGGCTCAGTGCCTAATGAAGGTCACTTAGATCAAAACGTCGCACTCTGCCACTGGCATTAAAAACAAAAACAAAATAAAAATACCTTATTTCAAAATTGGTGTGCCGGATACCCTTTTATACTCATATTTGGGTTGGGCCCCTATCCGTGCAAAACCGCATCCTTCCACATATCTGGTGCTGTCTGAACCTATACACAAATACATGCATTAGCGCTGATTGGCCGGGCATGTTCTGTGCTCGACCATTCAGCGCAAAATTACTTGCCCCGCCAACCAGCGCCTTTCAACGATTCTAGTGCCGCGATGACGTCATCGTGCCGCTTCCGTGCTTGAAAGGCGCTGATTGACGGGGAAAGTCATTCTGCCCCGCCAATGAGCGTCATTGAACGACGCGTCATTCAGCTCCAGCAGCCCTGCTCAGAAGAGAGCAGATCTGCATTGCCATCGGACGGCGCAGGAACGAGATCATGTGTGTATGTAAAGTTTTTTTCTAATAAAACTGTGAGTGGTATTATCTATAGTGGGGGTTCTATCTACAGGGGGTATATATATGTGGGGATGTGGGCCACTATATACAGAGGGGTCTATATGTGGGGATGTGGGGCACTATCTACAGGGGGTCTATATGTGGGGATGTGGGCCACTATATACAGGGGGGTCTATATGTGGGAATGTGGGCCACTATCTACAAGGGGGTCTATATGTGGGGCACTATCTACAGGGGGTCTATATGTGGGGCACTATACACAGGGGGATCTATATGTGAGACACGATACAGGGGTGGGATATATGTAGAGCACGATCTATAGGGGAGCTATATTTAGGGCACTTTCTATAGGGGTGGGCTATATGTGGGACACTATATACAGGGGTAGGTTACCTGTGGGATACTAGCTACAGGGTGGCTATATGTAGGACACTGTCTACAGGGATGAGCTATATGTGGGACACTATATACAGGGGGAGCTATCTGTGAGACACTATCTACAGAGGTGGGCTATATGTGGAGCGCTATCTATAGGGGAAGCTATATGTATGGCAGCACGGTGGCTCAGTGGTTAGCACTATTGCCTTGCAGCTCTGGAGTCCATATGTGGGCACTACCTACAGAGGGTTGTATGTGGGACACTATCTACATGGGCTTCTCTGTAGGGCACTATCTACAGAAGCTCTATGGGGCACTATCTACAGGGGCACGGTGTGTGTGTGTGTGTGTGTGTGTGTGTGTGTGACAGTGTATGGTACTATTATAATCAGGGACACAATGTATGGTGCTATTATAGTTAGAGGTGCAGTGTATGGCGCTTTATTATATTTAGAGGTGTTGAGAATTTTAACTTTGTTTATAGGTGCAGAAGCTTTTGTTTTAAAAGTGAGAAGCTGAAGATATCTGAGCGGAAAACTGCAGAAATGGGTCATGGCCGGTAGAACTCCATCATAGAGGTCTGGACCGGAGGGAGAAGAAAAGAACTAGAATCTGAGACGTCACCGGTGAGTCACTTAATGTAAATGTTTATTCTGCTTCTAATCAGTGCTGTAGTCACTGTATGATCTGCAGCGAGATGATGGTGGTATGATTTTTTTTTTTTTGTGAAACAGCATTTCCCAGCATATCCTTACTATTGTTCGTGCCATGGTGGGAGCTGTAGTTTTACGCCGTACAAACCTATACGGCAGGGGTTGCACTAAATTGGGCTGTATTTGTGCTGGTGTTGTTTAGATCTTGGTTCTGATGCTGTATCTAAGTACTGAGCTTTGTACTGGTGCTGTATATACGTATGAGATTGGTTTTGGTGCTGTATATATGTAATGAGTTTGGTTCTGGGGATGTATTTATGTACTGAGTTTGGTTGTGGTACTGTATATATGTCAGAGCTTGGTTCTGGATCTGTAATTATATAGAATATATTTATAATAACAAAATTGCAGGGCAGATGGAATTGTTCTCAATTCATTGTTTATAAAATGGGAACCTGTCTGGTAGTTTTAACCCCTTGAACAGCCACCATGCGGTAATACATGACCTGACAATATTTCCAAACATTCCCTTGTATGTTTTTTTCAGATGCAGCAAAATCTTTAATATCCACTTTTAAAACGGTGCACACTATATGCTAATTACTCATTAGAGGTTCATGGGGCGGTGTCGCTATCCTGAAGAGTAACATAGTCCTGCCACCAAACCCACCTTTCCATGTTTGAGTGACATCTCCCTGGCTGATACAACTTTCTCGGATGCGCAATTGCCTTGTGGCACTATACACAAGGGGGGTCTGTGTGGCACTATACACAAAGGGGGTCTGTGTGGCACTATACACAAGGGGGAGCTGTGTGGCACTATACACATGGGGAGATGTGTGGCACTATACACAAGGGGGAGCTCTGTGGCACTATACACAAGGGGGAGCTTTGTGGCACTATACACATGGGGAGATGTGTGGCACTATACACATGGGGGAACTGTATGGCACTATTTACAAGGGTGAGGGATGTGGCTCTATCTACACGGGGCTGAGTGTGGCACTATCTACTAAGGGGGGGCTGTGCTGCACTATCTACTAAGGGGGAGGGCTGTGTGGCACTATATACAAGGGAGGGGGGCTGTGTGGCACTATATACAGTGGGAACTGTATAGCGCTATATACAGTGGGGGCTATATGGCTATATCTACAGGGGGCTGTATGGCACTATCTACAAGGGGAGGTGGGGGCGCTATCTAAAAATGGGGTGTGGCACTGTCTATAGGCGGGGCTATATAGCACTGTCTACAGGGGGGCTGTATGGCACATTCTACAGGGGGCGCTATTTATAAGGGGGGCTGCTTGTGGGCCCCGGTCTAGAGTTTGCTGTGGGTCCCAGTCTTTCCCAGTTACGCCCCTGACCATAATAAGGCCTTTTGCCTTTTTATATAATGAAATATATAACCCAGTGACCCATTATACAATATTGTTTTATGCGCGAACAGTGAATAAAATTGCACAAGTATATTTGAGTTGGCACAATACAACACACAGTTGTGGGTGTCCTGTAAGAAGTTAAAGGCTATGTAAACCTTTAAACCCTTTTTTTAAAAGAAAAAAACTATTAATTGCAATGTTTTAAAGAGGCTCTGTCACCAGATTATAAATGCCCTATCTCCTACATAATCTGATCGGCGCTGTAATGTAGATAACAGCAATGGTTTTTATTTTGAAAAACGATCATTTTTGAGCAAATGATAAATAATTTTAGATTTACGCTAATTCGTTTCTTAATATACAACTGGGTGTGTTTTTACTTTTTACCAACTGGACGTTGTACAGAGGAGTGTATGACGCTGACCAATCAGTGACCAATCAGTTTCATGATCCACAGCACAGTGTAATTGTGCAGTGAAAGAAGCTGGGCTGGAACAATGAGAAGTGTATGACGCTGATTGGTCAGCGTCATACACTTCTCTTTACAACGCCCAGTTGGTAAGAAGTAAAAAACACGCCCAGTTGTCTATTAAGAAACGAATTAACATAAATCTAAAATTGTGTATAACTTGGTCAAAAATGATTGTTTTTCAAAATAAAAACCACTGTTGTTATCTACATTACAGCGCCAATCACATTATGTAGGAGATAGGGCACTTATAATCTGGTGACAGAGCCTCTTTAAGCAACTTTGTAATAGTTTTTTATTATTATTTTTTTTTACTTTTCCATATACAGCTTCTATGTATCCTGGATACATAGAAGCTGTATCTTGCGTTCATATCCGAATCCGTCAGGTCAGCTGAACTGACGGATTCGGTAACAGCGGGTCCTGCGTGGATCCACCTGTTATCGATCACATCTCAATTATGAACTTAGATGCGATCGATAACAGCTGGATCCTGTATGTCAGAGAGACGTAGGACCCGCTGTCACCAAAGCCGTTAGTTCAAAAGGCGGATTTGGGTTTCAGAACAAAAAACAGCTTCTTTTTATCTAGGATACATAGAAGCTGTATCTGAAAAAATGAATCTTAAAAAACAATTACAAAGTTGCTTAAAACACCATAATGCATTGTATTATTTGAACAAAAAAAAAAGGGTTCAAAGGTTTATATATCCTTTAAGCTAATTGTGCAGTGCTAATTGCTATCAGAGTAGACCTGCTCACAGGGGTGTACTCAGGTCACTCTAACCGTATCAAGTAATACTTGATAGAAGTGACATTTTAAGTTATACTAAGTAAACATTATGTTTTATTTAGCCACACGCTCCTTTTCCTTTATTTGTGTGACCGTAGCTTAATGCAAAACTGCCACGTCACTGCGTATTTCCAAACGGCCCGTTCGTGTAAAGATTACTTTGAAATGGAGAAACATTGGAAAGAACCAGTTCGGTTCTGAAACACAATTTTCCAAATTAACTTCATGGAATCTCTATCCACTGTGAACTTCTTTCTCGACCAAGAGCAGCACCAACAGCATCAAATCCCAAGTGATCTTTAATATAGTGTCATTCTTCAGAGACATGAAGTACATCCAAGGCCTTCATTTGTAGACGTCTATAGGGAATATTCAGCAAGTAGACTCATATTTAAATAAACACTCGGAAAAAAGACCCTATTAAAAGAGTCGATTTGCTATGCAGCAGCTGCCTCGGAAGAGTTGGGTTGTATAATGAAAGCCGGCTTAATGATTACACGTGGAATAGGCAGTGCTGCAGGAAAAACAGATTTATAGTACAGCAGAGCTAGTTAAAAGAGATTCCCTCCCTTCTCTCAAGCAATAAACCGCTATAATACTTGTTCTCCTTGCCTTTTACTCTCTTATGCCTTCATGACTCTCTCATCCCTCTCCTGTCACCTTCCAAATTTCTTCCGCAGTCTGCCTGAATCTTGCTTATTTACTTAGAAGAAACCTTCTGTGCACTCTGTCATTTATCCTGAGGAAATACGGCGGCTTGGACAGAGTGTCCATTACGCTCTCTTAACTGCCGACTTAACAAATAGCCACCTGCCTCCAAGAGCCTGTTCTTTCGCATTTCCGTTGACAGGTAACCCATCATTTTGCAGGGAGTTAACAAACATTTTTTTGTGTAATAAAGAAATCTTGTCCTATGTTTGTTGTTGGATGTTGAGGCCATATCTCAGCATTACAACAAAATTCTGGGGAGACCTTGCCATGATGATCCAGATGGATGCCTGCAGTTAATGCAACCCACTCTGCAACAAACTCTTTTGTCATTTAAGATGTAAAAAAAAACTTATATTATTACAGGAAGCTGAACTCTACAAAGTTTCTCCTATTACTAAGAGTGTGTATGGCTTCAGAATAAAGTCACCCTGAATGTAATCTCCGGATTGTTAATTAATTGGAGTTATCCATTGATGCCTGAATAACAATGACATTTTCTGTACAACATTTAACATGACATATGTACGGCAACCATCATTCTTAATACACACAGTGTATATAACCTGATAATTAAGGACTTGCACTACCTAATTACTGAAGAAACAAGGACTCAGGGCAGATATAACATATGGCTGCACATCAGTTCCTCGGTTAAATCAATGTCTGCTCTAGCTGACTAGCTAGCAAAGAACTAGGACTGGTGTTTAATCCATCATTTTATAGCTGTAAGTAATCACTGAAGACTCCAACATTGATTGTGCATATTAGAAGAAAAGGTTTTCTTAAAGAGGACCAAAAACAAAACATAATATTGAAAGCCGGAATGCCTTCGCATACATTTATTGTACACCTTGAACCATGAACATTTACAACGGACGCAGTGAGGCTACAATTTAGCTACACATAGGGGGAGATTTATTAACACTCGCGTTTCATGTGCCAGTCTTAACACCTTCCCGCCACAGGCATTTTTCGGTTTTTCATTTTTCTTTTTTTCTCCCCCCATTCCAAAAGCCATAACTTTTTTTTCGTTTTCTGTTAACATAGCCATATGAGGGCTTGAATTTTATACAACAAGTTGTCGTTTTTCATGGCACCATTTATTGTACCATTTATTGTACTAGGAAACTGGAAAAAAAATCTTTGTGGTGTAGATTGAGTAAAAAACAGCAATTCCTTCATTGCTTTTTGGGTTTCATCTTTACAGCGTTCAGAATGCAATCAAAATAATATGTTAACTTTATTGTGCGGGTCAATAAGATTACAGTGATACCAAATTGATATAGTTATTTTTATGTTTTATTTCTTTTACAAGGAGAAAACTAATTGTTAAAAATAAAATTTGTTATGTGTTGCCACATTCTGAGAGCCATAACTTTCATTTTTCCGTCAACTGAGCGGTATGGGGGCTTGTATTTTGAGGGGTGAGCTGGTACCATTTCGGGGACTCGCTTTTTGTGCCATTTTTTGTGGGAGACGAGGTGACTAAAAAAACAGCAATTCTGTCAGTTTTTTTAATGGTATTCACGGTGCTGGTTAAATAATGTTAAATTGTAACAGTTTGAAGTTTTACGGATACGGTGAAACCAATTATGTTTATTTTTTTTTAAACTGTTTTAGGGGAAAAATTGAAATAGAGGGATTTATTGGACTTATATTTTTTTTGTACATAAAAATAAATTTTTTCACTGTTTTTCACTAGTACCCCTAGGGGACTTGAACCACTGTAGTGCAGTATATTGTGATTTTCCCAGGCTCAGTAGGTGCACAAAGACGGCAGACCTGGTGGCCTTCATTAGGTGGCCAGGCTGCGATGACAACCATCGCTCCCTCTTTCTAACAGCTTAGATTCTGCGTTTGCTACTGACTGCGGTATCTAAGGGGTTAAAAGAGCAGGATCCCACTTATTTAAGTGAATCGTCAACCTTAACATACTACCAACACCCACTTAGTATGGCGTGGGCTCAGCCTGTGATCCTGCTCTATGGATCCCCGTAAGTGTACTTCAAATGTTGACAAGGGGTTAATTTAAAGATCGCTGTTCAAAATGTATTTAAATTATTCATTATTTATTCGCCTCTTAATAGATAAGGTGCAACTCGTGCTGTCCGTGTGCCATTAAAGTCAAGTCTACTCCAGCTACAAGCCAGAGTAGATTTGAGATATAATTGACAACAGTTTCTGGGGTAAATTATTTTGTATTTGTAAGGTCATGTGACCCACCCCTTCTGTTAAGCTGGGCTCATTTTTAAAAGAAAATTGACATAAGCAGTGGAATCGGCACAGAACTCGTAAATTTTTCTAAAAATTGCTGCGACTTTTACACCGTTTGCGATAGGAAAGTTAATAAGTTCCCCCCATAGATTCTCTACAGCACGATAGCTCAGATCTCCATAGGAATACATTGCAAGGATGCAGCGTCAGGCTGTGGTCCCTTAGGCCCACTAAAGAAAATAATTCTGAGTGCCGACCCTCCATCTATACAGAACATGTGCATTTCTACTTTATACTGTAGAAAGTATTACGCACACCCAGGGCCAATTCTAGCTTTTCTGCTGCCTGAGGCGAAAATGGAAATGGCGCCCTCCCCATCCACACAAAAAATAAAATAAAATCGTAAGTAAGAAACAACTTCTAAAACGAAACAAAAAAATTAAAACTGTGTGAACAAAAAAAACCATTATTGAACATCATTGTTACAAGCTGCAAGGTCTCATAATGCTACAGGCAATCGTGTAGTAAATATCCCTATATTGCCCCAGCTATAAGTACTAGTACAATGACCAGTGCAAAGTGTATCCAAAATGCAAACACATTTAATGGCTCTTTACAGTCAGTATAGTAATGCACGCTGCACTTTACAGTCAGTATAGTAACGCACGCTGCACTTTACAGTCAGTATAGTAACGCACGCTGCACTTTACAGTCAGTATAGTAACGCACGCTGCACTTTACAGTCAGTATAGTAACGCATGCTACACTTTACAGTCAGTATAGTAACGCACGCTGCACTTTACAGTCAGTATAGTAACGCATGCTACACTTTACAGTCAGTATAGTAACGCACGCTGCACTTTACAGTCAGTATATTAACGCACGCTACACTTTACAGTCAGTATAGTAACGCACGCTGCACTTTACAGTCAGTATAGTAACACATGCTACACTTTCTTTCTGTCCACGTCTGTTGGATCTGTACAACCAATCCGTAATATTTGTAAACCGAAGCTATACAGACGGGACTAGGAATGAATGTAATCACCGAGTCAGTAATATAATCTGAAAACTATTCACTGCATGTTCAGGCCTTAAAGGGGTTGTCCCAAGATTCAGGGTATGTTCACACGTCTTTACAAAATACGTCTGAAATTACAGAGCTGTTTTCAGGCGAAAACAGCTCCTGAATTTCAGACGTTTTTGCAAGTGCTCGCGTTTTTCGCGGGTTCCATTATGGATGTAATTGGAGCTGTTTTTCAATGGAGTCAATGAAAAACGGCTCCAATTACTTCCCAAGAAGTGACATGCACTTCTTTGATGCGGGCGTCTTTTTACGCGCCGTCTTTTGACAGCAACGCGTAAAATAACACCTCGTCTGAACAGAACATCGTAAAACCCATTCCATGCAATGGGCAGATGTTTGCAGGCGTAATGGAGCCATCTTTTCAGGCATAATTCGAGGTGTAAAACGCCCGAATTACGCCTGAAAATAGGTTGTGTGAACATACCCTAAATGTTATCCCCTCTCTACAGGATAGGAGATAACATGCTCATCAGTGGGGGTCCCTCGTACCCCTGAGTTAATGACGCTGCAGGTCAAGCACACACCCTGCCGCTCCAGTTACTCAGGGGTACAAGGGACCACCGTTATGTTATGTCCCATCCTGTAGACAGGGGATAACATTTAATCTTGGAACAACCTCTTTAACTGCAAGGGGCAAAAATTTATTTTTAGAAAAAAAGGCATATGGAACAGTAGCAAAGCAAAAAAAAAAAACGCGCACAACCTATAAATAAATATGGACCAGCAGTGTATATACCGCACAGATCCATATATAGCAGCAGTGAATATACCGCACATATAAATATATACCAGCAGTGAATGTTATCAGCCACAGTCCGCCCTTCTCCTCCTCCTCCTCTCATCCAATAACATGTGGAGGCTGAGGAGAGGTGCAGAGTTGCAAAGCCAGCTATACTCACTCGTTAGACGCGCTCTCTGTATCGTGGTCCACAGGGGCGTGCGCTTCTCCTCTGCAAGCTCTGTTGTGAATTTGTGATATTCTGCACACGGGCTGATATAGGATTGAAATCTAGGGCAGAGCGGAAAAAACACAAACTGTGAACAGAACATATTTTCCCCCCTCCTCCCCCTAACACCACCCCTATTGAACTCTGCCAGCTGTCAACGGAAAAATCATCTGTCAGAAGGAAAAATGTTTCCCGATGAGTACAAGAAAGCCCCACCTGGGAATTAGACTTTCTTGTGCTACACAATGGGGAAACATTTTTTCCCTCTGGCGGATGACATTTTAGTTGACAGCAAGCAGAGTTACATGAAGGGAAATTATTTTTCCTTGACCTCTAGTTTCTATTGTGGTGCAGAGGAGAAAAAAGTATAGGTTTTATATTTTTAATACTGCTAACTTTTATTTTTTTGCTATGTTCGGCTGGACCATTTAGACGTACGTTTTTTTGTTGTTTTTTTTAAATAAAATGGTGAAAGTGGGTTGTGTGGGGGAGTTTTTATTTCAATAAAAAAAAATTTCTTATGTCTTTGTTATTTTTTTATTATATTACCGCCTTTGTAATGGCCGCTGTCTGCTTGACGGCGTCCATAGTAAGGCAGGGCTTAGCGTTTGCCAGTAAAAAGGCTAACAGTAACCCCCCATTATTACCCAGTTACCCACCGCGACCAGGGGTGTCCGGAAGAGCCGGGTAGTGATGGTCGGGTACTGGAGTGACTGCAGGCTGGCATTATAAGGCTGGGAGGGGAAAAAACAAACAAAAGGACCACGTTTTTTTGTTTTCCCACCCTGGTAATGCTGCTGCTATGTTGTATCTGGCTGGTTATGAAAAATGGGGGGACCCGACGTCGTTTTTTTAAAAAACTACGTGGGTTCCCCCTAATATTTCATAACCAGCCAGATACAACAAAACAGCAGCAGCCTAGCATTAACAGGATGGGAAGGGCCAAGGTTTCTGTCCATTCCCAGCCTGATAACACCAGCCTGCGGCCGCCCCATTGCCTATTCATCACTACAGATGGTCGGGTACTGGATTGCACCCGGCTCTTCCCAGCACCCCTGGTGGTGGTGGGTCCCAATGTAATATTGGGTGGTTAGTGTCGGCCTTTTTACTGGCTAACACTAAGCCCCGCCTTAGTAGTGGACGTCAACACTCAGACAACTGCCATTACTAAGGTGGTAATAAAGTATAAAAAAAACAGAAACAAAATAATTTGTTTTAATTGAAATAAAAACGCCCCCACACAAACTTCTTTGACCATTGAATTAAAAAAAAAATGAATAAAAATGAAGTGTTAATCATCGACGTAGTCCAAACGGTCCAGCGGAACCTGCAAAAGAAAAATTTGCAATAAGAAAAATAAAAAAACGTATCTTCTCTCCTGTGCCGCAATAGAAACTAGAGGTCAACGAACGGTAATTTATATTGTGGCGCACAGGACCTAGAGATGCGCCAAAAATATTAATAGATAATTCTAACCCATCTGGGAGGTCCTGTGCGCCAGAAAAAGCTAAAGCAGGGACTCCTCTAATAAAGATGAAAACACCTTTCTTTTAAAGTGTAACTAAATTTTTAAAAACTTTTGACATGTCACACTGACATGTCAGAAGTTTTGGCCGGTGGACGTCCGAGCACTGAGACCCCCACTGATCGCTAAAATGAAGAGGCAAAAGTGCTTGGGTGAGCGCTGTGAGAGATGAGCGAACTTCTGAAAAGTTCGGTTCGGCTAGTTCGCCGAATTTCATGAAAAAGTTAGATTCGGACCGAACTAGTTCTGACCGAACCTGTAATTCAAGAAAGCCCCTAAAAATCGTGTATAACACTGTTTAAAAGCCCTAGAAGCCCTGTATAACACTCTTAGGTCACCCATGAGTGTATCCAAGTACTTTTGAGCTGTCTTTAAGACAAAGTTAGTGTCAAAGTTACGCCAACATGTATGGCTATAGGAAAACGGATGGGACACGGTGATAACTAACAGAAACCACTGCACTTGTGCATGTTGTATGCTTAATGCATTGTTAAAAAAAAGTAAAAAAATTAACCATTTTTGGCGGCAGATGCCTGCCAGGGTTCATACATATAAGGTGGTAAAAGAAGAAGCAATGGCTTTTGACAAGCCCTCCAAAAATGTACCCTTTATGGTGGCAGAGGCCTGCCGGGGTTCATCCATACATGGATGTAAAAGCAACAAGCAATGGCTTTTGAGTGCAAGCCCTCCAAAAATTTACCCTTTTTATTGGCAGATGCCTGCCGGGGTTCATCCATACATGGATGTAAAAGCAACAAGCAATGGCTTTTCACATTAAATCACGCCTCCGGGAGCCATCACAAACAAGTTTGTGCGTTCCATGGTGCGTTCCAAGGTCCTTGTTTGTGATGGCTCCCGGAGGCGTGACCTCCCTCTATCCGATAAACAGTAAGGAGTCTTTGATATTATATGTTCCATATTTATATCATATTCATCTAATCACATACGCTATTTACCTAATTTTTTCGATGAAATTTATTAAATATTAAATATGAATTATTTTAGCTTTTTAACATGAACTGACTGTTACTTACAGGCTTCCTACCTAGCACATGATCTATGTCGGTTAGGTCACACTGCTACACACGGACCATCCATATGCCACATTGGCTTTTTTAGTTGTTTCTGTGACCTTTGACCTTTCCCCGTTTTTGGCGTTTTTTTTTACTGAATTGGCCCTATCACTGTTCACTTGTATGTGTATATATATGCATGATCTTGTACTGTATGTGTTATCTGCCTGAGGAAGACGCCAGTCCGGCGTTGAAACGCGTAGCAATCTGTTTACCTTGCTTTTATGCAATAAACCAACTTTTATCAACCAAGCAGCGCCTACAGTATCCCACTTTTTTATTTTATTTTCTTTACAACTGTGCACTCAGGGAATGCTGGGCGTTGTAGTACTACAGCTGCCTGCCTTGATTGCAAGTTGGATGTTAACCCATGCAACGGGGATAAGCCCCTTATAAAAGCTTATTCACACACTGGCTTGGCAAATGACAATGAATGAGAATTTCTATCAGCCATGGTGCACTCAGGGAATGCTGGGCGTTGTAGTACTACAAAGGCTGCCTGCATTGCAAGTTGGATGTTAACCCATGCAACGGGGATGAGCCCCTTATAAAAGCTTATTCACACACTGGCTTGGCAAATGGAGAATTTGCATTGCAATTTGGATGTTGAGAGTAGAGTAGACTCCCGCTGTAGTGGATGAGCCCCTTCGATTGCTGGATTCCTAAATTTAAGATTCCTAAAGCTTTCCCTTAATGCACAGAGATGCTATCCCTACAGCTCCTGTCTCTAAAATGGCTGCTGAGCTCCGTGCATAGACTATTATTGCAGTCTTGTACCCGCCCCTATGCTGCCTCCCGATTGGCTGGGAGAGCCGTTTGCAAGGCATTATGGGGTAGCCTGATGTCAGGTGATATTTTGAAATCCTCCATTTTAGATCTAACATGTGGCAGGCGCCAAAATGTAGCCGTGTTCGGTCAAAACGTGTTCGGCCGAACCCGGTGAAGTTCGGATTCGCTGCGAACCGAACTTTTCACGATCTTCGGACCGAAACCGTGTTTGGTTGTCCCGGTTCGCTCATCTCTACTTCTGACGCTTCATTTTAGCGATCAGTGGGGATCCCAGTACTCGGACCCCACCAATCAAAACTTCTGACATGTCAGTGTGATGTGTCAAAAGTTTTTTTTAATGTTTAGTTACACTTTAAAGGAACCCCCCCCCCCACCACCACCCCCTTACACTATAATAACTATTGAGGGCTCTATGGTGGGGATTATACTGTAGGGGGGGCTGAGCATCTGACTGACTGCAATACCCCCATAGAACCCTCAGTAGGTAATATACATCAAGGGCAGATCAAGCAGGGCCAGCCTTAGGTTGGATGGTGCCCTGTGCGGGGGATTCTATTGCTGCCCTCTACAAATACAGGCAAATATACACAAATATATACACACACACACACACACACACACACACACACACACACGAGGCATGTGTACATATATATATATATATATATATATACACACAGACAGACATAAAGCATGCATACATATACAGACATATATATATATATATATATATATATATATATATACACACACACAGACAGACATAAAGCATGTATACATATATAGACACATATATACACAGACACATACACACACAGACAGACAGACACAAGGAATGTGTTTGCCTGACACAGGTTCTGTGTCAACGCCCGGGGTTAATCAGCCTTTATCAGCTCCAAGGTCTGCTAGAGTGACGCGATCTGTTACCACTCAGGCTTGCACCTCTGCCTGTTGCTCATTGCCCCTACTCCCCTTTGCTTCTGTGTGCCCTTGTCTTGTGTTGTCTGTCTTGCACTTACTGAGCGTAGGGACCGTCGCCCAGTTGTACGCTGTCACTTAGGACGGTCCGTGCAAGTAGATCCAATAAATGGAAAAAAACCGGGGAAATCCAAGGGCGCAGCCGTGTCCAGATAAAATAGTTTTTATTTGTACATATAACAACAACAAAAAAGATTGTGTTTCGAGGCCGTACCGGCCTCTTCGTCAGGTCAAAGTACAAGTGGTTATCCTACGAAAACACACAGTTTATATAATCCAGAGAACATAGATGACTACCGGGTTAAATGAGAGGTCAGATTAAAAGGCGGGTTCAAACAGATCGTTATAATCGGAATAAACCCATAAACCCATAGAAACTTGTACATATATATATATATATATATATATATATATATATATATACACATTGATAATATATCCGCCAAACTAACACAGAATTCATTAACATTAAAAATATAATAAAAAATTACGTTAGAAAATATTAAAACAATTATATTCAAAAGGATATATCTAAAAAACATGAAAAATATATATATACACACCCCTATCTTGGAAACACGAGATAAGACCATCCAAAAGGATGTAAATGCATATATGCGCTAATTGAAAGATATATAAATAAATAAATGAATAGATAGATACCTGGACATAAAACAGATTAGTGCAGAAGATAAAAATGACATTAAAAATGATCACATCGTATATCTATATCCACTATATATGGATCCGACAAAACATATTATATAGTGGTCTTGTTGAATTCATTCAGACCTGTTGGTTTTAGTATTTTTAGTTTGTAGATGGTTTTTATTGAATTCGTTCAGACCTGTCGGTTTTAATATTTTTAGTTTGTAGGTAAAAAATATATTATAATATATTACAAGAATCTGAATGACTGACTAGAGTCTAATCAATTGGAATAATGGTTAGAAAACTCTCTTGGAAACACGGGGAAAGACCATCCAAAAGGATGTGAATAAGATACTCCATATATATGCTAAATGAGAATATATAAGTACCTAAATAAATACATATCTGGACATAGAAGAGAGTATTATCGAAATTTATAATCACATTTGGAGTGATCACATTGCCTATCTACATACACTATATTTGAATTCAAAAAACCGCATTAAATAATGGTCTCATTGAGTTCATTCAGACCTGCCGGTTTCAGTGTTTTTAGTTTATAGATCCAAAATATTTCTTTTTTACAAAGAACGTTAAAACGATCAGGATGACCCATTGAGATTTGGTCAATTGGGGTGATAGTAAAACATGCAAAATTACCCTCATGTGCTATAGTGCAATGTCTAGAGACACTATGGAGCAAAAATTTATTCTTACAGTTAAACCTATGTTTATTCAGTCTACAATGTAGGGGCTGAATTGTCCTTCCTACATATTGAATACCACATATACAATTTATAAGATAGATCACAAAACTAGAACGGCAATTTAAACTCGTTTCAATATTAAATGATTTTTCTGTTTGATGTGATCTAAAAATGTACGTTTTGTCTGTGATTGATTTACAACAAAGACATCTATTTTGTCCACATTTAAAACTCCCCTTTTCTACTAGTGGGTCATGTAGTTGTATTTTTTGTGACGAGTCTTTTAAAAAAGACAGATTCACCCGACTTGGAGCCAGAATATTTTTTATTGTTCTAGCTCTTTTAAACGTTACATGTGGTTTTGAAGGTAGAGTTTTTTGTAAAAACGGGTCATTCTGTAATACATGCCAATGTCTTTTTAATATCTCTCCTATTTTCTTATTTGCTGTATTATATTGTGTAATAAAATTGAGACCAAAACCATCTCGATTCTTCTCATTTCGTTCTTTAGGGACACTACCAGATTCTAGTACGTTATTGGTATATTTTATTAGGCAGTCTTCTTGGGACAATGCAGATGTTTTCTTATATGCATCAGTTAATAGTGTATCTGGATAACCTTTGTCTTTAAAACGTTTGTATAGTATTTTACTTTGTTTTTTAAAATCACACCTAAGGGTACAGTTTTTCCTAATTCTCTTATATTGGCTATATGGGATATTTTTAAGCCACTTAGAGTAGTGGCCACTATTGAAATTTAAGTAACTATTAATGTCTACTTTCTTAAAAAAATTGCATGTTAAAAACTTATCACCTGAATAAGTAATTGTCAAATCCAGATAATCAATTTCTTTTTCTTGGATATTATAGGTGAAATTGATGCCCCATAGATTTTAATTTAGTGAATTACAAAAATTGGTCGCACCTCTCAAGTCGCCATTCCATATAAAAAACAAATCGTCTATATATCTTTTGTATAAGAGAATATGTTCCCTAGCCCATGGGTGATTCCATATAAATTGATCTTCAAAAGCCCCCATAAAAATATTAGCATAGCTCGGTGCTACTCTAGTGCCCATCGCTGTGCCCTTCACTTGATGGTATATATTATTATCGAACGAAAAAATATTATTTTTTAAAATGAATTCCATACTCTCCAGGTAAAATTAATTTGAATTGGTTGGAGATCTTTATCTTTTTCAAATATATTTTTCAGGGTACTCATGCCTAAAGAGTGCTCAATATTGCTATATAGTGCACTCACATCCAAAGTAATCAGGAGTGGATTATTTTTCGGTGAAACTAAGCACAGTTCATTAATGAGCTGTGTTGAATCTTTTAAAAAACTGGGCAGGTTTACGACATATTTTTGCAAAATCAGATCTAAATAATGGGACAAATGACAGGTGGGTGACTGAATACCGGAAATGATAGGTCTCCCAGGTGGATTATTGGGGTCTTTATGTATTTTCGGTAGGTGGTAATAAAACGGTAAATTAGAGTTTTGTGGAGTAAGGTATTTCCTTTCATTCTTGTTAAGAACCCTATCTAGGAAAGCTTGATCTATCAGTGATCTAAGGTTTTTATTAATGTTCTCGATGGGATTGTAATCAAGGCAGATAATAATTTGTGTCTGATAGAATATTTGAAGCTTCATTAAAATAATCCACAGTATTTTAAATAAATAGTATTTTAAATAAATCTGAAATTTCTCTCCTGGAAAGGGGTCTCGCTTTTTGCCCTACTTCTGGTATAAATGGGTTTGATGTATTTATTGATTTACATCGGTTTATTAGGAAACTAACATTAAAAAGATACTTCCAATTAACATCTTACAAGTCACTGGTTGATAAAGACCAATCTGGTGTAGATAATATCCAACAGAATGAATCACCCCCAATCTTTAAACACACTGCTCTGAAAGCACCCTCAAAGTTCTATCCTGTAGCCCATCAGGGTAATTTTATCAATACTTTTTATCATCTAGTGGGTAGAGACTTGGAAGACATAGAATCACAATATCTTCCACATAAAAATAATTTATCTTATAGTGAGAAACAAGCTTTGAAGAATCTTAAAGATAATACATCAATTGTAATAAGATCTGCAGACAAAGGTGGTGGTACAGTAATCCAGAATACTGTGGATTATTTTAATGAAGCTTCAAATATTCTATCAGACACAAATTATTATGTCTGCCTTGATTACAATCCCATCGAGAACATTAATAAAAACCTTAGATCACTGATAGATCAAGCTTTCCTAGATAGGGTTCTTAACAAGAATGAAAGGAAATACCTTACTCCACAAAACTCTAATTTACCGTTTTATTACCACCTACCGAAAATACATAAAGACCCCAATAATCCACCTGGGAGACCTATCATTTCCGGTATTCAGTCACCCACCTGTCATTTGTCCCATTATTTAGATCTGATTTTGCAAAAATATGTCGTAAACCTGCCAAGTTTTTTAAAAGATTCCACACAGCTCATTAATGAACTGTGCTTAGTTTCACCGAAAAATAATCCACTCCTGATTACTTTGGATGTGAGTGCACTATATAGCAATATTGAGCACTCTTTAGGCATGAGTACCCTGAAAAATATATTTGAAAAAGATAAAGATCTCCAACCAATTCAAATTAAATTTTACCTGGAGAGTATGGAATTCATTTTAAAAAATAATATTTTTTCGTTCGATAATAATATATACCATCAAGTGAAGGGCACAGCGATGGGCACTAGAGTAGCACCGAGCTATGCTAATATTTTTATGGGGGCTTTTGAAGATCAATTTATATGGAATCACCCATGGGCTAGGGAACATATTCTCTTATACAAAAGATATATAGACGATTTGTTTTTTATATGGAATGGCGACTTGAGAAGTGCGACCAATTTTTGTAATTCACTAAATGAAAATCTATGGGGCATCAATTTCACCTATAATATCCAAGAAAAAGAAATTGATTATCTGGATTTGACAATTACTTATTCAGGTGATAAGTTTTTAACATGCAATTTTTTTAAGAAAGTAGACATTAATAGTTACTTAAATTTCAATAGTGGCCACTACTCTAAGTGGCTTAAAAATATCCCATATAGCCAATATAAGAGAATTAGGAAAAACTGTACCCTTAGGTGTGATTTTAAAAAACAAAGTAAAATACTATACAAACGTTTTAAAGACAAAGGTTATCCAGATACACTATTAACTGATGCATATAAGAAAACATCTGCATTGTCCCAAGAAGACTGCCTAATAAAATATACCAATAACGTACTAGAATCTGGTAGTGTCCCTAAAGAACGAAATGATGAGAAGAATCGAGATGGTTTTGGTCTCAATTTTATTACACAATATAATACAGCAAATAAGAAAATAGGAGAGATATTAAAAAGACATTGGCATGTATTACAGAATGACCCGTTTTTACAAAAAACTCTACCTTCAAAACCACATGTAACGTTTAAAAGAGCTAGAACAATAAAAAATATTCTGGCTCCAAGTCGGGTGAATCTGTCTTTTTTAAAAGACTCGTCACAAAAAATACAACTACATGACCCACTAGTAGAAAAGGGGAGTTTTAAATGTGGACAAAATAGATGTCTTTGTTGTAAATCAATCACAGACAAAACGTACATTTTTAGATCACATCAAACAGAAAAATCATTTAATATTGAAACGAGTTTAAATTGCCGTTCTAGTTTTGTGATCTATCTTATAAATTGTATATGTGGTATTCAATATGTAGGAAGGACAATTCAGCCCCTACATTGTAGACTGAATAAACATAGGTTTAACTGTAAGAATAAATTTTTGCTCCATAGTGTCTCTAGACATTGCACTATAGCACATGAGGGTAATTTTGCATGTTTTACTATCACCCCAATTGACCAAATCTCAGTGAGTCATCCTGATCGTTTTAACGTTCTTTGTAAAAAAGAAATATTTTGGATCTATAAACTAAAAACACTGAAACCGGCAGGTCTGAATGAACTCAATGAGACCATTATTTAATGCGGTTTTTTTAATTCAAATATAGTGTATGTAGATAGGCAATGTGATCACTCCAAATGTGATTATAAATTTCGATAATACTCTCTTCTATGTCCAGATATGTATTTATTTAGGTACTTATATATTCTCATTTAGCATATATATGGAGTATCTTATTCACATCCTTTTGGATGGTCTTTCCCCGTGTTTCCAAGAGAGTTTTCTAACCATTATTCCAATTGATTAGACTCTAGTCAGTCATTCAGATTGTTGTAATATATTATAATATATTTTTTACCTACAAACTAAAAATATTAAAACCGACCGGTCTGAACGAATTCAATAAAAACCATCTACAAACTAAAAATACTAAAACCAACAGGTCTGAATGAATTCAACAAGACCACTATATAATATGTTTTGTCGGATCCATATATAGTGGATATAGATATACGATGTGATCATTTTTAATGTCATTTTTATCTTCTGCACTAATCTGTTTTATGTCCAGGTATCTATCTATTCATTTATTTATTTATATATCTTTCAATTAGCGCATATATGCATTTACATCCTTTTGGATGGTCTTATCTCGTGTTTCCAAGATAGGGGTGTGTATATATATATTTTTCATGTTTTTTTAGATATATCCTTTTGAATATAATTGTTTTAATATTTTCTAACGTAATTTTTTATTATATTTTTAATGTTAATGAATTCTGTGTTAGTTTGGCGGATATATTATCAATGTGCATATATATATATATATATATATATATGTACAAGTTTCTATGGGTTTATGGGTTTATTCCGATTATAACGATCTGTTTGAACCCGCCTTTTAATCTGACCTCTCATTTAACCCGGTAGTCATCTATGTTCTCTGGATTATATAAACTGTGTGTTTTCGTAGGATAACCACTTGTACTTTGACCTGACGAAGAGGCCGGTACGGCTTCGAAACACAATCTTTTTTGTTGTTGTTATATGTACAAATAAAAACTATTTTATCTGGACATGGCTGCGCCCTTGGATTTCCCCGGTTTTTTTCCATTTATTGGATCTTTTTCAGCGGATATTGTACCTTCAAACCTCCGGATTGGGAACTGTGGCGGCAACCGACATTGACAGAGTTACCTCTGAATGCAAGTGTGGGATGTTGTGCTCCTAGCATAACATCACCAGGTCAGTACCTTTGACCCTATTTCTTTTTTCGTTATACATACAAATTCAGGCACGATGTGCGCTTTGTTTTTATTTTTATCTCCGTAGCGTGATAGGTCCGTGCAAGTAGGCAGGGACTGAGTTGCAGGTAGATTAGGGCTCACCTGTCGTCTCCCTACCTCGATTCATTACATAATCAGAGGCCCTATACCTTTTCTTACCCTGGTCCCTGACTCTACTATGGATCCCCTTGAGGCCCTGGCTCAGCAAATGCAGGGTCTCTCCCTACAGGTCCAAGACCTGGCTCAGATGTTCAACCAGCGTGACGCTACCCAGGTAGTACCCTTCACCTTACCTCTTGAACCCCACCTCAAGTTGCCTGACCGGTTCTCAGGGGAACGGAGGACTTTTTTCTCTTTTGGGGAGAGTTGTAGACTCTATTTCCGATTAAGACCCCACTCCTCAGGTCATTAGGTCCCTGCTCCAGGACGGCCCCCAGGAATGGGCCTTCTCCTTGGCTCCTGACGCCCCTGAACTTTCTTCTGTTGACCTTTTTTTTCTGCTCTCGGGCTCATATATGACGAGACTGACAAGACTGCCTTTGCCGAAAGTCAGCTGGTGACCTTACGTCAGGGTAAGAGACCCGTGGAGGAGTACTGTTCTGACGTTAGGAAGTGGTGTGTAGCTTCTCGGTGGAATGACCATGCCTTGAGGTGCCAGTTTAGATTGGGTCTGTCGAACGCCCTTAAAGACCAGTTAGTTAGCTATCCCACCTCTGACTCTCTAGATCAGGCCATGGCTTTAGTGGTACGTCTTGACCGACGTCTCAGGGAACGACGACTTGAACGTTCTGGTGCCTTCACCTCTGGCTCCCCTATGATGGCTCCAGAGGTTCCGCTGCTTCGTTCTTCCATGGAGAACTCGGATGAACAGATGCAACTCGGGGCCTCCATGTCTCCCCAATGACGTAGAGATTTCCGCAGGAAGAATGGTCTCTGCTTCTACTGTGAGGATGACAAGTATCAATTGAACTCCTGTCCCAGGCACAAGAATAAGCAGCCAGAAAACTTCCACGCCTAAGTGACCATCGGGGAGGTCGCTTGGGCGCACAGGTATTTCCCATTAACATGAAGCCTAATAAAATCTTTCAGGTCTCTCTTGATGGAAGGTCTGCCACCGGCAGTGCCTTCGTGGATTCAAGGTCTGCTGCTAATATTATGTTTGTAGAATTTGCCATGTCTCTAGCTATGCCACTAATTGATTTGCCTAAATCTGTCCAGGTAGTGGGTATTGACTCCACTCCGCTTGCTAAAGTTTACTTTATGCAGCATACCCCTGTTTTTGAACTCATTGTTGGCTCCATTCATTTGGAGCAGTGTTCTGTGTTAGTGATGCAGGGGTTATCGTCCGATTTGATTTTAGGCCTCCCTTGGTTGCAGACTCATAATCCCACTTTTAACTGGAGTACTGGTGATCTTACTAAATGGGGTAATGAATGCATGATGTCATGTTTTTCTATTAATTTGATTTCTCTCGCTGAGGAGGTGATCACTCTACCTGAGTTTATTCAGGACTTCACGGATGTCTTTTCTAAAAAGGCCTCCGAAGAGTTACCTCCTCATAGAGAGTATGATTGCGCAATCGACTTGGTACCAGGAGCTAAGTTCCCTAAAGGAAGGATATTTAATCTCTCTTGTCCTGAACGTGAAGCCATGAGAGAATATATCCAGGGAAGCCTGGCCAAGGGTTACATTCGCCCCTCTACTTCTCCGGTAGGTGCTGGCTTCTTCTTCGTGGGGAAGAAGGATGGTGGTCTTAGGCCGTGCATCGATTACCGAAGTTTAAATAAGATCACTGTAAGGAACCAATATCCCCTTCCTTTGATTCCTGATCTCTTCAATCAGGTTCAGGGGGCAATGGTTCTCTAAGTTCGATCTTCGGGGTGCTTATAACCTTATCCGGATCAGAGAGGGGGATGAGTGGAAGACTGCGTTTAATACACCCGAAGGTCATTTCGAATATCTCGTCATGCCCTTTGGGTTGTGTAATGCTGCCGCGGTCTTCCAGAATTTCATAAATGAGATTTTAAGTGACTATCTGGTGGTATTTCTTGTAGTATACCTTGATGATATACTTGTGTTTTCCAAGGACTGGTCCTCCCACATTGAGCATGTCAGGAACGTGCTCCAGGCCCTTTGGAAAAACAATTTTTTTGCAAAAACCGAAAAATTTGTGTTTTGGGTGCAGGAGATACCATTTTTGGGTCAAATACTCACTCCTAACGAATTCCGCATGGACCCTGCCAAGGTTCAGGCTGTGGCAGAATGGGTCCGCCCTGCCTCCCTGAAGGCCTTACAGTATTTCCTGGGGTTTGCTAATTATTACAGGAGATTTATTGCTAACTTCTCGGTCATCGCTAAGCTTCTTATGGACCTCACTCGTAAAGGTGCTGATCTCCTCCACTGGCCTCCGGAGGCGGTCCAGGCTTTTGAGATCCTTAAGAGGTGCTTTGTCTCTGCCCCAGTGCTGATTCAGTCTAACCAAATGGAGCCATTCATCGTGGAGGTTGATGCCTCCGAGGTGGGAGTGGGTGCTGTCTTGTCCCAGGGTACTAGGTCTCTCACCCATCTCCATCCCTGTGCCCACTTCTCCAGGAAGTTCTCCTCTACTGAGAGAAACTATGACATTGGTAACCGCGAACTCTTAGCCATTAAATGGGCATTTGAAGAGTGGCGCCACTTCCTGTAGGGGGCTAGGCACCAGGCAACGGTTCTTACTGACCACAAGAATCTGGTGTTCCTAGAATCTGCCCGGAGGCTAAACCCGGCCTTCCATCCTGAAACTAATGGCCAAACGGAGAGAACTAATCAGTCTCTAGAACAATACTTAAGGTGTTTTATCTCAGACTGTCAAAATGATTGGGTCTCCTTCATTCCCCTCGCCGAATTTTCCCTTAATGACCGGGTCAGTAGCTCGTCGGGGGTCTCCCCCTTCTTCTGCAATTTTGGGTTTAATCCACGGTTCTCCTCCGTTACACCTGGTGGTTCCAACAATCCCGAGGTAGATGTCGTTCATCGGGAACTGTGCACAGTCTGGGCCCAGGTTCAGATGAACCTGAGGCGTCCCCGAGCATCCAAAAGACTCAGGCAGATAAAAGACGTTCAACTAACCCCCTATTTGTGGTCGGGGATCTGGTGTGGCTGTCTTCTAAAAATTTGCGCCTTAAAGTTTCGTCCAAGAAATTTGCTCCCCGGTATATAGGGCCGTGCAAAATCATTGAGGTCTTCAACCCTGTCTCCTTCCGGCTGGAGTTACCCCCGTCTTTTCAGATACACAACGTGTTCCATGCCTCCCTCTTGAAAAGCTGCTCCCCGTCCTTGGCTACATCGAGGAAACCTCCGGTCCCTGTTCTCACTCCTGATGGGGTAGAATTCGAGGTAGCCAAGATTGTGGACAGCAGGATGGTCCCAGGCTCCCTCCAGTACCTAGTCCATTGCAGAGGATACAGGCCTGAGGAGAGGACTTGGGTACCCGCCCGGGATGTTCACGGCGGTATATTGCTCAGGAAGTTCCATCTTTGGTTCCCCAACAAGCCAGGCCCACCTAGGAAGGGTCCAGTGGCCACTCATAAAAGAGGGGGTACTGTAAAGGGTTTGCCTGACACAGGTTCTGTGTCGACACCCAGGGTTAATCAGCCTTCATCAGCTCCAAGGTCTACTAGAGTGACGCGATCTGTTACCACTCAGGCTTGCAGGCTGAGGAGAGGGAGAACCTATCACAGCCTGGCCTGACGGTTCTAGCTCCCGCCCTTGGTCTATTTATACGCTCATTTGCAGCATGTTCCTTGCCCATGATTCTCTGGTTTCCTGGCTCTGCTATTCCTGCTATTTACCTGATTGACCGCTGTACTTTTTGACCCTGGCTTGCCTGACTATTCTTCTGCTCTGTTTTGCTACTACGTACTCTGGTCTGGTCCTGGTTTGATTCGGCTCATTCACCTCTGCCTGTTGCTCACGGTTTTCCGTGGGCAACTGCCCCTACTCCCCTTTGCTTCTGTGTGCCCTTGTCTTGTGTTGTCTGTCTTGCACTTACTGAGCGTAGGGACCGTCGCCCAGTTGTACGCCGTCACTTAGGACGGGCCGTGCAAGTAGGGAGGGACTGAGTTGCGGGTAGATTAGGGCTCACCTGTCGTCTCCCTAGCCCGATTAATTACAGCATGTATACATATAAAGACACATTATATATATATATATATATATATATATATAAACACACAGACAGACATAAAGCATGTATTCATATACAGACACATATATATACACACACACACACATACACAGACAGACAGACAGACACAAGGCATGTATACATATACAGACACACATATATATATATATACACGCAGACACACACACACACACACACACACACACACACACACACACACACAGGAACTTACCATCTCTCCAGCTGCACAGGTTTCTTGCAGGTCGGGCGGAGCTACCTCCTCAGCTCTGCACTTGCTTCCTCTGCTTCCTCAGTGTGTGTGTAACGAGGAGAAGGGGAATATAGAGTCCAAAGTACGGCCTGCACAGTTTCACCCCCTACATGGTGGGAGGCTGCATCACCATGTCGCAAACCTCTAAGGCTGCCCAATGCAGTCAGTCAGATGCCCCCCTCTTTTCAGTTTAGTAGCGTCCCATCATATTTAAATTAGTGAGTCAGGAGGCTGAGCGCAGTAATCGGCACTTTGCCGCTCTAGTCTTTAACAACGACTCCTGTCCTCACCTCATTACTTACCAGCCGCTCTTCTTTTCTTCAGGAGAGAGCGTTCGGCCGCTCCTCCCGCAGACCTCCAGGTTCTCTATGCTCCTCTCTCACGGCGCGTGCAGTGTCAGAGAGGGGGAGTGTACTAGCAGCCGTGCGCCATCGTGCTGCACGTCTGCTAGATAAAGTACTCTCCCCTGCCTTCCCCACGCAGCCCCCCTGGCCCTGCCACAATATGCAGCCCCCATGTTTTTAGCTCGGTGGCGCCGCCTGAGGCCACTGCCTCACCTCGCCTCATGGCAGGGGCAGCCCTGCGCACACCAATGGGGATAATTTTGCAGGTAAAATCTTTACTCTCTCATACCAGGGTGCCTTGTATGAGAGATTAAAGACTTTACCTGCAAGATTATCCCCATTGGTGTGCGTAATATTTTCTACAGTCTACAGAGGGTTGGGTCCCTATTTATGCACCCAAATACTCAATCACCTGGTGCTATCTAAACCTATGTCACATTCCTACTTTATAGTTATTATTGCAGACACGTGCTTTTTCTTCAATAAGATCAAATTTATGAATCAATGCATAAAATTTTTTACTTTAACCCCTTAAGGACGCAGCCTAGTTTGGGCCTTAAGGCTCAGAGCCCATTTTTCAAATCTGACATATTTCACTTTATGTGGTAATAACGTCGGAATGCTTAATCCTATCCAAGCGATTCTGAGATTGTTTTCTTGTGACACTTTGGGCTTCATGTTCGTGGTAAAATTTGGTCAATATATTCAGTCTTTATTTGTGAAAAATTGCAAAATTTAGAGACAATTTACAAAAAATAGCATTTTTCAGAATTTAAATGCATCTGCTTGAAAAACAGACGGTAATACCACCCAAAATAGTTACGAGTTCACATTTTCCATATGTCTACTTTAGATTGGCATCGTTTTTTTTTATTTTTTATTTTTTTCTTGGACGTTACAAGGCTTAGAACATAAACAGCAATTTCTCATATTTTTAAGAAAATTTCAAAAGCCTTATTTTTAAGGTACCAGTTCAGTTCTGAAGTGGATTTGAGGGGCCTATGTATTAGAAACCCCCATAAAACACCCCATTTTAAAAACTAGACCCCTCAAAGTATTCAAAACAGCATATAGAAAGTTTTTTAACCTTTCAGGCATTTCACAGGAATTAAAGCAAAGTGGAGGTGAAATTTGCAAATTTCATTTTTTTCTGCTGAATTTCAATTTTATTCAATTTTTTTCTGTAACAGAGAAGGTTTTACCAGATAAATACTACTAAATCTGTATTGTCCAGATTCTGCAGTTTTTAGAAATGTCCTATATGTGTCTCTACTGCGCTCGTGGACTAAAACACAAGCCCTAGAAGCAAAGAAGCACCTAGTGCATTTTGAGGCCTCTTTTTTATTAGAATATATTTTAGGCAGCATGCCAGGTTTGAAGAGGTGTTGAGGTATCAAAACAATGGAAACCCACCAGAAGTGACCCCATTTTGGAAACTACACCCCTCAAGGAATTCATTTGTGGTTTTTGTTATCATTTTGACCGCACAGTTTTTTCACAGCATCTATTTGAATTGGGCTGTGAAATGAAAAAAATGATATTTTTTCCAATAAGATGTCATTTTTGATCAAAATTTCTTATTTTCACAGGGAACAACATACCCCATTTTGTTGCCCAATTTGTCCTTAGTGCAGCAATACCCCATTTGTGGTGATAAACTGCCGTTTGGGCCCATGGGAGGGCTCAGAAGGAAAGGAGCGCTATGTGTTTGTTGGAGTCCAGATTTTGCTGGATTGGTTTTCGGGTGCCATGTCGCATTTGCAGAGCCCCAGAGGTATCAAAGCAATGGAAACCCACCAGAAGTGACCCCATTTTGGAAACTACACCCCTCAAGGAATTAATTTATGGTTGTTGTTAGCATTTTGACCGCACAGTTTTTTCACAGCACCTATTTGAATTGGGCTGTGACATTAAAAAAATGCAATTTTTTCCAATAAAATGTAATTTTTGATCAAAATTTCTTATTTTCACAGGGAACAAAATACCCCATTTTGTTGCCCAATTTGTCCTTAGTGCGGCAATACCCCATTTGTGGAGATAAACTGCCATTTGGGCCCATGGCAGGGCTCAGACGGAAAGGACCACCATTTGGCCTACTGGAGCTTTTCTGGTGCTAAGTCATGTATGAATAAGCCCCTGAGGTACCAGTACAGTTGAAACCCCCGAGAAGTGACCCCATTTTAAAAACTACACCCCTTAAGACATTCATCTAGAGGTGTAGTGATCATTTTGACCCCACAGGTACTGTGTAAAAGATAATGCGCCGCAGATGGTGCAGAGTGAGATTTGCAATTTTCTATATATATATATATGGCATGTCAGTGTCCGATATAGTGTGCCCAGCATGCGCCACCGGAGATCTACACCCCATAAGCTGTAATGTGGGTTCTCCCGGGTACGGCAATACCCTACATGTGGCTGTTATCAGCTGCCTGGGCACACGGCAGGGCTCAGAAGGGAAAGATGAGGGGGATAAGCTGTGCGGAGTGCATCAGGGTAAATTAAAAATCAAGGGATGTATGATAAATTCGAAAACAATCTTTCATACAGAGCCCTGGTTTTTCGGGACACGTGTCACATTGGTATATTGTTTCCCTCCTTATCCCCCTCTTTGAGCAGACTCTGCACCTCTTTTGACTTTTTCCCTTCTTGCCAGTTTGGGGAACTTCTCCTGGAAAGTGTTGCCCTGGTACGATGCGTGTGGCCTCGCTTCCAGAAGTACTGGGTGCCCCCCCTTCTTGGTCCCTAAAGATTAGGTTCTTGATAACCACCTCTTGAAATTCCAGGAAAGTTCCCCTCTGGCCTGCACCTCGATGTAGCACGTACGCATTGTACAATGCCATCTGTATAATGTGCACGGCCAGCTTCTTATACCACACCCTCGATTTCCGCATGGCGCTGTAGGGTTTCAGGACTTGATCGGACAAGTCCACCCCTCCCATGTACCTATTGTAGTCCAGGATGCAGTCTGGTTTGAGGGTCTCTGTACTGGTACCTCGTACAGGTACATGGGTACTGGTGTGGCCATGTATTGTTGTCAATACAAGGACATCTCTCTTGTCCTTGTACTTGACACACAATAAATTGCTGCTAGATTGTGCCCTGCTCTCACCCCTTCTGAGTGTTTGCCCAAGCAGAGTCTTAGGGAGGCCTCTCATATTTTTTCTAGCAGTGCCGCATGCCACAGTACTTCTGGAAGCGAGGCACTTGAAGAGTGGGACACTGGTATAAAAGTTATCCAGGTAGAGGTGGTAACCCTGGTCCAGCAGTGGGTGCACCAAATCCCACACAATTTTTGCATTAATTCCCAGTAAGGGGGGGCATTCTGGGGGCTGAATACTGCTGTCCTTTCCTTCATAGATCCTGAATTTATATGTATACCCTGATGCACTCTCGCACAGCTTATATAACTTCACGCCATACCTTGCCCTCTTACTCGGCAGGTACTGGCGGAATTGAAGCCTCCCTTTAAAATGTACCAGGGATTCATCTATAGAAATACACTTCTCGGGGGTGTATGCTTGGGCAAACCGGGCGCTGAAATGGTCTAATAGGGGTCTCAGTTTGTATAAACGGTCAAAACTGGGGTCATCTCGGGGTGGGCACTGCTCATTATCCGTATAATGCAAGAAGCGAAGTATTGCCTCATAACGCATCCTGGACATGGCCATACGGTACATCGGGGTGTGGTATAAGATGTCCGTGCTCCAGTAGGTCCTAATGGACGGCTTTTTCAGAAGCCCCATGTTCAAATGAAGTCCCCAGAACTTGCCCAACTCTGCTGCATCTACAGGGGTCCACCTGTGGGACTGGGCATAAAACGATGTGGGGTTCTTTGTTATATACTGTTGGGCATATAAATTAGTCTGGGTGACCATTAGTTCTATGAAGTCATCAGTGAAGAAGAACTTGAAAAAGTCCATCTCACTGAGCCCTGCCGTGTTAAATTTTATCCCTGAGCTGCCCGTGTACTCTGGGATTTGGGGCTCATAAACGTCTGGTGTGGGGGTCCAAATGGGGTCACTTCGCTCGGGGGCTTGAGCTGCAGCGGGGTCATTTCGCTCGGGGACTTCAACTGCAGTGGTGGTCCTGGGGCGTCTCCTAGGGGGTTCCTCTTCTTCATCACTGGATGAGGAGGTAGACAAATAAAACAGAGTCTCACCACCCGACGACTCTGTGTCGGAGGCAAGAAATGAATACGCCTCTTCGGCAGTAAATGTCCGTTGGGACATGTTTGATTCCTTCCCAATAGGCTGCTAAACCAGCAAAAAAAATTGGTTTTTATAGAACGAGTGGGCTTCCCTGACACTAAACCTAACTAGGGCGAGGGTTCCTAACACTAAACCTAACTAGATTTTATTTGAACTTCCCTGAGACTAAATCTAACTACGGCGACTATTCCCTGACACTAAACCTAACTAGATAATTCCGAGCTTCCCTAACACTAAACCTAACTACGGTGACGGGTACCTGACACTAAACCTATCTAGATTATTACGAGCTTCCCTGACGCTAAACCTAACTACGGTGACGGACCCCTAACGCTAGATCTAACTACGGTGACGGATTACGGACGCTAAATTCCCTGACGCTATACCTAACTACGCTTTTTGACGGTTCCCTGACGCTAACTAACCCTAATACTAAACTAACCAGTTAAATTGTCAAAATTGGCTAAACTAACTATTTTTTTTTTTTTTATTTTTTTTTTTATATGAAGAAAAAAAAAATAATAATCTCCAGGGACCAAGAAATTGGTCCTGAAAACTAAGAAGTGGTCAGTGATAGGAGATCACTGACCAAAAACGTGGGGGGAACACAAAGAGGAAGGGTATAGGACTGGGTAGTGGATTGGGGAGGTGGGAAGCACAAAAAAGTTGTTTTTTAACTTGTAATTTGACTTTTTTCACACTTTCACTTCTCTCTCTCTCTCTCACAACCGCTCCGAACGCCTCGCTAACTCCAACAGGGCGTTCAGGGCGGATGTGAGGTCAGGGAGAGGAAGTGAAGCGACTGATCGCCACTATTGGACAGTTGCTCACTAACTGTCCAATAGAGGCGATCGTGGAGGCGGGACCATCGTGGCAGGTCCCGGCGTATTGAGCTGTGATAGCCTGCTGTTGGAAACAGCAGCTGTCACAGCTCGTGCACGCGCCGGGGGAAAATGGCGATGCATTTTCCCCGCGACGTAATAATCCGTCGCTGAGCGCTAACGATATAGTTAGCGCGACAGATTATTACGTCGCTGAGCGCGAAGGGGTTAAAGTGGTTTTCCAGCCACTAAATATTGATGACCTATCCTCAGGATAGGCCATCAATAAATGATGGGTCGGGCTCCAACTTTCGGGACTCCCGCCTATCAGCTGTTTTGAAGGGGCCGCAGCACTCGTCTAAGCGCTGCTTACTCTTCATTTCTTCGTGCTCACTGTGAGTCGTCGACACACATTTAGTGGCGGTTCACAGGTATTGCAGTCTTTTCTCCTATTCTGCACTCAGTACCCCATAATGACAAAGTGAAAACAGAAGGTGAGTAACCGTTGCTAATTATTGAAAAGGAAAAACCAAAGTATTGCATTTACATAAGTATTCAGACCCTTTACTCTGTACTTAGTTGAAACACATTTGGCAGTGATAGCAGAGTCCAGTCTTCTTGGGTATGATGCCAGAAGGATTGCACACCTGGATTTGGGGATTTTAGGCCATTCTTCTCTGCAGATCCTCCCAAGCTCTGTCAGGTTGGATGGGGACGTTGATGTGCAGCCATTTTCAGGTCTCGCCAGAGATGTTCGATTGGGTTCAAGTAAGGGCTCTGGCTGGGCCACTCAAGGACATTCACAGAGTTGTCTCTAGGGTCGTCGTTAGCACCGGGCACTCGGGGCTCATGCCCCGGATTTCTTTCCTAGTGCATGGATCTCCAACCAGGGCCGGCGTTAGATGGGGTGGGAACTGGGCAATTGCACAAGGCTCCCATCCTCTCATGGCCCCCTGCCCGCTATAGCAGCCAAAGTGGATGCTATGGGGCCTGCGGCATGAGGGGGCCCGTGCCGCCTGGCACATAACATTATTGGACCAGGCAGGACAGGCCCCCCCATGCCCTGGCCCCAATGCTAGCGTCAGCCACATTAAATTGTATCTGCATCCTCAGAACGCAGATACAATTGAATACTATAGGCAGCATGTCACATTAGGCCTGCAGCCTATAAGATGCTGGAACAGAGTCCCTGCGCAGGCCGGCGTGAGGACATCACTGAATCACACTGGCCTATGCAAGAGTCCCGTCTAGAGGTCGGTCGAGCGCTTCCTCAGTCGCAGGCTTGTGTATCTAGGGGGTCTTTGTGCCAATATATACTAGGGGGAGGGCTGTGTGGCACTATACAGGCGGAGGGCTGTGTGGCACTATACAGGGGGAGGGCTGTGTGGCACTATACAGGGGGAGGGCTGTGTGGCACTATCTGCAAGGGGTGTGTGGCACTATCTACTAGAGGGTGGCAGTGTGGCACTATACAGGGGAGGGCTGTGTGGCACTACTAGGGGGCTGTGTGGCACTATACAGGGAGGAGGGCTGTGTGGCTCTATCTACTGGTGGGGATGGCACTATTTACAAGGGGGCTGTGTCAAACTATCTACAAGGTGAGGCTGTATGTGGTGCTATATACAAGGTGAGGCTATGTGTGGCGCTATCTACAAGGTCGGCTGTGTGTGGCACAATATACAAGGGGGGCTGTGTGTGGCACTATCTACAAGGGGGACTGTGTGTGGTGCTGTCTACAAGGAGGGCTGTGTGTAGCGTTATCTACAAGGGGATGCTATGTGTGGCGCTTTCTACAAGGGGATACTGTGTGTGGCGCTATCTACAAGAGGGGGCTGTGTGTGGCACTATTTACAAGGAGGGCTCTGTGTGTGGCGATATCTACAAGGGGGATGTGTGTGTGTAGCACTATCTACAGGGGACGCTGTGGCGCTATATACAGGGGGCACAAAGGGGGCATTAATACTGCATGGGGCACAAATGGGGCATGGGTACTGAGCGGGCACTTTTATTGTGTCGAGCGCTGGGAGATCATTATTACCGTATGGGGCACTGTGGATTACGAGTTTGTTTAGAGTATGGGGTATAGGTGGGGACGGTCCTGGAAAAGCGAGAAACCAACATGTCTGTGTGTCAAATGCTGCAGAGACGAGTCGTGGCTAGAATAAGTTGTCACAGTGGTCTCGGTCGGATTGAGAAAAAAGGGAAAGTGAACAAGCCACTGGATATAAATGTGCTGTAATCACTAATATGGTCTGCAGAGCTCCTGTGTATAACTGCCATCTACCACTATATGGTCACCATATGGTGGTAATATTGGTCTTTGTATAGTGGTTTTATTCAGTAACAGTATGGTTATATTATTCAGTCACAATGTGGTGGTAATATGTGGTCATTGTGTGGCTGTATTATTTGGCCCTTCTTTAGTGGTTTTACATGGTAACTGGTTGACCGTATTACTTAGAGGCCTACTATCTTACATAGATTTGTTTTTATGACCAGGCAAATTATTTGGAGGCAGGTCTACTATGAATACATGTTTTAGTCACAAAATAAATTATTTTAACCATCAGTGTAATATCCAGGGACAGTTTACTTCTGAGCCATTGCTTTTATCAGCCTATTATGTGTTATCAAAGTTGTCTTTATCTATCTATCTATCTATCTATCTATCTATCTATCTATCTATCTATCTATCTATCTATCTATCTATCTATCTATCTATCTATCTATCTATCTATCTAGGAGGTCATATGTCTTGGGGCTTCTCCCCTGATCTTTTAAGACAATAGCAACAACACTGGTTGTCTCTAAGCCACTCCTGTGTTGTCTTTGGCCATCTGGTTAAAGTTATTGTCTTGTTGGAAGGTAAATCTTTGGCCCAGTCTGAGGTCCAGAGCACTTTAGATCAGGTTTTCTTTAAGAATATCTCTGTACTTTTCCCCATTCATCTTTCCCTCAACCTTGACCAGTCTCCCTGTCCCAGCTGGTTTAAATGACCCCCACAGCATGGTGCTGCCACCACCATGCTTCACTGTAGGGATGGTATTGGGCATATGATGAGAAGTGCCTGGTTTCCTCCAGACATGACGCTTAGAATTGAGGCCAAAAAGGTTAATTTTGGTTTTATTAGACCACAGAATCTTGTTTCTCACAGTCTTAGAGTCCTTCAAGTGTTTTTTTGCAAACTCCAGGTGGAATTTCATGTGTCTTTTACTGAGGAGAGTCTTCTTTCTGGCCACTCTGACAAAAAGCCCAGATTGGTGGAGTGCTGCAGTGATAGTTGACCTTCTAGAAGTTTCTCCCATCTGCACACTGGATCTTTGGAGCTCAGCCAGAGTGACCATTGTGTTCTTGGTCACCTCTCTTATCAAGGCCCTTCTAGCACTAAATACTTAGTTTAGTGGAGGAACAGCTCTAGGAAGTGTCCTGGTTGTTCCAAACTTCTTCCATTTAAGAATTATGGGGGCCATTGTTCTCTTGGAAACTTTCGGTGCAGCCAAATTTTTTTTGTAGCCTTCTCCAGATCTGGGCCATCACACAAATACATCTCTGAGCTCTGAGGCAGTTATTTTCTTCTCATGGCTTGGTTTTTGCTCTGATATGCATTGTCAGCTGTGAGACCTTATGTAGACAGGGATATGTCTTTCCAAATCATGTCTAATCAAATTAATTTACCACAGGTGGACTCCAATCTCGGTGTAGAAACATTTCAAAGATGATCCCTAGAAATGGGAGGCCCCCAGTGCTAAATATCAAGTGTCATAGCAAAGGGTTCTAAATACTTATGTCCATGCAAAATGTGAGTTTTTCATTTTATATAGATTTGCAAACATTTCTAAAATTCTGTTTTAACTTTGTCATTATGAGGTACTGAATGCAGAATGATGGGCAAAAACGTGATTTTTTTTTAAATTTTAGCACAAGGCCTCAACATAACAAAATGGGAAAAAAGTGAAAGAATCTGAAGACTTTCTAAATGCACTGAATGCCTATGTGAAAAATATTCTGCAACACAAGAACTAGAGAAAGCTGTCGGCATTGCAGAATGTTCTTTCCACAGGCTTACATTGTAGTATTTTTACACTGCGAAAAAACAATGAAAATACTCAATGAGTGAGCACACCCTAAGGCCGGGTTCCCATGGGATGGATACGCTGCGCATAAATCATGCAGTGTATCCGACCTGGAACCCGCAGTACATTCCGTCCAAAAAATCTCACCCCATTGTGGTGCACTTTTTCAAACTGAATTTCTGCTTCGGAAAGCAGCGCTTGAAAAAAAAACTAAGAACGATGATATGTACTCCCTCCCTCTTCTCTGCGCATAGCTCGGCCTCCTGCGATGACGTTTCAGGCCATGTGATGCTGCAGCCTGTGATTGGACTGCAGGAAAAAGGCGAACGTTCTGGGTAAGTATGATTTTTATTTTTTATATCTCATCCACTTTGCTGCTATTGTAAATGCTGCGGAATTTCCGCACAGAATTCCGTTGCGGAAATTCCACAGGATTTACGCTACTCGGGGACCTGGCCTTAAAGTGTACGGGCATTTTTCATGCCCAATGTAACAATGTTCAAAAAGTTTATTTAACCGGTAAAGGACCAGGCAGCATTTAGCCATTTCTAGTACACATTAAACAAACAGCTCTAACTTCTTTATTTGTTGCTAGCGATGTGATTTTTGCAATGTTTTTTTCACGATCAGTGCATTCTTTTCTAATCATTTTTATTCACATAATATTTGCTCTTTTTTTTTTTTTAGCATTTTTAGTCTTAGATTTTGAAGAAAAATAGTTAAGAAAATAGGCTTTTTTACATTTAAACAAATTGTTTTAGGGTAACAGTATAGTGTTACCCTAAAATAGACTTTTTATTTGTTATCGTCATTATCTACCATAAATTTTCATGTATTGCATGTTTATTTTAGGGTAACTGGGTCAGGGCTAGCGTTCCGACAATGGTTGGAGCCGGAACATTTTTTTGGGGGTATTTTATGTATAATTTTTATTTCATTTATTTTTGTTTGTTTTTTTTACTTTTATTTTTTTTTATTATTATGGCCTGTTCCATAAAGTTCAGAACATAACTTTTTGCTGGACTTTATTATTTAATTTTATGTTTTTACAATGTACTTTACAATCAGTCAGGCAGCAAGCTTAAACCTGTGCCGTATATACACAGTGGGAAGTCCTCAACCGGTTAAATATATAAAAAATGATTACAGTTCAATACAAATTATATAGTTAAACAATAACATGGTGTTTTAAATTATTCATCAATATTGCATATTTTTTATGAACTAACAAAGTTGCCCAAGTAACCCCTTAAAGGGGTTTCAGCTACAGTGCAACACCAGTCCATGGTCTGTGTCTGGCATAGTAGCTCAGCCTCATTTACTAAACCTTGGGCCATCTGTATGTACTTGATGTCGTCGTTCTATTTTTCCTAGTGAAATTGGAGCAGTCTTCCTACAAAAGGTCTCTGATAGCCCTGTCTTGTAAGCGTCATTATCATCATCTAATATACCATTAATATAACGTGTGTTTTTATTAAATAAATATAATTGAACTATCGAGTATGGACCATTTATGTTTTTTTAGTACCAGTTGGCAGCAATGTCATATATCTAGGAAATTTTATACATAAAGTCAGACACAAAACATGTACATTTACATCACAAATGATATCCTAGAATTCTGCAGACAAATAATAACTTTTCTCAAATGCAGCAAAATAATGTCACATTAATGATAGAATAACTCAAAGAAAAATACAATGTATACCACCAGCACTTGATGTGAGATCATAAATGATGCATTTACTGGATTTCAAAGATTAATTTTAAATCATATCCCATAAAGATTAAGAGCTAGCACTGAGATAGATGAATGTATGATAAACTCTGGGATTGTGCCATTTATATTCTTCTTTGAAGAGACACAAACAATTGTAAATAAATCTATATCACTCGCTGATCAGTTGAACAGATAGATTTAGCTTTCGATTTTTCTAAACCAAAGCTTCCTTTTAATCTTTATGAAATATAGTTTTTGTAAAGTATTTGAGATTAAGTAAGCATTTTATCCAAAAAGTTGTCTGGTTTTGAAAATCTATATTCAAATATTTTTTTAGGGAATTCTGTGGAGAGGGAACACATTCATTAGCCAAAGTGAGAACAACTATAAAGTGTGTCGACCATGCTGAAGGACACAGCATATTAATGCATTACATGTACAGCTGGATTAAGGTTTGTGGAGGCCGCTGCGCAAAAAATATGATCGTTTTTACCCCTCTTGTTTTCTATGTTTTGTTGCACTACAAACTTGAATTACTATTTTTTTTGGTGGGTTTTGTACCATTTTATTTACACAACTTGCATACCTCCTAACTTTCAAGTATTGCAAAGAGGGACAACTGATGTGTCAATTTTTTTTCTTTTCAAGACACGCCTCTAACTCCACCCAATCCCCACCCATACATACCCGGTTCAGCCCACACAGTATCATGCTCCTATAGTGCCTCCCCACAGTGTACTACCCCCATAGGACCCTCACACAGTATAATTCCACTATAGCTGCCCCGTACACAGTATAATACCCCATAGTGCAACCCACACTGTATAATGCCAAATAGCTGTCCCCGCACAGTATAATGCCCCCTTACTGTAAAATGTCCCATAGATGCCCCTATACAGTATAAAATCAACACAGATGACCCCATATAGTATAATGCCCACACAGATGCCCCAATACAGTATAAAGCCCCATGGTGCCACAATGCCCCTGTATATAGTGCCACAGTACCCACTGTAGATAGTGCCCACATAGATTGTGCCAGAGTCCACATACCACCACAGTGCCCACATACCACCACAGTGCCCACATAGTGCCACAGTGCCCATATAGTGTCACAGTGCCCAGGTAAATAGTGCCACAGTGCCCACATAGTAAGTGCCATTGCCCACATATAAAGTGACAGTGCCCACAGTGCCCATGTGGATGGTGCTCATATAGTGCCACAGTGCCCATGTAGATAGTGCCACACTCCTCTTGAAGATAGCTCCACCCTGCCTATAGATAGTGCTAAACTCCCCTATATGGAGAGTGACGTCAGGGGCTCCCTCTAGGAGCAGAATCCCCGGCCAGTGTCTCTGACCAGGGATTCTACTCCAGGAGTAGCCCTGTCCCTGACGTCTTTGTCCATATATGGATATTAATGCCAGGGGTTTCTCCAGGAGCGGAATCCCTGACCAGAGCCTCTGCAATGCTATGGCCAGGGATTCCTCTTTAGAAGGAGCCCCTGACGTCACTGTCTATATATGGATAGTGATGCCAGAGGCTTCACCAGGAGCAGAATCCCCGACCAGAATGTCGGCAATGCTCTGGCTGGAGATTCCGCTGTAGGTAGAGCCCCTGACGTCACTGTCCATATATGGACAGTGACGTGAGTGGCTCACTCTAGGAGCAGAATACCCGGGCCAGAGCATCGGCAATGCTCTGGCCGGGGATTCGGCTCCTGGAGGAGCCACTGATGTCACTTTCCATATATGGGCAATGACGTCAAGGGCTTTTCCAAGACAGGAGTTCCCAGCCAGTGAGCTTGTGCTCTCGTCTGGGACTCCATAGTTGAATGCTGAAGCAGGGAGCTAACGGTTCCCTGCTTCAGAACTGGGTTCAACTGTATCTGCGTCCTAAGGACGCAGATACACTTGAAACCAGGACATACCACTGGCTGCCTGGGACAGCAGGACACCACCTGGAATCCGGGACTCTCCCGCTGCATCCGGGACAGTTGGGAGGTATGAATGTGTCTACCAATTTGAAGGTGAAAAATATTTTTTACTGTGACACAAACAATAATGTCCATAAGTATTCACACTCTGAAAGTCAATACTTTGTGGAGTCACCTTTTGCTACAATTACAGCTGCAAGTCTCTTGGGTTACATCTCTATTAGCTTAGAATATGGGTTTTTGCCTATTCTTCCAGACAAAACGGCTCCAACTCTTTCACGTTAGATGGGTTGTGTGTTGGTGTACATCAGTCTTCAAATCATGCCACAGATTCTCAATTGGATTGAGGTCTGGGTTTTCACTAGGCCATTCCAAGATATTCAAATGTTTCCCCTTAAACAACTCCAGTGTAGATATAGCAGTATGTTTAGGGCCATTGTCCTGCTGGAAGGTGAACCTCTGTCCCAGTCTCAAATGTCTAACAACAGGTTTTCCTCAAGAATTGCCCTGTTTTAACTGACAACTTTTCTTTAATCCTCACCAGTTTTCCAGTCCCTCACGATATAAAGCATCCCACAGCATGATGCTGCTGCCAAGTTGCTGAACTGTGTGGCTGGGTTCACACGAGCATGTTACATCCGTAATGGACGGAACGTATTTCGGCCGCAAGTCCCGGACCGAACACAGTGCACAGTGCAGGGAGCCGGGCTCCTAGCATCATAGTTATGTACGATGCTGGGAGTCCCTGCCTCTCCGTGGAACTACTGTCTCGTACTGAAAACATGATTACAGTACGGGACAGTTGTCCTGCAGCGAGGCAGGGACTCCTAGCATCGTACATAACTATGATGCTAGGAGCCCGGCTCCCTGCACTGTGTTCGGTCCGAAATACGTTCCGTCCATTACAGACGTAACATGCTCATGTGAACGCAGCCTGTCAATGGTATTATTGGGGTGATGGAAGTGTTAGGTTTGTGCCACACATAGCATTTGTCATTATGGCCAAAAAGTTCAATTTTAGTTTCATCTGACCAGAGAACCTTCTTCCATGTGTTTGGGGAGTCTCTCACATGCTGTTTGGTGTACTCAAATCGTGTTATCTTATGGTTTTTCTAAGCAATGGCTTTTTTCTGGACACTCTTCCACAAAGCCCCACTCTGTGGAGTATACGGCTTATAGTGGTCCATGGACAGATGTCTCTATAGCCGCTGTGGATCTTTGGAGCTCTTTTAGTGTTATCATTGGTGCCTTTGTTGAATCTCTGATTAATGCCCTTTTTTGTCCGGTCTGAAGGTTTTGGTGGGCGGTCTGCTCTTGTCAGGTTTGTAGTCGTCCATTTTGTTATAATTTATTTAAAGGTGCTCCATGGGATGGTCAAGGTTTTGGATATTTTTTGATAACCCAAACTCCCCTGGCATGTCTATTTTAGTAAAAAACTGGTATTTCCCATGAAATAATTATTCTGGTACATATTTTCTTAGTAATGTGCGTTGTGCCGTTCCTCTGTTATTCCTACTAGAAATTCATGAATAAATTGACAACTGGGTGAAACCATTCCCCTTGTCATAGGGGCGTGTCCCTAAACAGTCTCAACCTGTCAGCACTGATTGGACAGTATCAGTCTGTATAGGCACACACCCACAACTGGTAACACCCAGTTGTCGATTTATTCATAAATTTCTAGAAGAAATAACAGAGGAATGGCCCATCATTAACCCCTTAGTGACCAGCCTATGTTAAACCTTGATGACTAAGCTATTTTTTACCTTCACATTACAAGAGCTATAACTTTTTTATTTATGCGTCGACATAGCTGTATAAGGTCTTATTTTTTTGTGGGACAAGTTGTATTTTTTAGTTGCACCATTTTGGGGTACATATAATTTATTGATTAACTTTTGTTAACTTTTTGTTTGGCGTAATAGAAAAAAACTCGGCAATTTTGCCACTCTTTTTTTGCGTCCTTAATTTACGCTGTTTACCGTGTGGTATAAATAACATAATAACTTTATTTAGCGGGTCATTATGATTATGACAATACCACACTTATATAATTGTCTTATGTTTTACTACTTTTACACAGTAAAAACCCTTTTTTTTCAAAATTATGTTTTTGTTTCTCCATATTTGAAGAGCCATAACTTTTTTTGGCGCCGATGCAGCTGTATGAGGGCTTTTTTTTGTGTGGGACAACTTGTAGTTTCTATCGGTACCATTTTGGAGTACATACGACTTTTTGATCACTTTTTATCAATTTTTTTTTAAGGTAGGATGAACAGAAAATAGCAATTCTGGCATTGTTTTTTATTTTATTCGTTACAGACGCGGTGATACTAAACATGTGTAACTTTTGTACTTTTTTTCATAATAAAGCATTTTGTAAGGGGAAAAAGTTGATTTTCCATTTTTTTTCACTTATTTATTTATTAATAACTTTATTAAACTTTTATTTGTTCTGTGTGTTCGGGTTATGACGAAGTTAAGAATCACAACATAAATCATACTGTAACAGCTGCGGTCGCAGACATCCGCTGTTCCTCACGTCACAATGGCCACGACCGCAAACCTCTGGCATCCTGCCAGCATCTCCCTCCCCGGATACGCCAGCATACGTGGCCATCCTGCTCCACTCCGAAACCTAGGGTTTGCGCACGCGCTTGTTCCTGGCCTTAAAGGGTCAGCACACGCACATGTGAAATATTCCCTGACCAATCCCCAGATCACCATGGACTATAAAAAGGGCTCTGCCCTTCCACTCCTTTCCTGAGCATTGTTGTTGTCTACCAATGTTCGTATTGCAAATGGTCAGTGTTCCCGTATTCTACTTCCTGTATCCTGTTGCTGTGTTTGTTTCTGAGACTAAGCCTTTAGTTGGAGCCAAGTGTCTCATCTGCCATGTCTGGCATCATGTGCCACGTCTGGGATCATCTGCCACTTCTAGCTCCACTCGTGCTAAAGCCTCTGCTGCACCTAATGTCTGTCTGGAATCTTGCAGGTACTCTTTTGCTAAAGACTTTGCAAAGACTTTGTGTAGACTGTTGTTTGGCCAGCTACCACTCCGCTACCGCGGGGTAAACTAGTAAGTCCACATTCCCCAGGATCGTGACAGCACGCTCAGGCCATGGAACCCACTGGCCAACCTAAGACGGCGTTTCATGTGATGCAAACAGACATGCATGACCTACGTGCACGCCAGGATCAGATCGTATAGACAGTAATTTCAATCATCACCCGTTTGGATCATCCTCCTGCACCCCCTCTGGATGCTGCTGTTCCATTACCTGTTACCCCTCCTGCCTGGCCCAGATCTACAATTTCGCTGCCTCTACCGCATCGCTACGATGGGGATCCTAGGGCCTGTAGAGGCTTCATAAATCAATGTACTATCCACTTTAGACTACGTGCTCATCTCTTCCACTTTGATGAGGCCAAAGTAGCATTCATTATTTCCCTCCTCGCTGGCAAGGACCTGGTATGGGCGAACCCCATCTTGGAACATGAGGGCCCGGAATTCTCAGATCTATCATTGTTTCTAGAGAGTTTTCGTCCGGTGTTCGAGGAACCGGGTCGCACATCCTCTGCAGTTGCCACTCTGCTAACCCCCAAACAAGAGGAGTAGACCAGGGGTGGACATATCGCCGGTGCAACCGGTTCGGCTGTACAGTGGCCCAGAGGGGGTGGGGACCCACTCAGCTGTCATAAACACTGTGCGCATAGATCGGCACAGGGCCCCCTCTGGGCACAGTCCTCTCTGGGCTTCCATGCCTGAGGCATAAGGAGGCCCGCACCGCCCGGTATATAGCATTTACGGGCCAGGCAGAACGGGCCCCCTCATGCCCGGTGGTGTTGCTAGGGCCGGCGTGATGATGTCACTGCATCACGCCAGTCTGCGTATGCGTCCCGCCCGGAGTCTATGCAGCGCTTCGTCCGTCGGGGAAATGGGGCAAGGCAAGGGGAGGGAGCTGTGTGACACTATATACAAGGAAAGGGGGGTCTGTGTGTCACTATATACAAGGGGAGCGCTGCGTAGCACTATATACAAGGGGTGGGGGAGCTGTGTGACAATATATACACGGGGAGGGGGAGCTATGTGGCACTATATACAAGGTTGGTTGCTCTGTAGCATTATATACATGGGGAGGGGGAAGCTGTGTGGCACTATATACAAGGGGAGGGGGCTGTGTATTACTATATACAAGGGGTCACTGTGTAGCACTATATACAAAGGGGAGCACTGTGTGGCACTCTATACAGGGGGAGGGAGCTGTGTGACAATATATACAAGAGGAAGGGGAGCTGTCGCTATATACAAGGGGAGCGTCGATCTGTATGACACTATATACAAGGGGAGGGGGAGCTGTGTTACACTATATACAAGGGGAGGGGGAGCTCTGTGGCACTATATACAAGGGGAGGGGGGCTGTGTGGAACTATATACAAGGGGAGCGGGAGCTGTGTGGCACAATATACAAGGGGCAGGACTGTGTGGTGCTCTCTACAGGAGGGCACAAAGGAGGTATTATTACTGTGGGGGCACAAAGGGGGCACAGTTACTGATGGGGCACTTTTGTGTCGAGTGCTGAGGGGTCATTATTACCACCTGGCGCACTGTGGATTATGAGTTTGTTTAGAGGATGGGGTATAGGTGGGGAGGGTGCTGGAAAAGTGAGAAACCAACATGTCTGTTTGTCAAATTCTGCAGAGACGAGTTGTGGCTGGAATAAGTAGTCACAGCTGTCTGGGCCGGATGGAGAATAAAGGGGAAATTGAACGACTCTCATCAGTCTGATCAGAGGAAACATCACCTTTGAGTTACTAGATATAAATGTGCTGTAATCACTTATATGGTCTGCAGAGCTCCTGTGTACAACTGGCATCTACCACTATATGGTCACTATATGGTGGTAATATTGGTCTTTGTATAGTGTTTTTTATCCTGCAGCTGCAAATTTTATTCAGCAGGATCTAGTGGATCGTCTCCATCTGCCCACGGTTCCTCTGGAGAGACCCCTGGCTGCTGCCTCTGTGAATGGACTGCCATTGCCCGATCCTATTTTGTCCATCATTAAACCACTGACACTGCAAGTCGCAGTCCTCTACTCGGAAAATAGATTGCCTTTCTTGTCTTGCCTAAAGCTATCAACCCTATTCTGCTGGACCTTGGCTTCGTCTACATGCTCTGGTTCTCGACTGGAGTTCCGGAGAAGTCCTCCAATAGGAATCCAGGTGTCTTCACCGCTGCCTGCCGCAGGTTCGTCCTGTTTTGCCTCCACTGCCTCAGTCACTCTCTGATCTACCCACACATTATGCCAGTTTTGCGGACGTTCTTAGCAAAATCGTCGCACCTACGATTGTCCTATTGAATTGCTCCCTGACGTCTCGCCTCCTCGTGGATGAGTCTATCCGATTTGCCTGCTAGAGACCCTGGCCAAGTCAACCTACAAGAAGAATCTTGAGCGAGGGTTTATCCGGAAGTCGGATTCTTCTTTGTAAAGAAGAAAGATGGATCTCTTTATCCATGTATCGACTACCGAGGTTTGAACAAAATCACATTAAAAAACAAGCTACCCCTTGCCGCTCATCTCAGAGCTCTTCGACAAAATTCATGGGGCCATGGTGTTTACAAAGCTGGATATACGCGGGACTTATAACTTGATCCGTATCCGTAAAGGGGACGAATGGAAAACCGCATTCAACACCCGAGACGGTCACTACGTATATCTCGTGATGCCCTTTGGATTGTGTAATGCTCCAGCTTTGTTCCAGGAATTCGTAAATTACATCTTACAGGATCTGCTCTATGTCTGTCTGGTGCTCTATCTGGACAACATCCTGATCTACTCAGCCGATTTGATGATGCATCGGAATCCACTATATGCTAAACTCGAAAATGTGTGATCGAAAGGAACTCCCTGCCCTACCTGGGCTACATTGTCTCAGATCATGGACTCAAGATGGATCCAGAAAAGGTGAAGTCCATCTTAGAATGACCATGTCCACAGGGTCTTCGGTCTATACAACCATTTTTGGGATTCGCAAACGTCTACCGGCAATTTATCCCAAACTTCTCCAATCTCTGCTCTAACAAAGAAGGGGTGAATGCCAAGGTTTTGCCTCCGGAGGCAGAGTCAGCATTTACCAGCCTCAAGAGTGCTTTCACCTCAGCCTCAGTTCTTCATCATCCTGGCACGTCTCTACAGTTTTATGTGGAGGTAGATGCATCTTCCGTAAGTGCTGGAGCACTGCTCTGTCAAAAAAACTCCAAAGGCAAGATGGTGGAATGTGGCTTCTTTTTCAAATTATTCTATCATGTAGAGCGCAACTACTCCATCGGGGATCGGGATATGCTGGCCATCAAGCTGGCCTTAGAGGAGTGGGGACACCTGCTGGAGGGCACTGTTCATCCTATCATCATTTATACGGATCACAAGAACCTTACGTACAGTCTGCACAACAAACTAAATCCTCGCCAAGCCAGATGGTCGCTGTTTTTTTCCCGCTTCTGTCCTGCAGACAAGAATGTGGAGGCTGATGCCCTGTCTCGTTTATTAGAAACTAATGACTCTGAGGAAATTCCTCAATATATCATAGATCCTTGTAGGATTATTGCCGCTAACCCCCTGCAAATTAGGGACATTCCTCCCGGAAAGACTTTTGTTCGTCTTGCACACAGGAAGAGAATTCTTCACTGGGGACACAGCTCCAAACTGGCTGGGCACTCTGGTGTCCATAAGACACGGGACTTGATAGCTCGTCATTACTGGTGGAACATGCTGCCTAGAGATAGCACATTTTATTAATTTGACTAGTCTTCCAATCTGCTCCTCGCCTGGCTAATCTATTCATTCTGCACATCATTCGTTTGCACAGACTACCTCTGCATATTGTCTTGGATTGAGGTGCACAATTTACGTTCAAATTCTGGAGAACCCTGTGCATCTTGCTATATGTGAAGCTGGACTTCTTTTCTGCCTATCACCCCCAGTCTAATGGTCAAGTGGAGAGGACCAATCAAATTTTAGAGAATTAACTTCGTCATTTCGTTTCTGCCCAACATGACAATTGGGTATAACTTCTTCCTTGGGCAGAATTCTCGTAAAACAATAATACAAGTGAGACAAGTCTACTGCTTCTTCTCCTTTCTACATTGTGTACAGTTAGCATCCACAAGTTGCTCTTCCAGTGCTAGCCATGACTTAAGTTCCGGCAGCTAATACTTCATTTGGGACTTTCATTCACATCTGGCAGCAAACTAAGTCTGCGATCCTTCAGGCAGTGGACCAAATGAAAAGGTGTGCCGATAGAAATAGCAAGGCTCCTCCTCAATTTTCTACTACAGTCAAGATCTGGCTATCCTTGAGAAACATTTGTCTCAAGATGCCCTCTCACAAATTCGCTCCCAGATTCCACGGTCCTTTCGAAGTCTTGCAACGAATAAACCCTGTGTCCTATAAATTTCAGCTGCCTCCTACTCTCAGGAGTCCCAACTCGTTCCACGTGTCCCTCCTTAAGCCTTTGATTCTGAACTGGTACAGTAAATTTCCTAGTTCTGCAGTTGCTCTCAGCGGTTGTTGTTTTTGAGTTGAAGCAGAGTCTGGACTTCAAGAGAGTTTGAGGAAGAACTTTCTATCAGTTGGACTGGAAAGCGTTTGTTCCTGAGCAAAGGTCTTGGGAGCCAGAAGAGAACCTTAATGCCCCTACCCTTATAAATAAATTCCTCTTACGCTCTGGACCCAAAAAGAGGGGGTTAAGGGGGAGATACTGTAACGGTCACGGACCACCACTCCTCCCCTCATGATGGCTGCGACTGCAGACCTCTGGCACCCTGCCAGCATCTTCCTCCTCGGAGACGCAAGCACACGCAACCGTCCTTCTCTGCTCTGAACCCTAGGATGCACGAGCGCGCATGCACGTTCCCAGCCTTAAAGGGCCAGCGCATGTGAAATCTTCAATGACCAATACACACGGACCTATGAAATTCAATGGGGATATTCAGACATGCATTGTTTTTCACGCAGCGTAGGTCAGTTTCGTGAAACTCACTGCATGTCCTGTTTTAATGCATTTTTGTGCACCCTGCAGGCCATTGAAGTCAATGGGTGCATGAAGAAACGGACAGTACACAGACGACATCTGTGTGCTGTCCATGTTTTTCATGCACCAGTTGCTAAAGAAATCATGAGGGAAAAAAAACAACTCCTTCAGTTTTTTTTGCTGACGTAAAAAATGCATGACATACGCGCGTAAAAAACTTACACGGATGCCAAACGGAACTGCAATGCAATAAAAATTTTGTGTTTTTTACGCACGCAAAACAGACACGTTCGTGTGAATGCAGCATAACGGTAACCCAATCTGAGTGTGTACTGTTAATAACCACACTCTGTTTTCTATCACTGAGCCAGTTAATTACCCACATACATACATTATACCCCAGTTCCAGCATTCTCATTTTATGTACCAAACTTTTATGCGGCACAGTAAGGGTCATGTTGCGTAAATACTTTGGATTTTACGCAACGGAATTTGTTGCAAAAAATCCACAGCATAATACAGTAGCAGCAAAGTTAATGAGACAGAACAAATCTCATCCACACGCTGTGTAACAGAGCAGAAAAAACGCTCATAAATTGATGCGGTGCAGAGTTTTATTCCGAAGCATGTCAATTGGATTTGCAAAAACACTGCTTATTTGTTGCGGGTTTTCCCCATCGAATTCGATGGGGAGGTAAAAACTGCAACAAATAGCAGTTGTTGCTTTTTTTGCGGCGGTTTCACAGCGATTCCACCGCATAAAACGCAACTCAGAAAAAAACAAAAAAACAATGGAAGCAGGTAATCGCAAAACCTGGAAGATGTTCATAAATTACAAGCCGATTTGGACGCACTAAGGTCATCCACTTGGCAAATTACGTTTAATGTAGATAAATGTATGTTATGCATCTGGGTACCAACAACCTGCATGTATCATATTTCCTAGAGGGAGCTATAATGGGAAAGTCATTTGTTGAGAAGGATCTGGGTGTATTTGTAGATCATAGACTAAATAACAGCATACAATGTCAATAAGCTGCTTCTAAGGCCAGCAAGATATTGTCGTGTATTAAAAGAGGCATGGACTCGCGGGAGAGGGATACAATATTACCACTTTACAAACCATTAGTCTGGGCTTTAGTTCATAGAAAGGATGCCCTGGACTTGGAAAAAATACAAAAAAGAGCAACTGAACTAATAATGGAAATCCTAAGTTATGAGGAAAGATTAAAATAATTAAACCTACTTAGCCTGAAAAAGAGACAATGTGTAGAATTTTTGTTACATCCCTTCTGTTTTTCCCATCCCTTGGTTGAACTTGATGGACAAATGTTTTTTTTCAACCGTACTAACTATATAATTATGTATTTTGGGCTCACATTTTGACCCCTTTTTTAACTCCTTCCCTCTTTGGCCACTTTTGACCTTCCTGGCAGAGCCTCATTTTTCAAATCTGACATGTTTCAATTTATGTGCTAATAACTTCGGAATGGTTTTACCTATCCAAGCCATTCTGAGATTATTTTCTCGTGACACATTTGACTTTATGTTACTAGCAAAATTTGCTCGATACGTTCAATATTTAATTGTGGAAAAACACCAAAATTCAGCTAAAAATTTCAAAAATTAGCATTTTTCTGAATTTAAACGTATCTGCTTGTAAGACAGGCAGTTATACCACATAAAATTGTTGCTAATTAAAATCCCCCATATGTCTACTTTAGATTGGCATAGTTTTTTGAACATCCTTTTTATTTTCTAGGACGTTACAAGGCTTTGAACTTTAGCAGCAAGAAAATGTCAAAAGGCTATTTACAGGGGCCAGTTCAGTTGTGAAGTGGCTTTGAGGGCCTTATATATTAGAACCCCCCAAATAGTCACAACATTTTAAAAACTTCACCCCTCAAAGTATTCAAAACAGCATTTAGAAAGTTTCTTAACCATTTAGATGTTTCACAGGAATTAAAGCAAAGTAGAGGTAAAATTTACAAATTTCATCTTTTTTTGCAGAAATAATTTTTTAATCCATTTTTTTGTAACACAGAAAGATTTACCAGAGAAATGCAACTCAATATTTATTGCCCAGGTTCTGCAGTTTTAGGAAATATCCCACATGTGGCCCTAGCATGCTTATAGACTGAAGCACCGGCCTCAGAAGCAAAGGAGCACCTAGTGGATTTTGGGGCCTTATTTTTATTAGAATATATTTTAGGCACCATGTCAGGTTTGAAGGGCTCTTGCGGTGCCAAAACAGTGGAAATCCCCCAAATGAGTCCCCATTTGTGAATCTACACATCTCAAGGAAATTATTTAAGGGTATAGTGAGAATTTTGACCACACAGGTTTTTTATTTCTCCCAAGTAAAACAATACCCCACGTGTGGTCGTAAATGGCTGTTTGGACACATTTGCAGGGCTCAGAAGGGAAAGAGCGCTATTTGCTTTTGAAGATCAAATTTAGCAGGAATGGTTTGCGGAGGCCATGTCACATTTGCAAAGCCCATGAGGGGACAAAACAGTGGAAACCCCCCAGAAGTGACCCCATTTTGGAAACTACACCCCTCATTGAATTCACCTAGGGGTGTAGTAAGCATGTTAACCCCCGCAGGTGTTTTGTAGAAATTAGTATGCATTTAATGTTGCACAGTGAAAATGGGATTTTTTTTTCCATAGATATGCCAATATGTGGTGCCCGGCTTGTGCCACCATAACTAGACAACTCTCTAATTATTATGCTGTGTTTCCCGGTTTTAGAAACACCCTACATGTGACCCTAAGGTTTTGCCTGGAGATTTGACAGGGCTCAGGAGTAAAATTGAGGCCTAATTTGGCGATTTACAAAGTATTGGTTCACAATTGCAGGGCTCAGATGTGAAATAATAAAAAGAAATTCCTGAGAAGTCACCCCATTTTGGAAACTACACCCCTCAAGGCATTTATTAAGGGATGTAGCATTTTCACCCCACAGGTCTTTTCCATAAATGAATGCGCTGCGGATGGTGCAAATTAATAAAAATTCATATTTTTCCCTAGATATGCCATTTCAGTGACAAATATGTTGTTCCCCGTCATTAAAACGGAAACCTGCCAGAATGGTGACGAACGGAAACCATTATCAATGTTTCCGTCACCATTGATATCAATGGTGACTGAAACGGAAGCTGTGGTTTCAGTTGGACTTTTCCGTTGCGTTTCACCCGACGGAAACCTCGGAAGGAACCCCGGAACGGAAATCCAACGCTGATGTGAACAGGCCCTTAGACAGGTGACACTTAATGGAGAGGCTACTTTATGTCTCCTCTGTGAACAGAGTGGCAATTTTTTTTAAAATAAATTAGCTTTTTCCTCTTCAACTTCCAGTTTCTTCACTTTATAAAGGGACACTACAGTTTTAACTTCTTTATTATTTATGTAATTAAAGAATATTTTTGTGTTAGTTTTACTCTCTTAATGTCTCTCTCTGTCTTTAGCTTTTCTGTCAATACCTGTTTTTTTATATAATTTTTTCCCTATATTTTTTAGCGCTTTTAGGGTATGTTCACACGCTTAGCAAAAAATGTCTGAAACTACGGAGCCACTCGCGTTTTTCCATAGAGTCAATGAAAAACGGCTCCAAAAACGGCTCAAGAAGTGACATGCACTTCTTTTTTGTAGCTGTTTTTTTACGCGGCGGTTTTTAAAAAAGGGCCCGTCACAACAGAACGCCGTTTTCCCATTGAAATCAATGGGCAGATGTTTGGAGGCATTCTGCCTCCGATTTAGCGGCCGTTTTTCGTCCGTTTATAGCCCAAAAATGGCCGAAAATAAGCCGTGTGAACATACCCATACATTGCATCCTATTTTAGTAGTTTAAATGCTTTATTTTTATAATTTGTTGCCCCCTTTACACTTTTATTTATCCACATTGGTTTCCTCCTGTTCCTAAACCTTTTATTCCCATAAGGTATGTATCTCTCATAATGAAAATTGAAGATGCTTTTCAAAATATCCCATTTAGTGTCTGTACTCGTTTTCTAGGGCATTGTCCCAGTCAATGAGGTTAAGGGCATCTCTAAGCTGATCGAATTTGGCGTTCCTGTAGATAAGTGTTTTTGCGTCTTCTCGACAAAATATCCTAAAGGTAATTATATTTAGTAATCGACAGGAACCGGTTTCCTTTATATGATCCACAGGTTTAAGTTTCCCAATTTATATCTGGGTAGTTGAAGTCACCCATAATGACAAACTCATTATGATTTAATGCCTCATCTATTTGCATTATCAGAAGATTTTCTGTGGGTTCAGTTATATTTGGTGTCATAGTAAACCTCTAACAGTACTTTATTATAGTTTATCCCACAATGTATTTCTACCCATATGGACTTCACATGATAATTTTCCTCACATACTAGTCCTTCTCAATGAATTAGAATATCATCAAAAAGTTAATTTATTTCAGTAATTCAATTAAAAAAATTAAGCTCATATATTATATAGATTCATTACAAACAGAGTGATCTATTTACAGCATTTTTTCTTTTAATGTTTATGATTATGGCTAACAGTTAATGAAAAAACAAAATTCTGTGTCTCAGAAAATGTGAATATTATATAAGCCCAATTTCACATATGATTTGTAATACCGAAATGTTGGCCTACTGAAAAGTATGTACAGTATATGCACTCAATACTTGGTCGGGGCTCCTTTTGAATGAATTACTGCATCAATGCAGCGTGGCATGGAGGCGATCAGCCTGTGTCTCTGCTGAGGTGTTAGGGAAGTCCAGGTTGCTTTGATAGCGGCCTTCAGCTCGTCTGCATTGTTGGGTCTGGTGTCTCTCATGCTCCTCCTGACAATACCCCATAGATTCTCTATAGGGTTTAGGTCAGGAGAGTTTGCTGGCCAATCAAGCGCAGTGATACTGTGGTTATTAAACCAGGTATTGGTATTTTTGACAGTGTGGGCAGGTGCCAAGTCCTGCTGGAAAATGAAATCAGCATCTCCATAAAGCTTGTCAGCAGAGGGAAGCATGAAGTGCTCGTAAATTTCCTGGTAGACGGCTGCGTTGACGCTGGACTTGATATAACATAGTGGACCAACACCAGCAGATGACATGGTTCCCAAACCATCACTGACTGGAAAATTTGCACTGGACCACAATCAACTTGGATTGATGCCTCTCCACTCCTCCTCCAGACTCTGGGACCTTGATTTCCAAATGAAATGCAAAATTTACTTTCATCTGAAAACAGGACTTTGGACCGCAGAGAAACAGTGTTGGTCCACTGTGTTATATCCAGTCCAGAGTCAGCGCAGCGTCTACAAGGAAATTTTAGAGCACTTCATGCTTCCCTCTGCTGACAAGCTTTATGGAGATGCTGATTTTATTTTCCAGCAGGACTTGGCACCTGCCCACACAGCCAAAATACCAATACCTGGTTTAGTATCACTGTGCTTGATTAGCCAGCAAACTCGCCTGACCTAAACCCAATAGAGAATCTATAGGGTATTGTCAAGAGGAAGATGAGAGACACCAGACCCAACAATGCAGATGAGCTGAAGGCCGCTATCAAAGCAACCTGGGCTTCTATAACACCCCAGCTGATCGCTACCATGCCACGCCGCATTGATGCAGTAATTCATGCAAACGGAGCTCCGACCAAGTATTGAGTTTATATACTGCACATACCTTTCAGTAGGCCAACTTTTCGGTATTAAAAATCATTTTTTAAATTGGGCTTATATGATTTTCTAATTTCCGAGAGACTACATTTTCAGTTTCCATTAACTGTTAGCTATAATCATCAACATTAAAAGAAAAAAAATTCTGGAAATAGATCACTCTGTGTGTAATGAATTATATAATATAGGAGTTTCCCTTTTTAAATTGAATTACTGAAATAAATTAACTTTTTGATGATATTCAAATTCATTGAGAAGGACTAGTATATAGTCCCGTAGTGTGGGCTTTAGGCAGGACTTTAAATAATGTAAAACCTCTCCACTTTCCGTTTTTTACGGTCCTCTCTGAACAGTCTGTAACCCTGTAAGTTAGCCACTGAGTCATAGCTATCATCCAGCCATGTCTCAGTTATTACTACTGTCATACTTTTCCTCAGAGATTATTAACTACAGAAAACTCAAGTAAGGCACTTAAAAAATTCCTCCAATGGTTTTTTAAGATGGATTTACATGTCATGGTTGAATCTCAATTTATTCGCAGAAAAAATAAAAACATTAGTTCTGAAGTGGCATGATGAAAAAGCAAAAATTTTTGTGTGGTCCTAAAAGCAAGGGGTTAAAGTAAACGTCCACCCTTAACTACTCAAGCACAGATCTGTTTGGGCTTTCAGGACTGAGCTATATTTATAGATTTTATTGGGACCATTTTGGTAAACATAATTTATGTAATTATTATAAAAAAAAATTGTTTGGTGAATGTGAAAAAAACAGTGATTCCAACATTGTTTCTTTGTAATTTTATTATGCTTTTTTACCGTGCTCTATAAATAACATGTTAACTTTATTCTACAGGTTGGTATGAATACAGTAATGCCAAATTTACATAGTTATTTTATGTTTTAGTACTTTTACATATTAAAAGTTTAATAAAAAAGATATCATTTGTCAATGTATTCCGAGAGCCATAACTTTTATATATGATGGCTTGTTTTTTCTGGGACGAGTATTAGTTTTTATTGGTGTAATTTTGTGGTGCATATAATTTATTAAACGACTTTTATATATTTATATATTTTTTGCGGGGAAAATGGGGCAAAAATGGCAAATCCACCAACGTTTTTTGTTTTTTTTAAACGTCATGCGCAATAAATATTATGTAAACTCTATTCTACGAGTCGTTATAATTGCAGCAGTGCCCTATTTGCATTTTTTAATTGCTTACTTTTTTAAAACTATAAAAAAAAAATAAATGTAAAAAGCGTTTTTTGGGGGGGGGGGGGGGTACTTATTTTTTTACTAAACTTTATTAATATGACTTTTTTTTCCCCACTAGGGTACCTGAAGCTGCGATCATTTGGTCACTTGTATAATGCTGTGGAATACTTAGTATTCCAAAACTTTATCGCCTTTGAGTGTATCAGTAAAAGGGAAACTATTAGGCCATAACAGACACTGGGGCTGATAGCCAGTAAGAGGAAACCCCTTCTATTGACTGCGGCATCTAAGGGGTTAATGACTGGAATCCTCAAGCATCATGTCAGAGAACCATCTTAGCAAATAAGAAATATAAACAAATCCACTTGTAAATAAACTCAGCTTTAGGCCAGGATCACACATAGTGGCGTAGCTATAGGGGTCGCAGCAGTCGCAATTGCGACCAGGCCCCATTGCCAGGGGGCCCATAGGCCAGCTTTACCACACTGTCCGCTGTGTAGACCCGCCGACGTGATGTCCGCTGAGTAGTCCAACAGAGGAGGACTGCAGAACAGAACATCGGCAGGCTCTCCTATCTCCACGACGAATGGGGGGAAGAGGCAGAACGAAGCCAGTGACGCTCACCCCATTCATGGCCAGGCGAGCATCACTGACTCCGCCCCCGGTACTGAATCTGCCCTGCCCCCCTCTATCACTTCCTGGAAGTCAGGAGTAAGTCCTGACAAGGAGTAAGCCCGCGCAAGTTCCTGGAAGTGCTAGGAGTGGGGGAGGGATTAAAAGATTATACAATTCCTGCTGGGGCCCTGTATCTAAGCCTACCATGTGGTAGGCTTAGATACAGCACCCAGATTACTCTCTGCTGGGGCCATGTATCTAAGCCTATCATGTGCTAGGCTTAGATACAGGGCCCAGCAGACCGTATCAGACATGGGCCCTGTATCTTATCCTGCCATGTGTCATACTGTCCGCTGGGTCCTGTATCTAAGCCTACCATGTGTCATAAAGTCTGCTGGGCCCTATATCTAAGACTACCATGTGCCATGCGTGATTGTGATACTGTCTGCTAGGCTCTGTATCTAAGCCTACCATGTGTCATACTGTCCGCTGGGCCCTGTATATAAGCCTACCATGTGTGATACCGTCCGCTTGGCCCTGTATCTAAGCCTATCATATGTGATACTGTCTGCTGGGCCCTGTAGCTAAGCCTATCATATGCGATACAGTCTTCTAAGCCTCTATATATAATCCTATCCTTTGTCATAGGGGTCGTAGTGCTATAGATATGCTGTCTCTTCAGCCATAAAGAGAATTTGGGCGGCCCATGTTGAACTTTTGCATAGCGGCCCATGAGACTTTAGCTATGCCCCTGATCACACACCCAGTTTTGAAGCAGATTTTTATTACATTTTGGACTCAGTGCCACAGTGCCCCCTGTATATAGTGCCATACACACAGTGCGCATGTAGATAGTGCTACAGACACTGCCCCATGTAGATAGTGCCACACACACTGCCCATGTAGATAGTAACACACACAGTGCCCATGTAGAAAGTGCCACAGCGCCCATGTAGTTAGTGGCACACACAGGGGTGGATTATAATGAGGGCAATCTGGCAAGTGCCCAAGGCCCGAGGCTGAAAGGGGGCCAAGTTCACCCCAGTTCTCCTGATCCGGTTGTTAAAATTACATCCGGTTCAGAGAACATGGGTAAAGCGAGAACTCTCACCCAAATGTATCCGCGCCGCGTCCTTAGCATGCGGATATAATTGCTTACTGCGTGGAAATGGGGACAGTTGAGTGTTTGTCTTTTCCTGTGGGCAGCGTTGGGTCAATATCTACAGGGGGCAATATCTACAGACAATATTGTGACTGGCACTTTCCACAGGGGGCATTGTGAGTGGCGCTATCTACAGGGGGCATTGTGACTGGCACTATCTACAGGGGGCATTGTGACTGGTGCTATCAACAGGGGGCATTATGACTGGCACTGTCTACAGGGGGCATTGTGACTGGCGTAATCTACAGGGGGCATTGTGACTGGCGCTATCTACAGGGAGCATTGTGACTGGTGCTATCTACAGGGGACATTGTTAGTATGTGGTGTTTTACTTTACAGTAAATTATAATGAGCTTAATAAAATCTGCAAAAAAGTAATAAAATCAGCAAAAATACAAAAATGAAAGGTAGGTGGCCAAGGATAGTAAAGCAAATCCCCCAATAATTCTTCAAGTATGTAAATGCAAAAAAGCCAAGGTCTGAACATTGTAGGGCCCCTAAATAGTGGTAATGGGGAGTTGCTCACAGGGTATCAAGAGAAGGCAGAGTTACTAAATGGGTTCTTTAGCTTTTATATACATCAAAAGAAAGAGCAGCAGATGTAGCCGGTGCTAGTGCTGTTAATATATCAGTTGATATACTGAATTAGCTGAATGTAGATATGGTCCAAGCTAAGTTAAATAAAATATATGCGCACACGACCCCGGGACCCGATGGGTTACACCCTAGAGTTCTTAAAGAGCTTAGTTCAGTTATTTCTGTCCCCCTCTTCATAATATTTAGAGATTCTCTAGTGACTGGTATAGTGCCAAGGGACTGCCGCAGGACAAATGTGGTGCCTATTTTCAAAAAGGGCTCTAGGTCTTTCCCGGGTAATTAAAGACCAGTTAGCTTAACAACATCATGGGAAAAATGTATGAGGGGCTATTGAGGGACTATATACAGGATTATGTGACAAAAAATAGTATTATAAGTGATAGCCAGCATGGTTTTACTAGGGACAAAAGTTGTCAAACCAACCTGATTTGTTTTTATGAAGAGGTGAGCAGAAGCCTAGACAGAGGGGCCGCTGTGGATATAGTGTTTTTAGACTTTGCAAAGGCATTTGACACTGTCCCCCATAGACGTCTAATGGGTAAATTAAGGACTATAGGTTTAGAAAGTAGAGTTTGTAATTGGATTGAGAACTGGCTCAAGGATTTCTACTCTGAATGGTCCCCGGTTATAAGTGGTGTACCCCAGGGTTCAGTGCTGGGACCACTATTATTAAACTTATTTATTAATGATATAGAGGATGGGATTAATAGCACTATTTCTATTTTTGCAGACAACACCATGCTATGTAGTATTGTTCAATCTATAGATGATGTTCGTAAATTGCAAGCGGATTTTGGACACACTAAGTGTTTGGGCATCCACTTGGCAAATGAGGATTAACCCCTTAGCGCACCAGGACGCACCGGTACGTCCTGCATTGAAGTGCTTTAAGGCACAGGGACGTACCGGCGCGTCCTGGCTAATTTCTGTCACCCCGTCAAAGGACAAGGTGACAGAACTGTGCCGTCAACTGTTTATGACAGTTGACCGGCACAGTAAGACGGCAGGGGACCATTCACAGCGATCTCCTGCCGGGAATCAGCTGTCCGACGCCCCTCTGCAATGGCCAGGACCGGAGCTAGGCTCCGATCCGGCCGATTAACCCCTTCGATGCATCGATTAACGTGATCGATGCATCGAAGTGTCTTGTAGCCTGTCGGCAACCACGATGGTTGCCACGGGCGCGGGTGTCAGCTGCTTGTCATAGCTGACATCATGCCCTAACGGCCAGGACCGTAGCAAGGCTCCAATCCGGCCGATTAACACCTTAGATGCAGCTATCGCTGCATCTAAGTGATTCGATCGTACCCTATGGTTGCTAATGATTACCATCGGCACCCGCGGGTGTTCCTATGGTTGCTATGGCAACCATAGCCTAACAATCGCTTCCTAGTACTGAAGCCTATTAGGCCCCGCCGGGAGGCGAAGCCTAATAGGCTTGCTGTCAGTGAATAGCTGACAGCTCTAATACACTGCACTATGTAGGTAGTGCAGTGTATTAGAATAGCGATCAGGGCTTCATGCCTTCAAGTTCCCTAGTGGGACAAAAAAAAAAAAGTTAAAACAAGTTAATAAAAATGTTGTAAAAAAGTAAAAAAAAATAAGTTTCATGTTAAAAAACACTATAACAGCCTTTTTTCCTATAATAAGCCTTTTATTATAGGAAAAATCAAAAAACATTAAAAAAGTACACATATGTGGTATCCCCGCGTCCGTAACGACCCCAACTATAAAAATATCACACTATTTTACCCGTACGGTGAACACCGTAAAAAAATTAAATAAAAAACTATTCCAGAATCGCTGTTTTTTAGTCGCTACCCCTCGCAAAACAGAATAAAAAAGGGGATCTAAAAGTTGCATGTACCCCAAAATTATACCATTAAAAAACGCAGCCCGTCCCGCAAAAAACAAGCTCTCCCACCGTTTTTTTGACAGAAAAATAAAAAAGTTATGGCTCCCAGAATATGGTGACACCAAAAATAAATTATTTGAAACAAAAGTGATTTTATTGTGCAGACGCTTCAAAGCATAAGAAAAACTATATACATCTGGTATCACCGTAATCGTACCGACGTGCAGAATAACGTAAAATTGTCATTCATAGCACATGGCGAACGCCGAAAAAAATAAATAATAAAAAACATCAGAATTGCAGGTTTTTGGTCACCTTGCTTGCCAAAAAAATGAAATACAAAGTGATCAAAAAATCGCATGTACCTCAAAATGGTACCAATGAAATCTACAGATTGTCCCGCAACAAATAAGCCCTCACACGGCTCCGGTGGAGAAAAAAATAAAGACGTTTTGGCTCTCAGAATATGGCGATGCAAAATGTGCAAAGTGTCCAAAAGCGGATAAGATCGGGCGCCATTTATCAGTGCGACACCGGCCACATATCTGTGGATAATTTTTTATTTACCCCATTATTATACTCTCTTATTATACCCCTGATGTTCTCCGCACAGCTTACATATGCCCCCACATCATAACTGAAATACCAGCAAAACCCCAAACAAAACAACTAGCGAGCAAAATCCACGCTCCAGAAGCCAAATGGCGCACCCTGCAGCATGCCCAAGCAGCAGTGTACGTCCACATATATGGCATCGCCATACCCGGGAGAACCCGCTTAACAGTTTGAGGTATTTGTCTTCAGTGGCACGAACTGGGCACAAAATATTGTGCACTAAAATGGCACATACCTGTGGAAATTTTCACTTTGCACCATCCACTGAGCATTCATTTCTAATAGAAAAAAAAAAACCTGTGTGGTCAAAATGCCTTGAGGGGTGCAGTTTACAAAATGGGGGTCACTACTTGGGGGTTTGTTTTACTATTTGACCTCAGAGCCCTGCCGTTGTGGGCTAATGCTGCGAAAATCACCAAAATAGGTCTCACATGCGCCTGTCACTCCTAAGACCTGTCATATGTCCAGGCAAATGATAAATGCCTTGAGGGGTGTAGTTTACAAAATGGGGTCACTTCTCAGGGTTTTACACTCTACTCTGGTACTTAAGAATGCTCTGCAAATTCGACATGGCGCCCCTACACCAGTCCAGCAAAATCTGTGCTCTAAAAGCCACATGGCACTCCTTCCATTTTGAGCTCTGCCATGTGCCCAAACAGCAGTTTAGGGCCACACATGGGGTATTGCTGTACTTGGGAGAAATTGGGTAACAAATTATGTGTTGTTTTTTCTCCTATTACCCCTTGTGGGAAAAAAATTGGGTGCAAAACGACATATTTTTGGGAAAAAAATAATTTTTCATTTTCACTGCCTCATTCTAAAACAATCTATGAAACACCTGTGGGATCAAAATGCTCAGTACACCCCTAGATGATTACCCTGTGGGGTATAGTTTCCAAAATGGAGTCACTTCTCAGGGGTTTCTATTGTACGGGTACTTCAGGGGCTCTGCAAATGCGACATGGCGCCCAAAAAACAATCAACCAAAATCTACATTCCAAGTAGCACTCCTGCCATTCTGAGCCCTGCGGTGTATCCAAGTAGCAGTTTATAACCACATATGGGGTATTGCCGTACTCGGGAGAAATTGCTTTACAATTGTTGGGGCGCTTTTTCTCCTTTATTCCTTGTGAAAATGAAAACAATTCAACATTTTAGTGGAAAGAATGTAGATTTTAATTTTCACTGCATAATCCCAATAATTCAGCAAAAAAACTGTGGGGTCAAAATGCTCACTATACCGCTAGATAAATTCCACGAGGGGTATAGTTTCCCAAATGGGGTCACTTTTGCCGGGTTTGCACTATTTTGGCCCCTCAGTGGCTTTGCAAATGTGACATGGGGCCGCAAACCATTCCAGCAAAACTTGAGCTTCAAAAGTCAAATGGTGCTCCGTCCTTTCTAACTTCCGCCATGTGTCCAAACAGCAGTTTATTAACACATATGGGGTATTGCTGTGCTCAGAAGAGTTTGCTCTACAAATATTGGGGTGTTTTTTCTCCTTTATCTGTTGTAAAAATGAAAAAATCTGAGCTAAAACTACAATTTATTAGAAAAAAAATTAGATTTTCAATTTCACGGTATAATTCCCATAAATTCAGCAAAAACCGTGTTGGGTCAAAATGCACACTACACCCCTAGAAAAATTCCTTGAGGGGTGTAGTTTCCAAAATGGGGTCACTTTTGGGAGTTTCCACTGTTATGGTCCATCCAGGGCTTTGCAAACACGACATGGCACCGAAAACCATTCCAGCAAAATCTGCGCTCCAAAATCCAAATGGCCCTCGTTCCTTTCTGAGCCCTGCCGTGGGTCCAAACAGCAGTTTATTACCACGTATGGGGTATTGCCGTAATCGGGAGACATTGCTTTACAAATGTTGGGGTGCTTTTTCTCCTTTTTTCCTTGTAAAAACTAAAACATCGTATGTTTTTTTAGAAAAAAAGTAGATTTTCATTTTCACAGACCAGTTCCAATAAATTTAGCAAAAAACCTGTGGACTAAAAATGCTAACTATACCTCTTGAAAAATTCCTTGAGGGGTGTAGTTTCCAAAATGGGGTCACTTTTGGGGGGTTTCCACTGTTTTGGCACCACAAGACCTCTTCAAACCTGACATGGTGCCTAAAATATATTCTAATAAAATAGAGGCCCCAAAATCCACCAGGTGCTCCTTTGCTTCTGAGGCCGGTATTTCAGTGTTACCACACTAGGGCCACATGTGGGATATTTCTAAAAATTGCAGAATCTGGGCAATAAATATTGAGTTGCATCTCTTGGGTAAAACCTTCTGTGGTACAGATTTTTTTTTATTACAAATGAATTTAGTTAAAAAAAATTGAAATTTGTAAATTTTACCTCTACTTTGCTTTATTTCCTGCGAAATGCCTAAAGGGTTAAAAAAATTCTGAATGTGGTTTTGAATACTTTGAGGGGTGCAGTTTTTAAAATGGGGTGTTTTATAGGGGGTTTCTAATATTTAAGGCCCTCAAAGCCACTTCAGAACTGAAAAAATAGTCTTTTGAAATTTTCTTGCAAATGCGAGAAATTGCTGCTAAAGTTCTAAGCCTTGTAACGTCCTAGAAAAATAAAAGCACGTTCAAAAAACGATGCAAACATAAAGTAGACATATGGGAAATGTTAACTAGTAAATATTTTGTGTGGTATTACGATCTGTTTTACAAGCAGATACATTACAATTTAGAAAAATGCTGATTTTTGCAAATTTTCTCCAAATTTTGGTGTTTTTTACAAATAAATATTGAATTTAACGACAAAATTTCTTCAGTATCATAAAGTACAACATGTCACGAGAAAACAATCTCAGAATCGCTTGGATAGGCAAAAGTGACACATGTCAGATTTGTAAAAATCGGCTGTGCCACAAGGCCAAAATAGGCTGTGTCCTTAAGGGGTTAATGTAGATAAATGTAAAACTATGCATCTGGGTACCAACAGTCTGCATGCATCATATGTCCTAGGGGGAGCTATACTGGGAGAGTCACTTGTTGAGAAGGATCTGGGTGTACTTGTAGATCATAAACTAAATAACAGCATGCAATGTCAATCAGCTGCTTCAAAGGCCAGAAAGAAATTGTTGTGTATAAAAAGAGATATGGACTTGCGGGACAGGGATATAATATTACCACTTTGCGGCCTCTTCTAGAATATGTACTTCAGTTCTGGGCCGCAGTTCATAGAAAGGATGCCCTGGAGTTCTAAAAAATACAAATAAGAGCAACGAAGCTAATAAGGGGCATGGAAAATCTATGTTATGAGGAAAGATTAAAATAATTAAACCTATTTAGCCCTGAAAAGAGATGACTAAAGGGGGGACATGATTAACTTATATAAATATATGAATGACACATACAAAAAAATATGGTAAAATCCTGTTCCATGTAATCCCTTCAAAAAACGGGGGGGGGGGGGGGGCAAAAAAGGTTCAATCTGCAGTGGCGACAAGCCTTCTTTACTGTGAGAACTGTGAATCTATGGAATGGCCTACCGTAAGAGCTGGTCACAGTAGGGACAGTAGATGGATTTAAAAAAGGCTTAGATAATTTCCTGGAACGAATAAAAATCAGCTCCTATGTCAATGTGTAGAAATTTTTCCCTTCCCTTTTCCCATTCCTTGGTTGAACTTGATAGGCATGTGTCTTTTTCAACCATACTAACTATGTAACTATGTATTTGACACAAGTTAATTCATAGGGACAGAGTATGGTGCTATTATATTTAGGGGCACAGTGTATAGTGCTATTGTATTCAGGGCGCAGTGTGTGATACTATTATATTCAGGGGCATAAAGTGTGGCAGCATGAGAATTTTATCTTCGGTTATAGGTGCAGAAATGTTGGAAAAGTGAGAAGCCAAAGACATCAGAGCGGCAAACTCTGCAGAAATGGGCCGTGGCCGAGAGAAGTCTTCATAGATGTTTGGACTGGATGAAGAAAAAAAGAGATAAAGAACGAAAAATAATCTGAGACATCACCTGTGAGTCACTCAATGTAAATGTTTATTCTCCTTGTGACTGATCAGTACTGTAGTCACTGTATGATCTGCAGTGAGATGTCGGATGGTAGCATTCTTTTTTGTGAAACAGCAACTCCAAGCGTATCCTCACCATTGTTCAGGCTTTACTGGGAGATGTCATTTTATGTTGTACAAACTTATATGGCAGGTGTTAAACTGAATTTGCAAATGATCTCTGTACTGAGCTGTATTTGTGCTGGTGCTGTATATATGTACTGAGCTTGGTTCTGGAACTGTATATATGTACACAGTGCCTATGTAGTTTGTGTCAGACACATTGCTTATGTAGGTATTGCCAGGGATAATTCTAGCTTTTCTGCTGCCTGAGGCGAAAATAAAAATGACGCCTCCATCATAAAAATCCAAAGTATGACATCATATTAGCCAACTGCTATTTGATCCTTTCGACTTGTAAATCTAAGCCAAAATTTAAACTGGTTGAGCCCCATGCACAGAACCGTAGATTTCGTCCGTAATTACGGACCCATTCATTTCTATGGCTGACGGACACCTTCCCGTATATTTATGGGAAGGTGTCTATGCCTTAAAAAGCCTCCGCAAAAGATAGGACATATTCTGCCAGCAGAAAATGATATACAATCAAACAATACTCCTCTTTTAACTCCCCCGCTGCTTCAGCACCAATGGTCCCCACCACTCCTGCAGAAATTATGTGACTACTGCAGCCAATCACAGGCTTCACCGGTCACATGCTATAAATAAAGGCATCACTGCTGAGGCCAGTGATTGGCTGCAGCGGTCACGAAAACTGTAAACGAGACATCTGCTGCCGGAGTGGTGGGTATAACCAGAGCATTGACGCTGGAGCATCAGCAGAATTTAAAAGTTGAGTAATCTGCCTTTATTTTATCATATTTACTGCAGGTACTGAATTTTTAAAAAAAAATCTCATACAACCCCTTTATAAAATCATGTGCCTCACCCACACAAACCATACACGGGACACATGCCGGACACACACGACTCACTATTGGGACATACCGCACACACACATACACCACTTACACGCTGGACACATGCATCCACTCATGCTGAATACATGCAAGTGTCACCTGCTGATGTCACCCAATTATTACATACACTGTAGTAAAAATTTATCATATTTATTTTGACCAGCGCTGACCCCTGCAGAATCAATGCAGGCACGAGTAGAGTAACATGTCCTGCTGAGATAAAGCTCCATCTTCAATATGGTAGCTCTGCCCGCTGATGTTGCTAAGCTTTGACCCTTTTTGGTGCCGCGAGTTCAGAGCTTCTACTCACTACCGAGGGCAGAAAGGTCCCCTCCCCCAGGTCCCTGTGCAGCTGCTTTGTCCCATTTACTCAATCCACCTCTTACCTGATGCATTCCCTGACACTGACTTAAAATTAAGATAGTCCGGCAGCTTCATTGATTGGGTGACTCCAGCAGCAGCTAACATTACTGGCATGTCGAGTGCAAGTCCAATGCAAGTCAAGTGCAAGTGGTGTTAGCTGCTGATGGAGTCACAATCTTAATTTTCAGAGATAGCAGCAGGGAATGCATCACAGAAAAGGAGGATTGCGTAAATAGTGCAGAGCAGCTGAAAACCATGTGCCTTTGCTGCACTTAGAAGAGGGCATCTGCCGCTTTGCCTCCCACTCTAAAATACTGCAAGCTGCCGTCTTAGGCGAGATGCTCATCTCGCCTCATGGCGGAAACTGCCCTGGGTAGTGACACACATAGTGCCCATGTAGGTAATGCCACAGCGCCCAAGAAGATTGTGTCACAGTGCCCATGTAGGTAGTGCCAAAGCCCCCTTGTAGATAGTGCCACACACCCCCTATAGATAGCACCACACTGGACACTGTTCATAGTGCCACCCTCACCTGTCCCCGTTCCTGCGTCATGCTCTCCTCCAGCAATGCAGGCCTGGTCTCTTCTGACCAGGCCTGCGCCAGTGGAATGACGCGAGATGACGACATTGTGCTGCCTGCATCAGAAGTAATGTGCCGAATAGTGGGGAATGTTAACCGAACCAGCGCTGTCAATTGTATCTGCATCCTAAAGTCGTGAATACAATTGAGTCCCATAGTATGTAAGGGCCTTCCGGCCCTTGTCACAGGGGGGGTTTTCGGGCAACTGGAAACCCCCCTGCATGCGCCCCTGCTTATGGTACTGTTGTTTTGGTGATACTTGGCATTATTATTTGAAAACTCTACTGTATGCCACCATTGTATGAGATTGTATGACACTGTATGTCATAATTTTTTTGCACAGCACGGTTACTTGGCCACTGCACAAAACAATTGTTTGGTCACTGATTGGCATAATTATTTGACCACTACACTGCATGGTCATTTGACAATTACACTGCACAATTATTTGGCTACAAATATCATTACATTATTACTTTACCTTTGAAACCTCTCTAAAAGAGAGCTAAAAAGACCACCCCTTTACCAAGGCCAGATTTTCTGTGACAGATTTTTTATCTTATGTATTTTGGCCTCATTCTTCTTGGCGACTATTTTTCAATGCAATATTGGGTAGTTGTTTGAAAGAGGTTTAATTGTACTCAGTAAATATAAGCATTGGCAACAGCAGGAAAATGGCAAGTTTATTTAATGCCAACTTCCTGATTGCACCCCTTGGGCATTGTCATGAGTGGGTGTGGACCCACTGGGTCGTACCGCGTAGCGGGGTAGCAGCTGGCCAACGAGGTACAAAACATTGTCTATAATTCAGAACTGGTACCTGAGGAAATGTAGACAGTAGCGGAAGCACGACTTGACTTTCACAGCAGGTGGCACCGTGGATGCAGCGTAAGACACGACTTGACTTTCACAGCAGGTAGCACCGTGGATGCAGCGGAAGACTCAACTTTACTTTCTCAGCAGATACGACTGCACGTGATACAGGGTACATGCAGCAGGAATGGGTAACACTGGGAACTAGGAAACACTGGGAGACCATTTGCAAGACAAACTTAGGTATACAACAATGCTCAGACAAGGACCAAGGACCTTTGAGGCCGTGCACGCGTGGGCGCGATTTGCGGGAAACAGTCCAAGGACCCGGAAGTGAGTGCCGGGGTCTCCCTGGAGGGAGCTGACGCCGAGAAGACAGATGTCCATGGCCGGGGCCATCAGAGGGTAAGTCTGAACGACGGCCCCTGGCCATAGACGTTACAGGCATCTCTTAGAGAGAACTTAGACTAGAAATAATCTACTGATTAACCCCCTCACATAACCAATCTGGCTCCCTGTCAGAAAATATGCTAAACATAGTGCTCAAAGTGAGCGCTATGTTCTGCAATGAGACTTAAATGCAGGAACCTTACTTCCTGCAATCGGGCCATTACCATGGAAACCCTTAACAGCTCGATGACATCACAGGCTGCCAACAGTCTAATGGGGGAGAGGAACATGCCGAGAGAACATGATCTGTGACTTCCCAGATCATGCTAAACATAGTGCTCAAAGTGAGCGCTATGTTCTGCAATGAGACTTAAATGCAGGAACCTTACTTCCTGCAATCGGGCCATTACCATGGAAACCCTTAACAGCTCGATGACATCACAGGCTGCCAACAGTCTAATGGGGCAGAGGAGCATGCCGAGAGAACATGATCTGTGACTTCCCAGCATTCCTTTATATGCAGTTCACTGCTAATAGTGCTCTAACGGCCAGTATATAATAATGGGTCCATATCACAGAACCTGGTTTATCAAATCCACACAAATTATTACCCGTCGTTTTTTCTTCCTAACCCCACCCTTAACTGCTCTTATGCCTACAATAAAAAATTTCTACATGACTTTTGTGCGCATATTTACAGACTCCACATAACAATAAAGGCAGTAGGTGCGCTATAAAAAAAATGGTGACCTTTCTTCTTGGGCGTTATAGTGATGATATCGATGGGGAAAAGTGCACATATTTGTTATAGTTATACACGGGAGAGAACAGGGATTATTTAGTGACATAAATTTGTCCAGTTAAACTAATTATGATAAATTACAAAGGGAAAAAAATGAAGACAACTTGCGTTTTCCCAATTTTCCCTTAAATTAAACTTCAAAAAATTTAAGTATACCAGTTCTGTTGTGTTACTAATTTAAAGCCCCATCTGTGCCCCAAAATAATAAAAATAAAAATATTCACCCTTACAATGTGGCATTCTAAAATGTGAAATTTTTCTGCAGACATTCAGGCATCTGAAGTCATTGGTCCTGAAAGGGTTAAAGGGGTTTGCCATAAATGCCCGATATTTGCGAGTCCCACCTCTGGAACCCGCACCTCACTATTGAATGGGGCCCCCTGACCCGCTTCATTCTTTGTCTGACTCCCACTGCTCCCCGGCCACTGTCTGAAGAGGTGGTCAGGAGTACAGAAACTGTCGAGCTCTCAGGTCAATGCTATTTCAATGACTCCCATAGAAGTGAATAGAAGTTACGGAAACAGCATTGCACAGCGAGTTATGCTCTTTGCATAGCTCCTGAGTTCCCTCCTCACCAACTTTTATGACGTTTTTATAACAAGAAAAGGATAGGAAATATGAGTTTCCTCAACTTACCCTCCATGACAGCACCACAGGTGGTTGGGGCTCCTCCTCTAATAGGGACAGGAAACAGCAAGAGATTAAATAGCCCATGCCACCTCCAAATCCCCTGTGTTTTTACTGTCCCTATTAGGGATTTCAAGAGGATTGCTACCACTCCTGATAGCACTTTCTATGGAGGTTAGCAGGGATTCTTAATAGGGTCCTATTTTCTGCCTCCCGGATCGCTGATCTGACCTCTGGTCTCTCCTGCGCCTCCGGTAAAACGAGACCTTAGGTGTCAGCTCCGGTTCCTCCGGTTCCCCATCTGTGTCCCTCCCCTCTCCGGGCATCAAGGTACAGCAGGATCATGTTCCTAGAGTGAGGGGGGATGCTCTCCTTCGGGCAGCCTCTCCGGCGTGTGTTCCATGTGGAGCGCATGCAACGCCACTTCCGGTTCCTCTGATTCAGAGGAAGGTAGTTACCTTCCTTCTATATCAGCGGTAAAGTTAGAGGATGGAGAGTTACCATGTATGTCTACATCAAAGAGAGAAGAAAAGTACTATTTTTCATCAGACCAAATGGATGAATTACTTAATGCTGTGAGAAAAACTATGGGGGTAGAGGAGATCCAGTAAGCTCATTAAGTGCCGGATGAGATGTTTGCAGGATTATGTGCAAAAAACAGACCGGTGTTTCCAGTCTATGAGAACCTCCTAGGGCTAATCATGGATGAATGGAAATTTCCAGAGAAACAATTTTACCTTCCAGCAGAAATAGGTGACCGTTTTCCCTTGGATGAGGATCAATTTAAATGAATGGAAGTTCCCAAAATTGATTTTCAGATGGCCAAGATGGGGAAGAAAAACTTGCTCCCCTTTGAGGAATCCTCACAATCGAAGGATCTATTAGAGTGTAAAGCAGATAGCTTGCTTAAAAAAATCTTGGGAAGCATCCACTGCGCTCCTTCAAGCCAACATCAGTGCCACTTGTGTGGCAAGGTCTATGTATAGATGGCTTAACAAGCTAGAGTCTCACCTAAGGGAGGGCATAGCTGGAGAGGATATTATTGCCTTCATCCCCCTTCTTTCTATGACGACTAGCTTTCTGGCTGATTCCTCCGCTGATTCCATTAAAATAGCTTCTAGAGCTGGTGTTTTATCCAATACAACTAGAAGGGCCTTATGACTAAAAATGTGGAAGGGAGATCCCATGTCAAATACCAAACTCTTCAGGATTACTTTCCAGGGTGAATTCCTATTTGGGCCAGAGCTGGATAATATGATAGAGAAAGCTGCAGAGAAGAAAAGCCTTCCAGAGCCTAAAAATATTACAAAAAGACAGCCCTTTCATCCCTTTCGGAACACACAACAAAATTATAGAGGAAAATCAGGCAGATGAAGCTATCCCAAAGTGGGTAAGGGCCGGAATATTCTGTTCAACAGAAACAAAATCAAAATTGAACATGGCACCATAAGAATGGGGGGCAGGATCACAGGGTTCACACACGAATAGTGAAAAAATAACAAACAACCAGTGGATCCTAACCTCAATTTCACAGGTGTTCAAATTACATTTTTCCGCCTACCTCTCCTCAAAGATGGTCATTACTCGGCTTCCATCAGTCACTGATCAATTAGAACTAAAAAAAATGGCATCCAGGAATTATTACTCCAAAAAGTAATCTCATCCGTTTCACTAAAAGAGAGACAGCAAGGCGACTATTCTCATGTGTTCTCAGTCCAAAAACCAGGTGGAGCTTACAGGATAATAATAAATCTCAACCAACGAAATACGAAGCATATCACAATTTCAAGATGGAGTCGATAAAATCCACTATGCCCTTAATCATCAAGGACTAGATGATGGCAACGTTAGACCTACAGGATGCATACTACCATATCCTAATGCATCCAACTTACAAAAAGTTTTTAAGATTTGCGACTTTTACAAGATCAAGAGGTCTTTCATTACCAGTTCTGGGCACTTCCCTTTGGGATTTCATCTGCTCCACGAATGGTGGCTTTCCTCAGAAATGAAGGGATCCATATAATCCCATACCTGGATGACCTACTCGTGGTAGCACCAACAGCTCTCTCTCTCTCTCTCTCTCATCACATCCAACAAGTTTCCCAGACTTTGGAAAACCTAGGCTGGATCATAAACAAAAAGAAATTGGCCCGCAAGACAAAAAAATCTTTCATGGGGTACTACTGGACTCACACATGCAGATGTCCTTTCTTCCTCAACAAAAGAAGATTGCCCAAAAGAAAGAATATCTATCTTTATTTAAAAAAAAATCAGGTCCCCATGAGAGTGGCAATTTCAATTCTGGGGTCTCTAACATCCTGCATTCAATCAGTGGCTTGGTCTCAAAGCCATTCCAGATATCTGCAGACGGCAAGACTTCTTCAGTGGGACAAGTCTGTTCTATCCCTGGACAAGAAATGTATTCTGTGAAAATTGGTAAAAAGATCCCTCCTTTGGTGGCTGAGACTTTAGAATCTGGAGAAGGGAGTCACATGGCACCCCTTTCCACTTATCACAATCACAACAGATGCAAGCAGGAGAGGATGGGGAAACCAGAATTAATTTCAGGGAATTTGGCCAGTAAGAATAAGCCAACACTCCACACTTCAGGGAGCTCAGGGCAGTACTGGAGACATTAAGAGTTGCAAGTCAACTTCTCAGGGGTTCCCATGACAAAGTCTACTACAACATAACTACTGTGGCCTACCTAAGACATCAAGGGGGCACAAGACAAAAGAACCTTCAAAATCTAGCAACCCAAATTTTTTATGGGCACAAACGCATCTGCTTTCTCTCTCTCAGCCATTCACCTGAAAGGCTCAGAGAATACCCAAGTGGATTTTCTAAGTCAGAGAGATCTGAAACCAACAGAGTGGTGTGTAAACCAAAAATATTTTCTCCAACTTACCAAGAAATGGGTTTGTCCAGAAGTGGACTTGTTTGCGACTCACGAAGATGCAAAAACCCCTCAATTCTTGTCCCTAGATTCAAGGGAAAATAGCCTCGGTATAGACGCTCTAGCTCACAGCTGGAACTTCAATCTGGGGTATGCTTTTCCCCCTATTCCTATACTTCCCAGGACACTCCAAAAGATCAGTCAGGAATGGGCAAATATAATTTTAATTGCTCCATATTGGCCAAGAAGAGCTTGGTTTGGCCTGCTAAACAGCTTAAAAATGACAGAACCCTGGATTCTTACAATATCTCAAGACCTCCTCTTCCAAAGGCCAATTTTCCATCCAAACCCACAGATATTCAGCCTGGCAGCTTGGCTTCTAAAGCCTCAGTCCTGGGAGCTAAAGGCTTATCTGAAGCAGTTATTCTTACTTTACAGAAAAGTAGGAAAGAGATAACAAAATTCCATCTATAATAAGGTGTGGGAAAAGTTTCTTTCATGGTGTGGGGATAATAACCTAGACATAGATCACCCTAATGTTGTCCAGATCCTTGATTTTTTTACAGGCAGGTCTTGAAAAGGGACTTAAACTTAGTACCCTAAAAGTACAGATTTCAGTTCTAAGCTCTTATTTTGATGAAGATTTAGCTTCTCACAGGTGGATAAAAAAAAATTGTGTAGCAGCATATAGATTATCTCTGAAGAAGAGATCTCTATTCTCCACCTGAGATTTGGAAGTAGTCTTTAAGGGGTTAACTTTAAGTCCCTTTGAGACAATTACAGATTGCAATATCCGCAATCTCTCCTAGAAGTCTGCTCTTCTGGTAGCAGTCACCATGGCTAGTAGAGTATGTGAAATCCAGGCCCTATCCATTCGTGAACCCTACTTAAAAATTTTAGAGGATATAATTGTATTTAATCCTGATCCCACTTTTCTACCTAATGTGGTAACAGATTTTCACATGTCCCAAGAGATGACACCTCCCTCTTTCTGCCAAAACCCAGTTAATAGAAAGGAGGAGGAATTTTATTATCTAGATGTACGCAGAACTATCCTCAAGTATCTAGAAGTTACACAGGACATTAGAAAAGATTTAAATCTTTTTGTTACATTTTGGGGTCCAAATAAAGGGAAAAAGGCCTCAAAGGGCACAGTTGCCAATTGGATTAAAAAAGACATACATGAAACAAATAGTATTCAGAAATTAATCCCTTCAGTAAAAATCAAAGCCCACTCTACTTGTGCAGTGTCAGTTTTCTGGGCTGAAAGAGCAGATGCCTTCCTAGATCAGATCTGCAGGGCCGCAACTTAGTCCTCTGTACATACATTTATACATTTACCAAGCCTTACAGAATTTACTATCAGGCAGTGATATTTTTTTATGGAAGAAAAGTTCATCACGCCATAGTCCCTTCCAAATAAAATGTACTTATTTGATAAGTGGTGCTGTCATGGAAGGTAAGTTGAGAAAATAGAATTAGACTTACCGGTAATTTGGTTTCTAGGAAACCCCCCATTACAGCATCTTTTATTTCCCTCCCTGTGTTTTATGGGTAACATGTTTATGAATTAATACATATTTTCCCACTTTACTTTCCTAATTGGTTAGTTGAAATATACTGAGGATTGGGAGGCGTGGGGGGAGGCTATACAACCTCTTGCTGTTTTATGTCCGGATTAGAGTCGGAGCCCCAACCCCATGTGGTGCTGTCATGGAGGGTTTCATACAAACTTAATTACCTGTAAGTCTAATTTTAATTTTATGATAAACTTCACTAAAATTCTTAGGTAATGATTGGTTCAGGAAATCTTTGTACATTTTTCTTACAAGTTTTCTCTATTAGATGTTATCTATTGCTACTACATGGTGCTACTAAATAATTTTCTAGGAAGAATATCAAATTATGCAAACCTGTTCATGGGCTGGTGGGAGGAAATGTTGGTCTTTAATAATGATGAACCGCAATACAGAAACCTTCCGGTTTCAATGTGGGCGCGTTATATTGATGATGTTTTTTTTTTTTATGGACAGGATCAGTGGAACATTTTGAGGACAATATACACTACCATTCAAAAGTTTAGGGTCACTTAGAAATTTCCTTATTTTTTTTTATTTTTTTAAGAAAAGCTGTTTTTTTCAATGAAGATAACATTAAATTAATCAGAAATACACTCTATACATTGTTAATGTGCTAAATAACTATTCTAGCTGCAAACGTCTGGTTTTTAATGCAATATCTACATAGGTGTATAGAGGCCCATTTCCAGCAACCATTACTCCAGTGTTCTAATGGTACATTGTGTTTGCTAACTGTGTTAGAAGGCTAATGGATGTTTAGAAAACACTTGAAAACCCTTGTGCAATTATGTTAGCACCGCTGTAAACAGTTTTGCTGTTTAGAGGAGCTATAAAACTGACCTTCCTTTGAGCTAGTTGAGAATCTGGAGCATTACATTTGTGGGTTCGATTAAACTCTCAAAATGGCTAGAAAAAGAGAACTTTCATGTGAAACTCGACAGTCTATTCTTGTTCTTAGAAATTAAGGCTATTCCATGCGAGAAATTGCCAAGAAACTGAAGATTTCCTACAACGGTGTGTACTACTCCCTTCAGAGGACAGCACACACAGGCTCTAACCAGAGTAGAAAGAGAAGTGGGAGGCCCCGCTGCACAACTGAGCAACAAGCCAAGTACATTAGAGTCTCTAGTTTGAGAAATAGATGCCTCACAGGTCCTCAACTGGCAGCTTCATTAAATAGTACCCGCAAAACGCCAGTGTCAACGTCTACAGTGAAGAGGCGACTCCGGGATGCTGGCCTTCAGGCCAGAGTGGCAAAGAAAAAGCCATATCTGAGACTGGCTAATAAAAGGAAAAGATTAATATGGGCAAAAGCACACAGACATTGGACAGAGGAAGATTGGAAAAAAGTGTTATGGACAGACGAATCGAAGTTTGAGGTGTTTGGATCACACAGAAAAACATTTGTGAGACGCAGAACAACTGAAAAGATGCTGGAAGAGTGCCTGACGCCATCTGTCAAGCATGGTGGAGGTAATGTGATGGTCTGGGGTTGCTGTGGTGCTGGTAAAGTGGGAGATTTGTACAAGGTCAAAGGGATTTTGAATAAGGAAGGCTATCACTCCATTTTGAAACACCATGCCATACCCTGTGGACAGCGCTTGATTGGAGCCAATTTCATCCTACAACAGGACAATGACCCAAAGCACACCTCCAAATTATGCAAGAACTATTTAGGGAAGAAGCATTCAGCTGGTATTCTATCTGTAATGGAGTGGCCAGCGCAGTCACCAGATCTCAACCCCATAGAGCTGTTGTGGAAGCAGCTTGATCGTATGGTACGCAAGAAGTGCCCATCAAGCCAATCCAACTTGTGGGAGGGGCTTCTGGAAGCATGGGGTGAAATTTCTCCCGATTACCTCAGCAAATTAACAGCTAGAATAGTAGTATGTAGTAAAGGTGGATCCAGCACTCAAAAATAAAAGTTGTAAGGTTTATTTAGGTCATGTCAAAACAAAGAAGTTTAAAACAGAAAATCCCGGGACCACGCTTACGCGTTTCAGACCAAAACGGTCCTTATTCATAGCTTGCTTTTTTAAAAATGAATTCACATATATATAGTGAATGGCATTAGTCAGGTGACTTACTAGGGCTGGGCTTAAATTTTTTTAACCCTATACTGCATGTAGCAAAATTAGTATCGTAGTTGTAATATAATGATTCACAAGGTTATCACATCAAGATGGTACAAACATTGTTAATAACGTTCTAATAATTAAATGTCACATAGTAAAAACCTTTTTAATTAGAGCCAGGGAAATAATCAATATATTGGCGTGAAACAAAACATGTAGAGTAATTCATTAGTCTTCAGGTGTGTAATGCAGTCGAACCTAATTCAGAAGAGACAGCTGGTGTGCTGTGCGTATGTTTTAATGAAAGAGATAGTTTTCTTTCCTTGGAAGATAAATGTATTGAAATTGTTTGTTTGAGAATGTATCAATTGTGTGTTGTGAACTATTCATTAAATCTGATAGTTTATTAGTTACCTTATGTTAAAATAATGGGATTTCCCAATATGTATTATGTCCGTGGTGCTGAAGAACAGCTCCACTCTGAATGATACTTCATAAGTATTGCCTAGTGTTGGAGAACGGCTTTTCCTCGAGTGAAGCTTACATTGCTATAATGGGCTGGCTAATAGAAAAGTGAATAGTTGATGAACATTCTTAATTGATGAATTTAATTTAGCTTGAATAATAAATTAATATTTATTCTCATTGATTTTCTGGTATGTCTAATTCAAATGTAGATACGTATAAAAAATAAATATATTATTATGAGACGTTTGTTTAATTAATGTGTTTACAATTATGATAATTCCATTAAAAGAAGTTTATTTTTCTTATGTGATATCATCACATAATGATGATAAATGTACTGGTGGATCACATTAAATTTCTGTTTTGCTAGATATGGACGCCATGTTTTCATCCTAGGTAGCATACATGATTTACGCAACTAAAGCGTGGTGGACATGTGGTGAGTGAAACTTACAGTAACTTTTCTTCTATTTTTGTAACAGCTAGAATGCCAAAGGTCTGCAATGCTGTAATTGCTGCAAATGGAGCATTCTTTGACGAAAGCAAAGTTTGAAGGGGAAAATTATTATTTAAAATAAAAATCAATATTTCTAACCTTGTCAATATCTTGACTATATTTTCTAGTCATTTTGCAACTCATTTGATAAATATAAGTTTGAGTTTTCATGGAAAACACAAAATTGTCTGGGTGACCCCAAACTTTTGAACGGTAGTGTAAATATCCTTAACCATAACATGATCGGTTTGATACCCTCCTTTTTTTTATATATCTTTATATCTATAGAGGGAGATGGCAGATTTAAAACAACTATTTATAGGAAACCAACATCCACAAACAGCCTACTGAGGTGGAAGAGCTGTCTTCCTGGCCCACTCAAGAAGGGAATACCCAAGGGACAGTATCTTCGCCTCAGAAGGAACTCTTCTAGTATACAGGAGTTCAGGAAGAGGGCTAAGGAGTTGAAACTTAGATTTCTGGAGAAAGGCTATCTATCTGGAATACTAAAGGAGGCATACAAACAAGCATGCACCCAAGAAAGGAAAGGATTTTCTGATCCCAAAAAAAGGCAAGTCACAAGCCAACCCATTAAATTGATAGAAACTTTTGATATGGCAGATCAATCAATGAAAGTTTTCCTGAAAAACACTGGAATATTCACCAGATGGATAGGGACCTGGAGGAGGTCATATCCCCTTGGGCACAGTAAACCTACAGAAGCGGCAGAAGTATAGGAGATCGATTGTGGATAGTCATCTAAGCGGTATAAAAAGAGATGGCTGGTGGTTAGATAGGAAGATCAATGGCTGCCATGGATGTGGGCATTGTAAAGCAGGTATGTCAGTACAGACAGCAAAGGTTTTTGAAAGTGCCCATATGGGGATAAGTTATCCCATTTGGGACTTCATGAATTGTAGTTCGAAGAATGTAATTTATAAAATCACATGCCCTTGTCTTTTGGACTATGTGGGTAAGACCACTAGAGAATGGAGGAGGAGCATTTTTGAACACATAGGTGACATTGTTAATGACAGAGATAAACCTGTATCCTGTCATGTCCATTTAAAACATGGGGGGGGGGGATCCAAAATGTCTGAAGTTCACTGCTATAGAGCCAATAGAACCTTTCATAAGGGGGATGATATAGATCGAGTAGTACTGCAAAAATAAATTTTAACTAGATTCGGTTAGACCAAACGGTATAAATGAACAACTAGACTATACATGTTTTATTTAGACGGTCTAAATGTACAAGTGGTTTATACGTGTTTCATTTAGATAGAAGTTATAATATAACCCTTCAGAAATATTATTTCATCAAAATATAATTATATATGAAAAATTTCCCTACTTGCTCTTTTTCAATTACTTGCTGATAATGGGCATATATAAAAGACATACCTTGTCCTTATTTCCATTAAATATCCATAATATTATAACAAATCCACAAGGATCTTTAAATATTCCCCATTGAAAATGCGTTCCTTTAGTCTATGTTCCCTCAAAATTGTTCATCACTATAGGGTTAATGGAATGTGATAGGTTTAGTCATAACTTTAAACAAGACATGAGTGTCTATCCTCTCGCTCTCCGTAACCCCCCTTTTTCCTCCTTTCACCCTTACTCACTACCCCTCCGTGCACTATGACCCATATGTTGTAAAGACAGGATTGATATCCTGTCTTTGGATAATCCGGCTGTGGATAGGACACCGCAGCGCTTGTAAAAGCACTGGTATGTCTTATGACCCAGCGAGTAATTGTGGACACGGTGGCCAATCACAGGTGGGAACTCGTCTACATGCGGCGAGCGCACACGGGGGCGCAGCTCTATGTAGACAGACTCTGTCTGTAACTTTTGAGAGAAGGGATTCCATACTGCATGGGGGGGTCTTTCTGTGGGGTGAAGCGATGGCACGCACTATGGGTGGCTATGGGTGGGTATGGCACTAACAGACTGGGCAGAGGCTGTTGGTGTCTGACCTATCTAGAAGGGGAGCGAATCATCACTTCTCGAGCAAAACACCCCCCGCACGTCATGGGGGTGTGTAACAGGATGGGCGTGGGTTAATGGGCTCTAAAAGGAAAGGGAATTCCATTGTTTTCTGATGTCAGATACCAGAAACAGGCACCACTATCAGGGCCTGCACCCATGGGCTACTTTTTAATCCCTTGCCACTGCAAGTAAAACTTGGAAAGGAAGAGACAGCCTAGATCACCTTCTCTCAGCAACTATGGAGTTTAGGGAAAAGCTGATTTTGGACAATCTCCCCATAAGAATCTTTTGGCCGTAGGAAGCGCGTCTAGAGATTTTTAAGTAATATCAGGAGAGGTTCCTTCCCCGTTCCCCTGTATATACAAAAGCTGAAAACATCCGACACCAGACGGGTAGGGGGGCGTTGACCCCTTGGTTGTTTTTATATATAGTGCCCACCAAAATATCCAGAACACCCTCATAACTTTTGAACAGCTCGAGCTAGAGGGTTGAAATTTGGTGGGAATTAATGGGGTCATAAAATCTACCAGTTAATGAAAAAATAAATACACCCCACCCGCTTGGGGGTGGTGGGGTGAGCGGGGGAAGCAAAATCTTAAATGGCACGGGGGGTCGAGTGGGGGGGTCATTTGAAAGCTCTTTTCAATACGAAAACAATCATATTGTGTGCTGGACCTCTAACTTTTTTCCTTGGATTTCTACCTACACCCGACGTAGCTCTCTTGCCCGTGCACCGAATAATCATGGAATGTGGGGGCTCATTTGAAAGCTCTTTTCAATACGAAAACAATAATATTGTGTGCTAGACCTCTAACTTTTTTCCTTGGATTTCTACCTACTCCCGACGTAGCTCTCTCGCCCGTGCACTGAATAATCATGGAATGTGGCGTCTTTACTTCGAATGAGTGGTGAGCGGACCAATATTTTTTACTTACTGTATAACCATTGTCTATGCAAGGAAATACACAAAATGGGAAATCTATGGAGCTCTCTTGTGCATTTAAAATAATTTGTTTGGGTGAATATCCCGCTGTCTGACGATGTTTATGTGACCTGTTAAGTTCCCAAAATATTACTTGAATACACAGTGTATGGATTGATTATGCAAAAAACAATCATCACACATTTTCTAAATTTTTTCATATGAAAACCCTTTTAAAACACATACAGTAAAATTTCTATTTCATATATAAACTCCGGATCTGTCTTCTTTGTCTATTAAATAATATTCTAAGAAGAATATTAAAACTCTCTAAATTTCATGTTTTTCAGAAGGGCATAGATGGGGGGTATTGGGGCACCAGGCCTGGGCACAGAATGCCTCCACATTTAAAAAAATAAGCACTATTATCTATTGGATTAATCTAATGGATAACGGTTTGTATTATCACACTCGCTCCCTGATTCTCTTAAGCTCTGGGAGCTGCTGCACTGTATCCTTGCGCCATTAAGAGTGCTGCCACGTCTCAAGCTGGAGTGGAGTCGGGAGCGTGGGTGCTAAGTGAATAGTTTGACCTGGGGGTCTGAATTTTTTATCTTTCTGAACTGGAGGTCTGATTAATTTAGGGATCTGGGGTCTTATTAATTTAGGGGTCTGCTCTTGGGTCTATTTAATTTAGGGCTTTGGTCTGGGGTGTAATTGACTTACAGAACTGGTCAGAGTTCTAATTAAATTTAGGGTTCTGGTCTTGGGTCTAGTTAATTTAAGGGTCTGAATTATTCTTGTGCTCTGGTTTGTGGTCTTATTTTATTGTAAGGACTGATATAGCTGTATTATTTGTGTGTAACGTAAACAGTACTATTTATGTTTGCGATTCAACACCACTTTTTATGTCTGTAAATTCGCTCTGTAACTCTAGTAACCCCCTCTCCATTTTAACACTTTACTTTAGTGTACCTTTACATTACCACTTCTAAAATGTGTGTGTGTATTGTTTTGTAAAAATAAAATTATATATATATATATATATATATATATATATATGTATAAATATATATATATATATATATACATATATATATATATATATACAAAATCCAGCAGCACAGACAGTGCTTGGGTGCAAGCTCTGAGGGACAGACCAAGTACCAGATACACAGAAGCCAAAAATTGAGCAGCAACTCCAATAGACAAAGTGAAAAAAAGTGGGTACTTTATTGCCCTGCAACGTTTCAGCTCCGTGAACTAGAGCCTTTCTCATTTTTTTTTTCACTTTGACAATTGGAGTTGCTGCTCATTTTTTGGCTTACATATATATATATATATATATATATATATATTGTTAGGGATCTGCCAGGTACTTCATCTAGCTATACTCCTGGGATTAATCAATCCACACCTGAGGCCAGACCTGTTCGACTGACACCATCTCCCACCAACCAGGGTGGCAGGCTCAGGAGTGGGAGAGCCTATCGCGGCCTGGTCTCTCGGAGTTAGCTCCGCCCCCTGCCATTTATTACCTGCCCTGTGCTCTCCCTCAGTGCTTGTAATTCTTTTGGATTCCTGGCCCCACTGCTGCTTGCTCCAGCCTGCTTCTGCTGTGCTTCTGCCTTGCTGCAGTTCTGCTTGACCTGCTTTGCTTGCCCTGGCTTGCTTCTGTCTCCGTGCCCGCTCGGGTGTACTCACTTCGTCCTGGTCCTGACTGTTCGTTCGCCGCCCCGTTTCCTCGTGGCGTTCCGTGGCTACTGCCCCTTCCCCTGCGTGTTCCCTGTTTGTCTCCCTGTGCACTTAGCCAGCGTAGGGACCGCCGCCCAGTTGTACCTCGTCGCCTAGGGCGGGTCATTGCAAGTAGGCAGGGACAGGGCGGTGGGTAGATTAGGGCTCACTTTCCCTTCACCTCCTTCCTGCCATTACATATATACAGTGAAGGAAATAAGTATTTGATCCCTTGCTGATTTTGTAAGTTTGCCCACTGTCAAAGACATGAACAGTCAAGAATTTTTAGGCTAGGTTAATTTTACCAGTGAGAGATAGATTATATATTTAAAAAAAAACAGAAAATCACATTGTCAAAATTATATATATTTATTTGCATTGTGCACAGATAAATAAGTATTTGATCCCTTTGGCAAACAAGACTTAATACTTGGTGGCAAAACCTTTGTTGGCAAGCACAGCAGTCAGACGTTTTTTGTAGTTGATAATGAGGTTTGCACACGTTAGATGGAATTTTGGCCCACTCCTCTTTGCAGATCATCTGTAAATCATTAAGATTTCGAGGCTGTCGCTTGGCAACTCGGATCTTCAGCTCCCTCCATAAATTTCGATGGGAGTAAGGTCTGGAGACTGGCTAGGCCACTCCATGACCTTAATGTGCTTCATTTTGAGCCACTCCTTTGTTGACTTGGCTGTATGTTTTGGGTCATTGTCGTGCTGGAAGACCCAGCCACGAACCATTTTTAATGTCCTGGTGGAGGGAAGGAGGTTGTCACTCAGGATTTGACGGTACATGGCTCCATCCATTCTCCCATTGATGCGGTGAAGTAGTCCTGTGCCCTTAGCAGAGAAACACCCCCAAAACATAATGTTTCCACCTCCATGCTTGACAGTGGGGACGGTATTCTTTGGGTCATAGGCAGCATTTCTCTTCCTCCAAACATGGCAAGTTGAGTTAATGCCAAAGAGCTCAATTTTAGTCTCATCTGACCACAGCACCTTCTCCCAATCACTCTCACAATCATCCAGATGTTCATTTGCAAACTTCAGACGGGCCTGTACATGTGCCTTCTTGAGCAGGGGGACCTTGTGGGCACTGCAGGATTTTAATCCATTACGGCGTAATGTGTTACCAATGGTTTTCTTGGTGACTGTGGTCCCAGCTGCCTTGAGATCATTAACAAGTTCCCCCCGTGTAGTTTTCGGCTGAGCTCTCACCTTCCTCAGGATCAAGGATACCCCACGAGGTGAGATTTTGCATGGAGCCCCAGATCGATGTCGATTGACAGTCATTTTGTCTGTCTTCCATTTTCTTACTATTGCACCAACAGTTGTCTCCTTCTCACCCAGCATTTTACTTATGGTTTTGTAGCCCATTCCAGCCTTGTGCAGGTCTATGATCTTGTCCCTGACATCCTTAGAAAGCTCTTTGGTCTTGCCCATGTTGTAGAGGTTAGAGTCAGACTGATTAATTGAGTCTGTGGACAGGAGTCTTTTATACAGGTGACCATTTAATGCAGGCACCAAGTTGATTTGGAGCGTGTAACTGGTCTGGAGGAGGCTGAACTCTTAATGTTTGGTAGGGGATCAAATACTTATTTCTTTGTGCACAATGCAAATAAATATATATATAATTTTGACTATGTGATTTCTTTTTTTTTTAATATATAATCTATCTCTCACTGGTAAAATTAACCTAGCCTAAAAATTCTAGACTGTTCATGTCTTTGACAGTGGGCAAACTTACAAAATCAGCAAGGGATCAAATACTTATTTCCTTCACTGTATATATATATATATATATACATATATATATACATTACTTACTTTACATTTTATGGGGGAGGAGAGACAATTTTACTTAAGTTCTAGGTGTGCGTGCAAGGAGGGGGGGCACCACACGGGCACCACACTGAATCTACCCCAGGTGAAGGAAAGCCTATCTTCAGCTCTGGTTTTCCTTTGTATGAGACATGTATGTCTAAACAGCCAGGGCAGTTTACACACTGAAAAACTAAATTGAACAGGCTTTTTTTTCCCCCTATCTTTAAGGCCAGGATCACACACATAGTTTTAGTGCAGTTTATAGCTTCGTTTTAGCCAGAGTGCATCCAAAAGGCAGAAAAGGTATAAAGAAAAGACTGATGCATCTTCTTTCTTTTGTGTACACTCCTGTGTTTGGCTGAAAAATCTGAGCCAAATAATTAAATAAAAACTGTGAGTATGATACTGGCCTTAAGTTTTAGGGTACGTCTAATTCCGGATTTGCTGACTATTTATGGAATATGTTCAGTTCAGTTCACCGGTTAAGTGATCAGCCAATATTTTTTGTTCACTTAAAAATCTTGGTTGATAATTTATCAGCCAAGACTTTTTGTCTTTTGTGAAAGAATAAATAATTCTAAAGAGCTCCCTGAATTAGAGCGTGGTACTGTAATAGGACGCCACCGCTGCAACAAGTCAGTTTCTGAATTTTCTTCCCTCCTACATATTCTGTGATCAACTGTGAGTGGTATTATTGCAAATGGAAGCATTTAGGAATTACAGCAACTCAGCCACAAAGTGACAGACCACGTAAAGTTACAGAGTGGGGGCATAATGCATAAAAGTCACGAATGCTCTGCTGACTCCAAACCTCCCTTGGCAATAACATCCACACAAAAACTGCCCTCTGTAAGCTTAATGGCATAGGTTTCCATAGTCGAGCATCTGCATGCAAGCCTTATATCACCAAGCACAATAACAAGTATCGGTTGGAGTGGTGTAAAGAACACAACCACTGGACTCTAGAGCAGAGGGAGCGTGTTCTTTGGAGTGACGGATCACACTTCTCTATCTGGCAGCCTGATGGACGAGTCTGGGTTTGGCAAATGCCAGGAGAGCGTTACCAGCCTGACTGCATTGTGCCAACTGTAGGTTTTGGTGGAGGAGGGATAATGCTATGGGTTGTGTTATGGGTTTGGCCTAGGCCCCTTTCCTCTAGTGAAGGGAAATCTTAAGCCCTTAATACAGAAGGTATTTTAAAGAGGCTCTGTCACCAGATTTTGCAACCCCTATCTGCTATTGCAGCAGATCGGCACTGCAATGTAGATTACAGTAACGTTTTATTTTTAAAAAACGAGCATTTTTGGCCAAGTTATGACCATTTTTGTATTTATGCAAATGAGGCTTGCAAAAGTCCAAGTGTGCGTGTTTAAAGTAAAAGTCCAAGTGGGCGTGTATTATGTGCGTACATCGGGGCGTTTTTACTATTTTTACTAGCTGGGCGTTCTGACGGGAAGTATCATCCACTTCTCTTCAGAACGCCCAGCTTCTGGCAGTGCAGACACAGCGTGTTCTCGAGAGATCACGCTGTGACGTCACTCACAGGTCCTGCATCATGTCGGACGAGCGAGGACACATCGGCACCAGAGGCTACAGTTGATTCTGCAGCAGCATCAGCGTTTGCAGGTAAGTAGCTACATCGACTGGTGCCGATGTGTCCTCGCTCGTCCAACACGATGCAGGAGCGTTCTGAAGAGAAGTGGATGATACTTCTCGTCAGAACGCCCAGCTAGTAAAAGTAGTAAAAACGCCCCGATGTACGCACATAATACACGCCCACTTGGACTTTTGCAAGCCTCATTTGCATAAATACAAAAATGGTCATAACTTGGCCAAAAATGCTCGTTTTTTAAAAATAAAAACGTTACTGTAATCTACATTGCAGCGCCTATCATCACATTCAAAGAGCTATATCTTTTTTCGTTTTCCATCGACATAACTGTATAAGGACTTGTTTTTTGCGGAGGACGTTGTATTTTTTAATAGCACCATTTTCGGGTAGTTATAATTTATTGCTTAACTTTTATTAACTTTTTTGGTGGGGTAATAGGAAAAAATCCCTGAAATTTCGCCACTTTTTGTGTCTTAAATTTACACTGTTTACCGTTTGGCATAAATAACATAATAACTTTATTCAGCAGGTCATTATGATTGTGGCGATACCAAATGAATATAGTTTTCTTTTTGTTTTACTACTTTTACATAGTAAAAAAAAAAAAATTCTTTTGTAGCGTCCATGGCCGTGGGCCGTCGGGTTTACTCAATTCCCGACGCCTGCAGCCATGGATCAGTGAGCGCTGGCATCTCCTTCCTAGGAGATGCCAGCACTCACTTCTGCTCCGGTCCGCTGTGTCCCGTAGGGTGCGCGCGCACGCTCGTGCCCGGTCATTAGGGGCCAGCGCGCGCACATGTGAACAATCTTCATCATCAACTCACATGATTTCCTGGACTATGGGAGGGGCCCTGCCCTTCTGATCCTTGCCTGAGCACTGTTAGTATGTCCCAGGTCTGTCTTGCAAATGGTCCCTTGGTGCTTCCCTTTCCAGTTGTTACCCGTGCCCTGTTGCCTGTTCCTGTGTCCCGTGCTGTGTTCTTGTTCCTGTGCCTACTAGTGTTGGAGTCGTGTCTACTGCACCTGCTGTAGTTTGCCACATCCTGTGTCATCTGCCACGTCCAGTGCCATCTTCCACGTCCAGTGTGATCCACCACGTCTGGTGCAACGTGCTGCACCTACTGTCATCTGCCACATCCAGTGTCATCTTCCTCATCCAGTGTGATCTGCCACGTCTGGCTCAACGAGCTGCAACTACCTCCATCCGGGCCAAAGCCTCGGTCACTGTCTGGACTATTCAGGTACCCTTGTGCGGGACTTTGTATTGCTGTGGTGCTCTGTAGTTTGGCCAGCTGCCTCCACGCTACGGCAGTGCAGCCTAGCGGGTTCACATACCCATAGACCGTGACAGTTTCGTTTTTGTGTCGCCATATTTTAAAAGCCATAGCTTTTATTTTTCTTCTGACATAGCTGTATGAGGGCTTTTCTTTTGCGGGACGACTAGTACTTTTTATTGGTACCATTTTGGAGTACATGCGACTTTTTGATCACTTTTTATCAAATTTTTTTGAAGGCAGAATGAACAGTAAACAGCAATTCTGGCATTGATTTTTTTTTTATCTGCGGCGTTTACTGTGCGGGTTAAATAATGCAATCATCTTATATTAGGGGTCGTTACGGAAGCAGCCATACCAAATATGTGTAACATTTCACTTTTTTTCATAATAAAGTACTTTGTAAGGGGAAAAAATGTAAAATACTTCTGTATTGCAGTGTATTATGCTAGGCCATGCCAGAGGCATTTACTAAAGGCAAACTTGGGGGCCTTTGTTAGGCCCCCCAGGCTGCCATAGAAACTATACTCACCCCATGATTGCATCGCGGGATGCAGGTGGGATGAGAGATGCAGTCCCCTCCCTCTAAAACCACTCAGAAGCGGCAGTCGCTATTAAGCACTGCATTTGAGGGGTTAAACATGATCGGAGACCACCTCTAGTGGTCTGAGATCGATTCTCTGAAGCCCCAGGCTGTTAGCAATAGCCCGGGCTTCAGAAGTCCCCCTGCCTGATGCGGCAAAACTTCTTCTGAAGCACTGACATGAAAAGGCGGCGTTTCAGAAAAACTCAGCCTAACGGCTGTACGCTATACGCCCTTCGTTAAGGGGTTAGTGGTTCAGCATACCAATACAGTTTAGACAATTGTATGCTTCCAACTATGTGGGAGCAGTTTGGGGAAGGCTCTTTTCTGTTCCAGTATGACTGTGCCCCAGTGCACAAAACAAGGTCCATAAAGGTATGGTTTGGGGAGTTTGGGGTGGAAGAACTTGACTGGCCCTCACAGAGCCCTGAATTCAGCCCCATCCAACAACTTTGGGATGAACTAGAATGGAGATTGCAAGTCAGGCCCTCTCCTCCAACATCAGTGTCTGACCTCACGAATGCTCTTCTGGACGAATGGGCAAAAATTCCCACAAACACCCTCCAAAATCTTAATCAAAAGATTGGAAGCTGTTTTAGCTACAAAGGGGGACCAACTCCATGTTAATGTCTATGGATTTAAAATGGGATGCCATGAATGCTCCTGTAGGTGTAATGTGTAGGTGTCCCAATACGTTTGTCCATATAGTGTATCTATGTATGTCACAAGCCATGTACCATGCTGGCAGTTGTAGTTTCGCAACAGCTGGAGAACCAGAGGTTTGAGACCACTTCTCTAAGTTACAAATTATTGTAATACATGTTGAAGATTAATAGTGTAATACATAAAAGAATAAAACATAAACAGTGGATTATATAAGCTCACATTGTATAAGGCCCCATGAACACGAACGTAATTTTGGTCCGCAATCACGGACCGTAATTGACGATCAAAATACGGTTCCATTCATTTCTATGGCCCACGTATATTTACAGAAAGGTGTCTGGGCCGTAGAAAGCTTCCGTAAAAAATAGGACATGGTGTATTTTTTTATTTTACGGACTGTGTTCCCATACTTTATAATAGGAGCACGGCCCGCAAATGCGGATGACTGTCCGTCGCCGTAATCACAGACCGGCATTACGGGCACGGTCCTGTGCAACTTTTTTTTCCTATAAACATTGAATATGGGCAAAGTTCTACTAAGGGTGCTTTCATAGACAGTGTTTAGCAGCATTTTCTTTTTTTGCTACGTTTCGTATGTTTCTATGTGGGTAGGGGCAAAAATGCTGTGGCCAGATAATTGTTGTTAGTGGCGTTTTTGGGACATTTTTTTTTAATCACAGCATCGTGAAGGTTTGACTTTTTTCCCCACAAAATGTTTAATATCGCTTGAAAACACCTGGAAAGATACTTTTTTTAAAAAAAACACATGCATAAAATGGCATAAAAACACTTTGTACCGCATTATCACTGATTTTGAATAATTTCTGTCTTGTTATTTTCCAAAAAATTCCTAAAATCTCAGTTGCTTCTGAAGCCATGAATGTGTGTAGTAGTTTAAGCCAGCAAGTAGCCATATTAATAGTTACAATTTATAAAATGAAAATGATATAGATGAAGAAATATGTAATTTGTCAACTTTTATTTAACTGATTCTTTAATGTAACTTGATACTTCATCAATATAACATATTGTGGTGTAAGGATATATTGTATCAAATGAAAATACCCAGCTATGCAGCATTGATAAATTTAGGACAGCTACAAAGGTAGATCATAATTTTAATTATAAAGATATATAGGGTATATGTTTTAATGTGGTAATGTTAGCAGATCACACATCAAATTTTCTAGACTGAAAACCTTTGCTAAATAATTAATTTTAATTTCCATTTATAAATTAGGAGCACTGTTCCAATGGGAGAATTGGATCATTAGTGTAATTTTCTCTTAGCAGCATGTAATAACATTGTTGAATTTCCTTAGCAAATAGTACTTAATTAGATATATTTCAAATAACTTTATAATCTTATTACTGTAGCTGCTTCATTATAAATTGATGTTGAACGTAATTTCATTTACCTGCGAAAAGACTTAACTTAAACACTAAAATGTGTTCGTTTCGTATGCATTTGAAACATAATTTCTTTATTCTCTATGGCATTTACTGGAAAAATACATATTTTTTTAAAACTTATTTCCTGTTAATATTGTGCCAACATATTTTGTAGTGTTGTGCAGAAATTCTTGTTGTGCAGAATATCCAATGTGGCTCACAATCTAAAATTTCCATCTCAAACACACACATATGTTACTTTTTACCCATGAAAGATTTTTTTTTTCCCTTACAGGTCAGAGAAATATGAAGTTTGATATAATGGAAAGAGATGCATAAAATTACATGGGGGGGGGGGGGGTAAACACATTGGATATAAATTTGAAAATAGCACAAGCTCATAATGCTCATTATTCTCATCGATTATATTGATAAAGCATCTGGGCTCCATTTTATAAATAATTTGCTCATAGAATTCAGTTTTCGGTTGGGGGTTGTAATTTCTGCCAGAAAAACTATTGCCAGCCTGTACCAGGTCTGACAAATGATTAATTTATGTGTTTTTTAAATGGCAGTGCTGGCACCAAATCAGGTAATGTCGATGCTAACCGCAAAATGTCCCATTTTGTAAATTAAATCCAAAATTTTAAATAAATAAATGTTTCTTTTTAATTTTATTTAAAACCACAAACCGGTCAGGGAGGAGATGATGTGTAAGCGGATGACATCAAATAGAGTTCATACCTGTTGAAGCAAGCACTTTTTTGCATGCGGATCCTCTAAGTCCCTAATGATCTGTATGCCTCTGTATGCAATTGGAATATGGGGGTTGGAGAGTGGCTGGTTGTGGAGACTGGGAGGTAGCTGTCTAGGCCCAGTGTGCTTGCTTCCAGGTTGAATCAAGAGAGTTGGTTTGTTTTTTTTCAGACAGGAGAATATAAGGAGTATGTATTAAACATATGAGGCAAGTGGAAATAAAAATATTCCCAAGGAAATGTTAGCAATCGTTTCACCCTTCCTTGTGCCGAGTTACAATCTAATTGTAAGAAAGAATAGATCTCCCAAATGTGACAGAAAAAAGGGAGTGATTGTGGGGTTATGTAGGAAGCGGTATTCTGGATCTAGCTTCTGGTGATGTAATGAACTAAACTTGCTTTTTTAAAATAATTCTCATTTAACTAAGTTTGACTACAATATGCTGAAATGTGGTCTCTGAACAGAAATCTTAGGGGGGAAGGGTTTGATTATCTGCACTCTTCATATTTAATTCCAAATCTTTACAGCAGTCGGTATGAACATATTATATCATACACCAGTCTTAATAGAAAGAAAAGTTGCAGTAAAATGCATCACAAAAGCCTCTTAATGAATGTATCACATCCTATGGCCGTCCGTGTGCCAATGACGGTCGACACATGCCATCTATTTCCCCCACATCGGCCATAAAATAAATAAAAATATATTCTTACCTCACCGCTTCTTTTCTGTCCCTCCAGGTCCAATCAGTGTGGCTCATACAATTTCATGACGCTGCCCAGCTTCAGTAAGTTGTATGAGCCACGTCATGCTGAGGGAGCCAGAGGGGAGAAGAGAAGCGGTGAGGTGAGGTGAGTATCATTTTTTTATTATTTATCTTTCCACGGGGGCGGGGATAGTTTGATTGGAGGGGCATCATAGGGGGTTAGCGTGGGCCTTTACCTTGCTACGCACCAAAAATGTACATGTATGCCAGCTAGGTGCTGGAGTAGATTTCAACTATAATTTATGCTAGTTTACGGGCTTAAATCATAGTAAATTTGTCAGGCCCACCCCTTATAACCAAAACCATGCCCCCTTTCCACAAAAGTGGCAAGGGCGATGTAAAAAGGCTAAAAGTAAATAGAATAAATGACTCCTATAGAGTCAGTGCACATTATCACAGGCTGAATTATAAATGTGAGTCCTGTAAGTAATCTAACAATGACAGTTTCTTCAAATATAATATATTTGTGCTGTGTAAATAAAGATGCTACACAACAGTGCTACACAAGAGTTCCCATATATTGGCCGATTTGGGTCCCATTTCGGTCTGAATAAATTCGGACCGAAACAACAGGACGTCCTGAGGTATCCTAATACTGTTTATTAACATTTAAACATTTAAATTTTAATTTCCGCTGCGTTTCCCGTGGTCTTTGACCGACTTTCAAAAGTCGCTTAATGACCGCAAATAACCCCTAAGTGCAGGGACTCCATCATTACAGGAGCCACCCGAAATGCGTCAACTCACCTCTCCAGCTCAAGCGATACTTCCCTGGCAGAGTAAACTAGCCAATGACTTCCCATTGGCTGGTTTACATCACGTGACCCAGGTTACTAGAGTTCATTTTCCTACTTTTGAAAGAGGCATTAAAGTCATGTCACTTTTCTATCTTATTCCTCAAGGCCAATGATGTTGTTTTAGCTAAAAAATGTGAATTATATCTGTCACCTCATATGACATTGCCCTAAGTTTTCATCTAGATGGTTTTGTATGCACTCTATGATGAAACAATATCATGTTTAGCATGTAGAATATTATTTGCTGCTCTAGCTCTTTTTCTTTTATTATTGATGTAAAGAAATATTAAACAGTCTGACAACCCTAGAAACATTTTTTTAAACTTTCTTATCAGATTTTTCATACTTTGTTATCTCTGCTTACTTGTCAGTTGAATACATTTTATATTAAATATGAATTTTTTACTAATAAATAAATAAATCTTAAAGGTTTCTAGAGATTCCTCATAAGAGATAAAAAATTCATTTTTTTCTGCATTTCCGATAAAATTTAAGCACAATATATGCCAAAACTGTGACTTTCATCCATTCTGGGAAATAGACTATCAAGCGCAATGTACTAGATTTACATGTAATCAATTTGTTAATGGACAGTGTAAAAAATGTGGTCTTAAATAACAGACAAGCTCATTTTTTTTAGTAATTTGTGCACTTTGGATTTGAGTTCTTTGTCTATAACTCCAATTTTACTCGGCACAAAATACAAGAATGAAAATTTAATCAATAAAATTAGTCACCCAGCAAAAAACAAAACAGGCCATACAACGTCCTGCAACCTCCTCACTTCAGCAATCAACGGGAAAGATTTGCTACATGATACTATTATGCTGGTTTTATCTTTGAAAGATTTCTTTGATATCCTAGATAGCTTCTGTGTGATGCTGAAATAGCATTTACACTTCAGAATTGAGAATCCATGTAATGACGGGATTTACAGAGCTTTTTCTTCTGCTTTTGATACTTACAAACATAAGTACAGTATCTGACATTGGAGACATATGGAATATAAAAGATAACTTGAAACAATTTAGACAGACCTATTTAAAAAAAAAAAAAAAGAAAGAAAAACAGAGAAATTTATTATAATGTATAATTGAGTTGGAAAAATTTCTTCAGTCCATTAGATGCCAAAGACAAATACTTATTCCATGGGGTTTTCCATTAAAAAACGAGTCTCAACACTGAGGTTGACCTTCAGATCAGAGCAATGTGCAGCCAACTTACAGAGAGTTTATTGTAACACCAATTGGGCCAGATTTACTAATACTGTCTGAGTTTTAGACAGCGTAAACTTACACAAGACAGTCAGAAAATGTGCCAAATTTATCAAAGTGGTGCATGCTGTATGATATATTTGGATCGTCTTGCTAGATATACTAGACACTATTCTCTTCTGTGTCACTCTTCTCTTCTGTGTCATATTTTAAGTCATGCCCCCTTCCTCGATAAGCCACACCCTCTTGTTGAGCTGGTTGAAAAAAGTGTCAAACAGTTAATAAATGTGGAGCATGTACGCCAGAATTCTGACTCACTTTGAGTAGTAAATCTGCCCCATTGATTGCAACTAAAAGGTGGCCGCACAGTTATGTCCTCTTGAAATTTCAGGATTAGAATCTTAAGGCATTATTCATACGCAGCAAAACCAAAAAAAGATGTGTAAACATGTCCAAAACACTAGTGTTTTTGTAAAGAGCTTTTAAAACCACAGGCATTTTGTATGCATTTTCGTTGTGTTTTTTTACGTGTTTTGTGCACATGCGTTTTTTTCGTAATTAGGAATACGATCAACTCTGGGAATTAGGCATGTTTTTGACGTATTTTACATGCCAAAGAATTGAACTGACGATTCTTTTTTTTACACGATGCCTTTTTTTAAACACGCGCGCGTAAAAAAAGTAGTCGTATGCACTAATGAGGCTCTTTCCCATTGATGTCAATGGGAGGCTCAAAGAGGCTCTGTCACCACATTATAAGTGCCCTATATTGTACATGATGTGATCGGTGCTGTAATGTAGATTATAGCAGTGTTTTTTATTTAGAAAAACTATCATTTTTGACTGAGTTATGACCTATTTTAGCTTAATGCTAATGACTTTCTCAATGGACAACTGGGCGTGTTTTACTATATGACCAAATGGGCGTTGTGGATGAAGTGTATGACACTGACCAATCAGTGTCATACACTTCTCTCCATTCATTTACACTTTAGACAGCGATATAGCTATATCACTATGTGCAGCCACATAAAAACACTATAACGTGACTGCCGTGTCCTGACAATGAATATACATTACCTCCAGCCAGGACGTGATGTGTGTTCAGAATCCTGACCACTTTTCTGCACGTCTCTGTGAGACTACAGCACAGCACAGCGAGATCTCGCTGTAAATGACAGTTTACAGCGTAATCTCGTGAGACTACGCCTGCTATGCTGTAAATCACAGAGAAGTGCAGAGAAGTGGTCCGGATTCTGAATACACATCACGTCCTGGCTGGAGGTAATGTGTATTCATTCTCCTGACCACTTCTGTAGCGTCTGTGTGATTTACAGCACAGCACAGCGAGATCTCGCTGTAAATGACAGTTTACAGCGTAATCTCGCGAGACTACGCCTGCTGTGCTGTAACTCACAGAGACGCTACGGAAGTGGTCAGGATTCTGAATACAAGTCACGTCCTGGCTGGAGGTAATGTATATTCATTATCAGGACACTGCAGTAATGTTAGTGTGTGTGTGTATGAGGCTGCACATAGTGATATAGCTATATCGCTATCTGCAGTGTAAATAAATGGAGATAAGTGTATGACGCTGATTGGTCGCTGATTGGTCACTGATTGGTCAGCGTCATACACTTCTCTCCACAATGCCCACTTGGTCATATAGTAAAACACGTCCAGTTGTTCATTGAGAAACTCATTACCATAAAGCTAAAATAGGTCATAACTGTCAAAAATGATTGTTTTTGTAAATAAAAAACACTGCTGTAATCTACATTACAGCGCCGATCACATCATGTACAATACAGGCCACTTATAATGTGGGGACAGAGCCTCTTTAAACCGCGTCAAATACATGCCTTATTCTGTTTATCAGTTGGAGTACTAGATGTCAAACCCCCATCAATGTGACTCTTATGCCATCTCTGATTGACGCCTTATTATAGTTTATTTTTTTAATTTTTTTTTGTCTGAAAACTCCTTTACACATTTGAACATATGTATTTGTCCATTTGTATAGGGATTAAGGAATTTTGACATGCTGATTGAGAGCACCACTAAAGGAAACAGAATTGGAGGAAGCTCCTATCTCTTCATTTGTTTTTAATACACTTTATTCAATAAAATCACATCACAGTAAACAACATAGACATATTAGGTTTATGGTGATAGGTGAATGGCGTAAAAAAAAATCTCTAATTGCTTTTTTTCTACATTGTTCCCATAATAAAAGTTAATCTAAAAAAATTGCTTATACTGTATTTCTGTATTGCAAAATGTCACCCAACAAAAAACTACCACACGTCTTATAAAAACCTAGGTCAACATAAAAATAAAAAAGTTGTGGCTGTTAGAAAGGGGAAAGGCAAAAACAGTAAAACTCTACTGGCTTTTAGCACCCAAATTTGCGGCATGCAGCTGCATCTCTTAGGGTATGTTCACACGTGGTATTATTCACTTTGGTAAAAATGACAACAAAAAAACACAGAAAAAAAAGCATGTCCAGCTCTGTATCGGAAATATAGAGCTCAAACTGCTGGAAAGATTTATTAAGATATTATTTAGCACCGAATTTTAAACAATTAAAAACACAAAATGGTGTCCCAGAGTTGACATTCCCATTAAACCTTTATTGTATAGGCAAAAATGCTTTGAAATATAAAAGTATTTAATGCTTTATAGTTAAAAAGTTAAAATCAAAAGTAAAGGTTCTGTTTGTAACACACAACAAAAAGGTTAATAAATACGTAATATAGTAAACATAAAATTATTTCATAGGCACTATTACTTGGTTAACACAATTGTATGGGTAATTATGTTAGCTTGATATTGCTCTGCTGGCACCACTCTGTACTGCATGTATGATGTGGCCCTAGACTGGTTACGAAATGATTGACAAGCGTGACCAGAACAATAAAGCATTTTATTGCTTTCCTCAGGATCAACTGGAGTTGGTAAACATGAATGGTTCATGTCAATGAACTTATATACTCTTCTTAAAGGTTTTGTCTAGGATCAAGAAAAAACAGACCTAGAGGGGAAATGGCATAAAATAATAAAATAAGCATTACTCCATTTAACCCCCCCCCCACCGCTTTAGCGACGCCACACCTGTTTTCCTGCCAGTCATTGTTTTCTAAGCTGCAGCCATGATGTCACGTCGACACACGTGACCACTGCAGCCAATCAGTGGCCTCATTAGTGGCTACAGCGGTCACGTATATTGACGTGACATCATTGCTGCAGCTCAGTAAACAGAGACCGGTGGAGATTTGAATGGTAAGTAATGCTTCTATTATTATTTTGGCATTTTCCCACTATTGGTCTGTTTTTACTTTATCCTTTTAACTCAATAAATATATTACGGTTTCACTTTTATATTGTTTGAATGCTCATCAGTGATAGAATACTATTTTATAAGGTATGGCACTATCATTTTTGGCAGTGATTTGGTTAAACTCTTGCATTTCCAACAGGATTTTTTTGCTGACAGTTCATTGGAGGATTGTTAGATTAGAACAAGTATATACTCCTTCTAGATGCCTAACTGTCTTTTTGTGGTTGACAGATCTTACTGCTAACTAGAAGACTTTCAAAAAAGGCTTTCAGCATCTCTCCGTGTTTAATCCTAAATCACTGCTGTGCTTATTCCAGGTTTATAATGGACTTGTCTGGAAATGTACATCCCCGTTATGTATAGGAAAGAGTCTGTAGGATGCTTTGATGTGTTTCTGTTTGTGGTTTAAAAGTAGTGAGAATAGCACCCTGTGAAGACATAAAATATAAAGCATAATAGAGAGGGCTTCTTTAGTTGTGTACTTACATTTTTATAGGCACTTCAGAATGGATTTTAGTACTTTTTCGGAGTCAGATTACTGTATGCACATTTTTTTTCTGGGAATACCTATTGGTATGACTAAGCTGCAGACACAAAGGTCTGTTATAGTGAATCAAGGACCAGGTTTTCAACATGACCCATGCAAATAAAACTTAATTTTTCATCAAACTAAGTGGTTTATGTAGAAATGTGGATGTGTTAGAGAAGAATGGCAGATAAAGGTAGAATTGATGTAGTGGCAAAACATTATCCATACAATAAAAAACAAGATTTTAGTTTGTGACATGTTACATAATTGGTGGGTTGAAGTCCATCAAGTTCAATCTTTTATATACAGTTTACAAAACCCTGTTGAGGAAAGCAAAAACCATCCTTGAAATGGTATAAATAAATTTGCAAAAAAGTGAAAAAAAATCTTTCATGACTTTAACTAACAACTTACTACTGTAGTGATAATGGGAGATTTTAATTATCGGGATATTAATTGGTGTCATGGTTCGGCTTCAACTGCATTCAACTGCAAAGGGGAGACATTTCCTCAACCTGTTGCAGGAAAATTTTATGTGCCAGTTTGTGGAAGACCCGACTAGAGGTGAAGCTCTGTTGGATCTGGTCATTTCTAATAATGCAGAGCTTGTTGGGAATGTCAATGTTCGTGAAAACCTTGGTAACAGTGATCATAATATAGTTATATTTTACCTATACTGTAAAAAACAAACGCAGGCTGGGAGGGCAAAAACATTTAATTTTAAGAAAGCCAATTTCCCCATTATGAGGGCGGCAATTCAGGATATAGACTGGGAAAAACTAATGTCAAATAATGGGACAAATGATAAATGGGAGATTTTCAAATCTACTTTGGGTAATTATAGTGCAAAATTTATTCCTACAGGTAACAAGTATAAACGACAAAAATTAAACCCCACATGGCTTACACCTTCTGTGAAAGGGGCAATACATGACAAAAAAAGGGCATTTAAAAAATACAAATCTGAGGGTACATCTGCAGCCTTTGTAAAATATAAAGAGCTTAATAAAATCTGTAAAAATGTAATAAAATCAGCAAAAATACAAAATGAAAGGCAGGTGGCCAAGGATAGTAAAACAAATCCTAAAAAATTCTTCAAGCATATAAATGCAAAAAAGCCCAGGTCTGAACATGTAGGACCCTTAGATAGTGGTAATGGGGAGTTGGTCACAGGGGATCAAGAGAAGGCAGAGTTACTAAATGGGTTCTTTAGCTCTGTATATACAACTGAAGAAAGAGCAGCTGATGTAGCCGGTGCCGGTGCTGTTAATATATCAGTTGATATACTGAATTGGATGAATGTAGATATGGTCCAAGCTAAATTAAATAAAATAAATGTACACAAGGCCCCGGGACCAGATGGGTTACACCCTAGAGTTCTTAAAGAGCTTAGTTCAGTTATTTCTGTCCCCCTCTTCATAATATTTAGAGAGTCTCTCATGAGTGGTATAGTGCCAAGGGACTGGCGCAGGGCAAATGTGGTGCCTATTTTCAAAAAGGGCTCTAGGTCTTCGCCGGGTAATTATAGACTAGTAAGCTTAACATCAATTGTGGGGAAAATGTTTGAGGGGCTATTGAGGGACTATATACAGAATTATGTGACAATAAATAGTATTATAAGTGACAGCCAGCATGGTTTTACTAAGGACAGAAGCTGTCAAACCAACCTGATTTGTTTTTATGAACAGGTAAGCAGAAGCCTAGACAGAGGGGCCGCTGTGGATATAGTGTTTTTGGACTTTGCAAAGGCATTTGACACTGTCCCTCATAGACATCTAATGGGTAAATTAAGGACTATAGGTTTAGAAAGTATAGTTTGTAATTGGATTGAGAATTGGCTCAAGGACCGTATCCAGAGAGTTGTGGTCAATGATTCCTACTCTGAATGGTCCCCAGTTATAAGTGGTGTACCCCAGGGTTCAGTGCTGGGACCACTATTATTCAACTTATTTATTAATGATATAGAGGATGGGATTAATAGCACTATTTCTATTTTTGCAGATGACACCAAGCTATGCAATATAGTTCAGACTATGGAAGATGTTTGTGAATTGCAGGCAGATTTAAACAAACTAAGTGTTTGGGCGTCCACTTGACAAATGAAGTTTAATGTAGATCAATGTAAAGTTATGCATCTGGGTACGAAAAACCTGCAAGCATCATATGTCCTAGGGGGAGCTACACTGGGGGAGTCAATTGTTGAGAAGGATCTGGGTGTACTTGTAAATCATAAATTAAATTTCAGCATACAGTGTCAATCAGCTGCTTCAAAGGCCAGCAAAATATTGTCGTGTATCAAAAGAGGCATGGACTCGCGGGACAGGGATGTAATATTACCACTTTACAAAGCATTAGTGAGGCCTCATCTAGAATATGCAGTCCAGTTCTGGGCTCCAGTTCATAGAAAGGATGCCCTGGAGTTGGAAAAAATACAAAGAAGAGCAACGAAGCTAATAAGGGGCATGGAGAATCTAAGTTATGAGGAAAGATTAAAAGAACTAAACCTATTTAGCCTTGAGAAAAGACGACTAAGGGGGGACATGATTAACTTATATAAATATATGAATGGCGCATACAAAAAATATGGTGAAATCCTGTTCCATGTAAAACCCCCTCAAAAAACAAGGGGGCACTCCCTCCGTCTGGAGAAAAAAAGGTTCAACCTGCAGAGGAGACAAGCCTTCTTTACTGTGAGAACTGTGAATCTATGGAATAGCCTACCGCAGGAGCTGGTTACAGCAGGGACAGTAGATTGCTTTAAAAAAGGCTTAGATCATTTCCTAGAACAAAAAAATATTAACTGCTATCTGTAGAAATTTTTTACTTCCCCTTTCCCATCCCACTTCCCCTTTCCCATCCCTTGGTTGAACTTGATGGACATGTGTCTTTTTTCAACCGTACAAACTATGTAACTATGTACTATGTAACTATCACTAAAAGAGAAATAGCGAGCACCACAGCTTTATGCCAAATATTGAAAACAGTTTTGAAGACAATTTTTTTTCATAAATCAATGTTTTATTTAAAAAAAAAAAAAAGAAACTCTGAGATACAGCTTTTATGTACCCTATACACATAGAAGCTGTATCTTGTCTTCAAAGCTGAATCCTTCAGGACAACTGGACTGACAGCTCAACAGAAAACTGTTCCTGCATGTCTCTGACCCACAGAATCCAGCTGTTATCGATCACATCTGACTTCATGTGATAATCCTGGAGGAAATCTGAGAGTGGGACTATTGTTCACTGGTACACTTTTTTGCATACACTGTTTCATTTATTTTGATATATTTTGGATTTGATTCTACATATCTTACTACTTAACAGGCACTCTATCATTTGGACCTTACCCCTGATGAAGCAGGTAATATGGTGATATGCATGGGATCCTCATATTCTCATGGAACCACAGGCATAACCAACCCCTTGTCTGGCACATGTTTGTGCATTTTTAGGCTGGATTCAGACGAGCATGTTCGGTCCGTAAAGGACGGAATGTATTTCGGCTGCAAGTCCCAGACCGAACACACTATGTAGCGTCGTACATAACTATGATGCTAGGAGCCCGGCTCCCTGCAGTGTGTTCGGTCCGGGACTTGCGGACGAAATACGAAATACGTTCTGTCCTTTATGGACCGAACATGCTCGTGTGAATCCAGCCTTAAATGTTCTTAACTTTGTCTGTTTTCTTTGTATTTCAGAATCTAATAAGAAAGTGACTTGATTTGTATAAGAGGTGCAGTCTAATATACGCCTTCCCTTATCTTTCATTTTTCTTGTCACTTTACTGGCAATCGGACAAATCCCTGGATCAACACTTCATTGATTTCAGTAACCCTGTATATTGTGCTTGTCAAGGAAGATGTCTTATTCCCACTTAAATATATAAACACTTTTATCCATTATCACATCATGTGGCAGTAGGTTCCATAACTTTACAGTTCGGACAGTAAGGACATACTTGCTGATTTTTCGATGAAATTGCACTTTCTTTAACTGTGAGCAATGAGCACAAGTGTTCTCTCTGGTGTCCTTAGGCTACATTCACACGAGCATATCAGGTGCACACATGTGAAAAACGCACGCGAATCTGGTCTGTGTTTGTTGTGATATGCATCAGGGTGCTTTGCGAGTGGCATGCGTTTTTCACGCACTTGCAGAGCACATATTTTATTTTTTTTATTAAATCTAATTGATACGCAAATCACGCACTGCACACGAATGTGCATCCATGTGCGGTGCATGGTTTTCACGCACCCATTGACTTCAATGTGTGTGTAGGTGCGCGAAAACGCACCAATTAAGGGCATGCAGTGAGTTTTACGCAGTGGACTCTCGCTGCGTGAAAATTCACGCATGTGTTAATGGCCCCATTAAAATTAATGGGTTCGTGTGCTGTGCGTAATTTCCATGCGCAACACACAGACGTTATTCACACTCATGTGAATGGGCCCTTAAAGAGCGTGACTTATCAGATTGCTTTTGAAAGATACCATTTACATATTTATATGAAGATATAAATTTGGTATAGGGATACAAATCATGATACAAATGTGAATGTAATTTAGCACATTTTCATATGTAACCACTTGCCGATTTATGCTGAATATGCGCATCATACTGATTGCACGGCCACTGTAAGGGTATATTCACACGGCCTATTTTCGGCAGTTTTTTGGGCTGTAAACGCTCGAAAAACGGTCAAAAAATTGGAGGCAGAACGCCTCCAAACATCTGCCCATTGATTATAATGGGAAAAACGGTGTTCTGTTCCGATGGGCCGTGTTATTTACGCGGCCGTTTTGAAAAACGGCCGCGTAAAAAAACGGCCTTGCAAAAAAGAAGTGCAGGTCACTTCTTGGGACGTTTTTGGAGCTGTTTTTCATTGACTCTATGGAAAACAGCTCCAAAAACGGCCGTAAAATACGCCGCGAAAATTGCGAGTGGCTTAAAAAACATCTCAAAATCAGGAGCTGTTTTCCCTTGAAAACAGCTCTGTATTTTCAAACGTTTTTGAGTTTGCATGTGAACATACCCTTACTGTGCCCATGCGAACAAGAGGGAGACAATGGCTGTAGCACACAGTCGCAGCCCAGCACTAATGACAGAGATCAGAGATACCTCTGATCTCAGTTGTATAACCCATTGTATATGCCATTGTATAACCCATTGTATATGCCACTAAAAACGGCCGAAAAATCGGAAGCAGAACGCCTCCAAACATCTGCCCATTGATTTCAATGGGAAAACGGCGTTCTGTTACGATGGGGTGTTTTTTACACGGCCGTTTTTCAAAACGACCCCTTAAAAAAATAGCCGTTTTTGGAGCCGTTTTTCATAGACTATAGAAAAACAGCTCCAAAAACGCCCATTAAAAATGCTGCGAAAAACGCGACTTTGATTAAAAAAACGTCTGAAAATCAGGCGCTGTTTTCCCTTGAAAACAGCTCCATATTTTCCGACATTTTTTATTTTGTGCGTGCACATACCCTAAGGGCATGGCCAGACGTTGCGGAATTGCTCTGGAAATCCACAGCGGACATTTTCTCCATTGGTTTCCACACCTTTTTAGTTAGGTTCGTGCACACGTTGCGGAAAACTCCACTGCGGACCATAGGCTGCGGTGCGGAATTTTGTGTCCGCAGCATACACTGGCTGTTGCGGACGTGTAGCGGACTTATTGCGGAATTTCTCCATTGACTTCAATGGAGATTCAAAATTCCGCAATGAAATCCGCAGATGTTATGTGTGTTGCGTTGCGGATTGGTTTTACGAACAGGATATTTCTTCATTCTGGCTGGAGCTATGTATTTCTAGGTCTATAGCCAGACTGAGATGAAATGTGTTAAAAGACAGCAGGAAGTACTCTTCACCTGAAAACGCAACGGCTAATCCACATCAATTTACTGCACATTTTAGAACCTGCAACGCAGATTATGTGCGGCATTGATGCGGACAGTGTCTGCAGAAATACGCCACGTCTGGCCATGCCCTAAGGGTTGTCTGACCTTATTTCCTGAAGTCAGAGCATACTTACAGTATGTCCTAACAACTGCCTGTGTACTATCAATACATGAATCATAAATATATACCAGTGCATTATAGTTAAAAAATAAAAATCCCACCACAGGATTAAAAACAGAAGTAATCTTTTAAAAAAAAAAAAAAATAGTAAAAGAATGACAAAAACGCATTTTTTTTTTACAGTAATCAAACTTTATTAAATGTAAGTTACAAAACATGAAATAATATAGATATATTTGGTATCCTCATAACCATAACAACCTTTACAATACATTTATAACATAATTTATGATAATCAATGCATTATTATTATTCACACATAACTTCAAATTATTTTGGGACAACAACTGCATCATTATCATCATTGCTTTCACTTCACCTCTCCATTTCTACTAGGATCCGGCTCCTTGATTGTGTCCTTCATTATCCTCCAAGTCACCACCTACCTCTAACTCAGTTAAATTAGAGGTCACCACTTTTTGTCCACCCATTGATCTTAAACTGACAAGGACACCACTGCTTATAACACTGCCATCTTTGCTTTTAGTAATGCCCTCTGCCTTAGAGATTGCACTACCACTCTTTTCCACCTCCCTAACAATCCCAAGTGGTTGTTTACACTAGTCACATTCTTATATTCACAAATTTCCAACTGTTGATGATCTATGGACATTTTGGTAAAGAGTTCTCCTATACCAAAAAAACATATAGTGTACTCCTTCTACGACTGCTGCTGATCAATGATTCTGATATCTTTGTATTTGGGCATTGCTAGGCAATGTTTTTGGTCTGAATCTGGATTTGGTCATCATTTAGCTTTGCCTGGTTAATTAGGGCAGAGTACATTTCTTGGGCCTATACATATACTTCAGGCCTAGATTAGTCAGGTGCCGGTTATACTGTTTCTGGCATGTGCTAATTCTTTCCAGATTCTTGTTCGAGACTTTGCCCTTGTCTAGTGTTTGTTTGTACTATGGGACCTGTTGGTCCTCTGACAGATCTAGTGTTTATAAAGTGATTTTATGTGTATCCTGGGATCAGTAGTTCCACTGGTTTGTTTGCCTTTCCTGTGTGTTTCGTCTGTTGCCAAGCTGTTGTCTTAGGCTGGGTTCACACGACCACATTAACGTCCGTAACGGACGGATGTATTTCGGCCGGAAGTCCCGGACCGAACTCAGTGCAGGGAGCCAGGCTCCTAGCATCATAGTTATGTATGATGCTAGGAGTCCCTGCCTCGCTGCAGGACAACTGTCCCGTACTGTAATCATGTTTTCAGTACGGGATAGTAGTTCCACGTAGAGGCAGGGACTTCTAGCATCGTACATAACTATGATGCTAGGAGCCCGGCTCCCTGCACTGAGTTCGGTCCGGGACTTCCGGCCGAAATACGTCCGTCCTTTACGGATGTTATTGTGGTCGTGTGAACCCAGCCTTACCCTGCTATGGGACAGTATTTAGATAGGGTCAGTGAGTGTTGTAAGCTATTGCACACTGTCTATTCGTCTTTTTACTGCTTGCAAGCTATTCATCAGCCATCTTCTCCATTTGTGCATGGTCTCAATCTCCTACTGTTCGATGTTCGAGTGTACTCGTCCACTGGTGAGTTACTTGTGGCTTTAGTTTTCTGTCAGTGTTGATATGTGCTTCACCCATGTGATAGCGATTGTCTGATGTTGCGGCCTTGAGCGCCACTAGAGCGATAACATTATAACCAGCCTCTCCGGAAGCCACATTATGTCTGATCCTAATCCTGGGCAGAGTTTGACTGATCAGATTCAGACCTTGGGGTCGGTGATACAAGTTGTAGCTCGTTTGGTTTCTCAGTAACAACTTACTCATAATATGCAGGGGGGTGATGTTACTTCTGCGGCTTGTGCTGAACCTCATATAAATTTACCTAACCATTTTTATGGCAATCGTTCTCAGTTTAGACATTTTTGTGAGAGATGTAGACTGTACTTTTCTTTGAGGCCTAGATCTACGCGGTCAGAGACCTAGAGCGTTGAAATTATTACGACTCTGATGCAAGGGGATTCTAAATTTTGGCCTTTTAGTCTTAGGCCTGGAGATCCTGCATTACTAAGTGTGGAAGAATTCTTGTCAGCTTTGGGGGTTCTCTATGATGACCCAGATGCAGCTACTTCAGCGGCTGCACATCTTCAGGCTTTAAAACATGGAGACAGGACAGTTGAGGAATATTCAGCAGAATTTACATGGTGGGTGTCACAACCATGCTGGATGTGGAACCACTGGGCCACTCCGGCGTAACTATATACAGTATATATATATATATATATCAGTCACTTGGTCACAGGTACCTGGATGGCCGGTTGGTTGCCGGATATCGGATGCTGGCTTGTGCTGGATTATCGGAAGCTGATTTGTGCTGGATTACCGGAGGATGGTTTGTGCTGGATTATCAGAAACTGGTTTGTGCTGGATTATCGGAAGCTGGCTTGTGCTGGGTTATCAGAAGATGGCTTGTGCTAAATTATCGGAAGCTTGCTTGTGCTGGATTATCGGACTGTCACCCACACTGGACATGGATACAGAAGTCATCACGGACACAGGGCTTGACACGGACACGGATACTGAAGTCGTCACGGACACAAGACTTGACACGGATATGGGACATGGATACTGAAATCGTCACGGACCCAGGATTTAACACGGACACCGGACATGGATACTGAAGTCGTCACGGACGCTGGATACAGGAAGAGACTATGGAACCTTTACATACTAACACAAGGTTAGAACAACATTGCTCAGGCACTGAGGAAGTGGGTATAGTTCCTTATAAAGTCCATGGTGCGCTGGGATAGATTGGGAGCAATATTTCTGGTGTGCAAGCTGGTCCTTTAAGACAGGGGAAGAGAAGGAGGCTGCTTTATGTCATCCTATTGATGTCTCTTTTCCTAGTGTGGCTGAGGAGGAACCCAATGCAACTGGGTCACCTGACGCTCTCTAAGGCAGAGAACGATTGGAGAAGATGCTTAGATTTTTGTTTATATTCGGCAAAGAGGGAAATATTGTGTTGTTGCCCTCTAAGATTGAATAGGAGAGCATATCTTTGCATATATAGGCCTTTGCTGATTCTAGTGCTGCAGCATATTTTTCTAGACTTTTATTTGGCCAAGAAGTTGGGTATTACTCCTGTACCGTCTTTCATCATTCCTCCTGATGAAATTGTGACAAGGCTAACACAGGATATTTTTTATGTACTTTTGCAGGCTAAATCTCAGGAACATCCAGAGAAAACACCTAATGACCTACTGTTCTTTTAGAGTGTCATGGTAGTAAGTTGGCGTGTCATCCAGGTATCACTAAAATGTGTAAGACCTTGTCTTGCTCTTTTTGGTGGTCAGATTTGATGATAGATGCGGAAAGGTTTGTTGGGGAATCTGACATCTGTGCTCGCAATAAGACATCTAGAGCATTACCTTTTGGTCAGTTAAAGCCCTTACCCGCTCCCAGGAAACCATGGACTTTATTGTCAAGTTGCCCAAATCCGGGGAGAGAAATACTATTTTGATTGTTGTAGACAGGTTCAGTAAAAAGGCCCATTCCTTACCCTTGTCTGGCTTGCTCTCTGGTAGTAAGCTGGCTAGTCACTTTGTTCAACAAGTAGTGAGACTTCATGCTATTCCTGAAAATATTGTATCTGACAGTTTGTGGCTAGATTTTGTAACGCTTTTTGTGCAAAAAAAATAGTTATTGATTTGGGTTGCTCCACTGCTATCAACCACAGACCAATGATCAGACTGAAAGAATGAACCAGACATTAGAGCAATATATCCGGTGTTATGTTTCAGAACTACATGATGATTGGGTCCAGTTTTTGCCGTGGGCATGGTTTGCTTATAACAATTTGCATCCTGCATCCATTAATGTCTCTCCATTTTTCTGTAATCATGTATTTTACCCCAAAGCATCTTCATTTACCAACAGTCTGGGGTTTGACATTCCATTGCTCAGACTGAGGATGTTGAAGTCAGTGTGGAGTAAAGTTCATGGGGTTTTAGGCTCAGCTGCCCCTAGTACTAAATGCAAGTTTGATTGCCACCGCAGGCCACATAAGTTCAAAGGTGGAGAAAGATTGTGGTTGTCCACCAAAAACATCCGGTTAAGACAACCATGTGGCAAGTTGGGGCTTAGATTTATTGGTTCTTTTAACATTTTGAGACAAATTAATCCAGTTTCCTTTATGTTGAATTTACCACAAAGCATTAGGAAACCTAGACCTTTTCATAGTTCTCTTTTTAAGCCTGTTTCTACATTCAGAAGGGCGATCTGTAGACTTTCTCCTGTTTTAGTCCATGGTCAGCCTGAGTATGTGGTCTGAGAATTGAGTATAGGAGAGGGGAATGGGGACAAGAGTGTGGTCTATTAATAAATAACTTTTATTGGTTTATTAAAATGAAACAAATAGGATTAAGATGCCTGAAGTGCAAAGAGGGTATGTGTGAGTGACCCCCAAACTCAGATACCCCAAGGCCAATTGGGTAGTGTACCAATTTATGTTGAACTGCCAAATGAATTAAGCTGCTGTCTGTATGAAAAAGTTGTCTGTCGTGTTTAGAGACCTGTGGGGATTGTTCCTGTATGAAATCACACAGCAATAGATTATAACAATTATAAGCAATTCTGTTACTATACACCCGACGCGCTTTTCGCCAGCATTCTGGCTTCTTTTAGGGGTGGCTGCCTCGCTCTCTACCACAAGCAGGTGGAGCTAACTAAACTCACACCCTGCTGACTTGCTAGGGTCTGTTTGCCACACAGTTCACACTGCACGACTACTCTACAGCACCGTCCCAGTCACACACTTGGGCTTTGCGCTATTTAGACTAAAGAATCTTGGTATCAACTATGTCAGCCCAGTAACAGAATTGCTTATGATTGTTATAATCTATTGCTGTGTGATTTCATACAGAAACAATCCCCACAGGTCTCTACACATGACAGACAGCTTTTTCATACAGACAGCAGATTAATTCATTTGGCAGTTCAACATAAATTGGTACACTACCCAATTGGCCTTGGGGTATGTGAGTTTGGGGGTAACTCACACATACCCTCTTTGCACTTCAGGCATCTTAATCCTATTTGTTTCATTTTAATAAACCAATAAAAGTTATTTATTAATAGACCACACACTTGTCCCCATTCCCCTCTCCTATACTCAATTCTCTGCTTATCTAGGTGGTGCACACCATTGTGGTCTATCTGTCACACACTAACTGTGCGATAGGTGATCTTCTACCCATTACCTGAGTATGTGGTCCAGAGGATCCTTGATTCTAAGTGGTGTAGCAGACAACTCTATTATCTTATTAATTGACAGGTCTATGGCCCAATGGAAAGGTCCAGGGAATGGGCTAGAAACATCCATGATTGATAAGTGCCTTTCCAGATAAACCCAGGATTAAGGACTCTTCAGCCTGACTTGAAGGGGGAGTAATGTTATGATTAGCAGCAGGACTTCTGCTAATGAATGATACTGTTATTTCTGTGTTTGGGCATTGCTAGGCAATGCTTTTGGTTTGAATCTGGATTTGGTCATCATTTAGCTTTGCCTGGTTGATTAGGGCGGAGTACCTTTCTTTCTTTTATATACCTTTCCACTTGTTGTTCTTGCACTCCTCCCACTCTGCCCTGGGTGATTCTAATCAGTTCAATGCTGGATCCTACCATCCCCAGGTATATATGTGGGCTTAGTCCCAGTTCTGGGTGTATGTGCAGTGTAGGTTCCCACCTTACAGAGGTCGCCTTGTCGTGGCAGGTGGGCTAACACTTTTTGATCAAAATGTGCACTAAGAACCTCCCTATTTGTAGGTAGATTTAGCTTTAGTGCATATCTATTTATATTTAGTGGTTTAGGTGGCATTAGTGTTGCAGGGTGCTGTCGCCATTTTTTTATATCTGCTGTATATCTGCAGTCATAGGTGTTCTTGCACCTGCGTATTTTGTATCATTTAGTTGGAATGTGCTATTCAATTTTTGTTGTGTTTATGGTATCCATATATGTGGGGTTAGTGACGGCCTCCACTTGTTGTTCTTGCACTCCTCCCATTCTGCCCTGGGTGATTTTAATCAGTTCAATGCTGGATCCTACCATCCCCAGGTATATATGTAGGCTTAGTCCCAGTTCTGGGTGTATGTGCAGCGTAGGTTCCCACCTTACAGAGGTCGCCTTGTCGTGGCAGGTGGGCTAACACTTTTTGATCAAAATGTGCACTAAGAACCTCCCTATTTGTAGGTAGATTTAGCTTTAGTGCATATCTATTTATATTTAGTGGTTTAGGTGGCATTAGTGTTGCAGGGTGCTGTCGCCATTTTTTTATATCTGCTATATATATAAATATATATATATATATATATATATACTTTAGGCCTGGGTTACCCATGTGCTGGTTATACTGTTTCTGGCATGTACTAACTCTTTCCAGATTCTTGTTTGTGACTTTGCATTCAGATAGGGTCTGTGGGTGCTTTATACTCTTGCCTACTGTCTATTCGTCTGTTAACTACTAGAATGCTATTTATCTGCCATCTATTCCATTTGTGTATTGTCTCCATCTTCTACTGCCTTCAGTGTTTGGTTGCCCTTCCATTGGTGAGTTACTTGTGCCTTTAATTTTCTGTCAGGTTTGATGTGTACTTCACCCATGAGATAGCGATTTTCTGGTGTTGTGGTCTTGAGCACCACCAGCGGTATAACAACTCCTACAACCTATGCCTAATTGGCTGTCAGCACATGAGGTAGGACTGGCAAGTGAAGGAAACAAGTAATGATATTGCTAAGGTGAAGCTTATTTTAAGATGCAAAGAACTTAACACGGACGAGGAATTGGTTGGCTGAAGAATATGGCTACAATTGGCTAGTATCAGATTAATTTTTTTTCCCATTAGAGTGTCCCAAACCAGAAATCCACTTCATTATTCCTAGGACAAAATTCAACCCATTACAGCCAACTATGTCCATACCCTGATCACTGTTTTTCTTATTTCCTGCCTCAACAATTCTTTAAAAATAAGTTATGAGGGCAGTGCACAATGCCCATGTCAAAGATTAAAAAACAACAGTGCTACATGTACAGAGCACTACAATCAGGGCCAGCCTTAGAGGTGTGTGACCTGTGACATTACACAGGGCGCATCACTCCAGCAGGTGGAATCGAGGCGCTGCGCTGGCTCCCTTCCCCTGCTTGTTTTTCAGAAGTGACCGGGCCCGGCGACTCTGCAGCTGCCATTCCGCCCAGGCGCCTCTTCTCTCAGTGGCGTCGCTACCGCTGTGGTAGCCATAGCGGCTGCTAGCGATGACACCGGGCATGAGGTCCTTAGGACGCAGATACTATTGAACACTATAGCAGAGAAAGGATGTATCTCTGTAGCAGAGCAGGGATGTATGGCAATGTCTACAATGGGGATGTGGGGGATTATGGCCCTGTGTACAGGGAGTCTGTATCGCACAATCTACAGGGGGCATTTTCTACAAGGGGGGGCTGTGTGCGGCAGCCAGGGGAGGGGGTAATTATACAGTGTGGGGGCCAGTAAGGAAACATTATACTGTGTAGGGGCACTTAGGGGCAAAATTCTGTGTGAGCATAATTAAAGGACAACATACTGTTTCCTTGAAAGGGCTTATAATAAATTATAATATTAAATATTATTATTAATGTTATGCTGTAGGGGGCAGCTGCGATGGCATTATAATGTATATGGGCACAAAAGGGGCATTATACTGTGTGGGGGCATTATACTAAGGGGGCATTATACTTTTTTGGGGGTATTTTTTTTATGATGGGGGTAGGCAGCCGAAAGATAATTTTGCACGGAGCGCCTTCTATCCTAGGGCCAGCCCTGACTACAATTGCCAAATTATTTTTATTTAGTTGACAAATTAAATTAATTTATTTTATTGGTGATGGATTATGCCCGTGTCACAGGTTAAAAACCTCTGAAATGCTACAGAGCAGCAAAATAACATTACCTGTTCATTTAGTTTATGTGCTGTGTCCATGTCAAAGAGGAAAATAATGGAATGCTGTGAGCAGACTCATCTTCGCCAGATTCTACGAATTAGGCTGGATTCACACGAGCATGTTCGGTCCGTAAAGGATGGAACGTATTTCGTCCGCAAGTGCCGGACCAAACACACTGCAGGGAGCCAGGTTCCTAGCATCATAGTTATGTACGATGCTAGGAGTCCCTGCCTCTCCGTGGAACTACTGTCCCATACTGAAAACATGATTACAGTACGGGACAGTTAACCCGCAGCGAGGCAGGGACTCCATAGTATAACTATGATGCTAGGAGCTCCCTGCTGTGTGTTCGGTCCAACATGCTCATGTGAATCCAGCCTTAGACCACTTGTTTTGATTTACTGGGAATAGTCAGGAAGCGATTTGTGAAAAATACACATGCATTTGGATTTTTACGTTTTTAGGTTCCACATTTATGCTGTATCTTGACTAGAGATGAGCGAACTTATGAAAAGATAGGTTCGGCAGCTTCGCCGAATTTCGTGAAAAAGTTCAATTCGGACCGAACTAGTTCTGACCGAACCTGTAATACAAGAAAGCCCCTAAAAATCATGTATAACACTGTTTAAAAGCCATAGAAGCCCTGTATAACACTCTTAGGTCACCCATGAGTGTATCCAAGTACTTTTGAGCTATCTTTAAGGCAAAGTTAGTGTCAAAGTTACGTCAACATGTATGGCTATAGGAAAACGGATGGGACACGGTGATAACTAACAGAAACCACTGCACTTGTGCATGTTGTATGCTTAATGCATTGTTAAAAAAGGTACAAAAATTAACCATTTTTGGCGGCAGATGCCTGCCAGGGTTCATACATATAAGGTGGTAAAAGAAGAGCAATGGCTTTTGACAAGCCCTCAAAAAATGTACCCTTTATGGTGGCAGATGCCTGCCGGGGTTCTTCCATTCATGGATGTAAAAGCAACAAGCAATGGCTTTTCACAAGCCCTCCAAAAATGGACCCTTTTTATTGCCAGATGCCTGCCGGGGTTCTTCCATACATGGATGTAAAAGCAACAAGCAATGGCTTTTCACAAGCCCTCCAAAAATTGACCCATTTTATTGGCAAGGGTGAGTAGTAGCAGCACATTAAAAGACACTGGACAGTCACAGGACAAATCCCTGTGGTGGGGCAAGCCTCAGGCCTGCTTGTAGCAGACGGGCGGCAGTGGAGGTGTATTGGTGGTAGTAGAGGTAGCCAACACAGACAGCAAGGGTGGTAGTAGTAGTAGCAGCAGCACATTAAAAACAGAGACTGGAAGACAGTCACAGGACAAAGCCCTGTGGTGGGGCAGGCCTGCTTGTAGCAGACAGGCGGCAGTGGAGGTGTATTGGTGGTAGTAGAGGTAGCCAACACAGACAGCAAGGGTGGTAGTAGTAGTAGCAGCAGCACATTAAAAAAAGAGACTGGACGATAGTCACAGGACAAAGCCCTGTGGTGGGGCAGGCCTCAGGCCTGCTTGTAGCAGACGGGCGGCAGTGGAGGTGTATTGGTGATAGTAGAGGTAGCCAACACAGACAGCAAGGGTGGTAGTAGTAGTAGCAGCACATTAAAAAAAGAGACTAGACAACAGTCACAGGACAAAGCCCTGTGGTGGGGCAGGCCTGCTTGTAGCAGACGGGCGGCAGTGGAGGTGTATTGGTGGTAGTAGAGGTAGCCAACACAGACAGCAAGGGTGGTAGTAGTAGTAGCAGCACATTAAAAAAAGAGACTGGACAACAGTCACAGGACAAAGCCCTGTGGTGGGGCAGGCCTGCTTGTAGCAGACGGGCGGCAGTGGAGGTGTATTGGTGGTAGTAGAGGTAGCCAACACAGACAGCAAGGGTGGTAGTAGTAGTAGCAGCACATTAAAAAAAGAGACTGCACAACAGTCACAGGACAAAGCCCTGTGGTGGGGCAGGCCTGCTTGTAGCAGACGAGCGGCAGTGGAGGTGTATTGGTGGTAGTAGAGGTAGCCAACACAGACAGCAAGGGTGGCAGTAGTAGTAGCAGCACATAAAAAAAAGAGACTGGACAACCGTCACAGGACAAAGCCCTGTGGTGGGGCAGGCCTGCTTGTAGCAGACGGGCGGCAGTGGAGGTGTATTGGTGGTAGTAGAGGTAGCCAACACAGACAGCAAGGGTGGTAGTAGTAGTAGCAGCACATTAAAAAAAGAGACTGAACAGCAGTCACAGGACAAAGCCCTGTGGTGGGCCAGGCCTGCTTGTAGCAGACAGGCGGCAGTGGAGGTGTATTGGTGGTAGTAGAGGTAGCCAACACAGACAGCAAGGGTGGTAGTAGTAGTAGCAGCAGCACATTAAAAAAAGAGACTGGACGACAGTCACAGGACAAAGCCCTGTGGTGGGGCAGGCCTCAGGCCTGCTTGTAGCAGACGGGCGGCAGTGGAGGTGTATTGGTGGTAGTAGAGGTAGCCAACACAGACAGCAAGGGTGGTAGTAGTAGTAGTAGCAGCACATTAAAAAAAGAGACTGGACAACAGTCACAGGACAAAGCCCTGTGGTGGGGCAGGCCTACTTGTAGCAGACGGGCGGCAGTGGAGGTGTATTGGTGGTAGTAAAGGTAGCCAACACAGACAGCAAGGGTGGTAGTAGTAGTTGCAGCATATTAAAAAAAGAGACTGGACAACCGTCACAGGACAAAGCCCTGTGGTGGGGCAGGCCTGCTTGTAGCAGACGGGCGGCAGTGGAGGTGTATTGGTGGTAGTAGAGGTAGCCAACACAGACAGCAAGGGTGGTAGTGGTAGTAGCAGCAGCACATTAAAAAAAGAGTGGACAGGACAGAATCCCGTAGTAGCAGGCGGCAGTAGCAGGCGGCAGCGGCAGCAGCAGCAGCAATGTCAGATCTAATCAGTGGCATCAGGCACAGGGGTTTTAAAATCCTCACCGATCCACGCTTGATTCATTTTCAGAAACATGAGATTTTCCAAGCTATTGGCGGACAATCTTGTTCGCTTAGGGGTGACGAATCTCCCTGCCGCGCTGAATACCCTCTCTGACGCTACACTGGAGGGTGGACAAGACAGTACACCCATGGCAAACTGGGCCAGTTCTTGCCAATGATCCAATCTGCTGACCCAGAAGTCCATGGTGTCTGGGATCAGCATTTCTTATGGAGAAAGGGCACAGTCCAGGTACGAGTGAACCTGGTTGTTTAGGTGCTGCACCTGGTGATGGTGAACATCCCTTTGGTGACTACGATGTGTGTCAGGTAGGGGTATTGGATGTAAAAATGTTGTCATCATATTTTCCAAACTGAATTGGTTGCTGCTGCTACTGCTGCTGCCGCCGCTGCCGCGGCTGCCGCCTATTGCAGATGTAGCTCTACCAGAGACGGTGGAACGATGAGACAGTGGGGAGCGGAGAGTGGTCAGACATGCTTGCAGCAGGTGTTTGCCGTTTGAAAGCCGTGACAAGCTGGCTGCATAGCTTCTCTCGATAATAAGCCAATTTTGCCTCCCTCTCGGAAGGCGCAAAAAACTCCCCCATTCTGGCTTTATACCGAGGGTCTAAAAGTGTGGCTATCCAGTACTCATCTCTTTGCTTCATGCTAACAATACGACAGTCAGCGCGCAAGTAACGAAGCATACAGCTCGCCATCCTGGCCAGCGTTTCAGAGGGCCCGGTTGGTTCCATCTCCGCCCCATACTGCCATGGTTGTCCATCATCAAGGTCGTCGTCAGACTCGTCATCACCACCATCACTGTCATGTTGTGCGGCTGCCTCGTCCCATATCCCTTCCTGTGATTCCATCTCCAAATCCAGCTCCTCTTCAGGTCCTGTTTCCTCATCCTCATCCTCCTCCTCCTCCTCAACATCCATAGCCAGATGTGATCCTTCCTCCATCCTTTGCTGAATCATCGCTGTGAGCGTTTGCTCCATAATGAATATCAGCGGCATAACATCGTTCATTCCGCTAGCGTCACGGCTCACAAATCGTGTGGCCTCTTAAAAAAGGGCCTCAAAACGCGACACGCGAGTGCAGCCACAACGTTCTTGCCATTATCAGAGACAACATTGCCCAGTGTGAGTTTCAGAGCAGACAGCCAGCGTGCGATTTCCTCCTTGATGCACAGCAGCAGCTCCTGCCCTATGTGGCTTTTCTCGCCCAGGCTCAGCAGGTGTAAGACAGTGTTGTGGCGCTTCACCTTGCACCTATGAAAAGAGGAGGGAGGAGGAGTGGAAGATACACTGTGTCCTGTTGGGGACGGGAAGACCTCCAAGGAGGAAGGCAAGGAGGAGGAGGAGGAGTAGGAGGAGGAGGATGGTAGGCGCCTGATGTCCGGAGTTGAACCAGAAAGATACAAGCGTGGAGGTGGTAATGCCTGGCATTGCTGCGGTGGTGCATCGGACTGCAAAATATTGACCCAGTGGGCTGTGAAAGACATGTACTGTCCCTGCCCATAGTTGCTGCTCCACGTGTCGACGGTGGCATGTACCCTGCTGCACACGGATAATTGCAAGGGCCGGCACACCTTTTCCTCCACATGCTTGGGCAACGCAGGGACAGCTGTTTTGGAGAAGTAATGTCGGCTAGGTATTCGCCACCTAGGCTGAGCGCACGCCATCAATTGCTTGAAAACTAAAATAGGAAATAAAAAGAGACACGGCGCCACATGGTGCAAAGTAAAAGTGAGATAGGGCAAGGGAGCAAACTTGTTAAGAAAACGCTCACCTGGTCCAAGACACAAAAAGTATCAAAGGGTGGTAATGAGGCTGCTGCTGCCAGGTCCAGATCACTTCAAATAAAATTTGTTGTCCAAAGGATAGTTGTAAAACATAAAAAAAAGGAACAACGGCGCTGCACGTATGAACAGAATGATGGACGACTTAGATAACCATCAGGTAAAGTTTAATGAAAGGGCTACGCGTTTCAACACCGAACTGGTGTCTTCATCTGATGAAGACACCAGTTCGGTGTTGAAACGCGTAGCCCTTTCATCAATTACTTGAAGCCGGCGGAGTCGACCAGGTGGTACGGCAGCGACTGCACCACCAACAACTTAGCCAGGTGTGAATTAAGCCGCACGACAAGTGGATGACTGGGTATATATTGTTGCTTATTGGACAACGATTCCATAATGGATAACTGACGGGACGTAGGAGGAGCACTAGATGACAGTGATGATGATGATGATGACAACGACATGGTGGATAAGGCCTGGCTACTACTTAGATGACAGGGACTCGGAGCAGCAGCAGCAGCTGCAGAGGGGTATTCATTAGATGTACATGATGATGGTGGGGCATGTCGATTGTCCCACATGGCCTTGTGATGCCGCTCCATGTGTTTACGTAGAGCGGTAGTTCCTACATTGCTGCCCTGCCCACGCCTTACTTTCTGCTTGCAGATACGGCACTGTGCCATGTTTTCGTCCTCCGGGAAGGTACAGAAAAATTGCCACACGGCAGAGTACCGTAAAGAGGTAGTACCACGTCCACCACCACCACCACCACCACCACCCGAGCTTGCCCCTTGTCTGGCAGGCTTTTTTCGGGAGCCTACACCAGCATCATTGTCGCCGTCACCGGCTCCTGAGCTGACCCTACCGCTGCAACATTTTGCAGATTGACTTCTGCCCCTACCTCGGCTTGGCTGTTTATCACGGCCAGTGCCGCCACTACTACCCTCCTCCTCTGACGCCGTCATCACCTCGTCACCTGGTTCCCACGTCCTGTCTAAAACAACATCATCATCATAGCGTTCCTCATCATCCACGCCACTTCTGTCACTGTGTTGTGAATGTGATGTGACATCATGGCGGGCTCCATGCCCCCCTCATTACTGCGTCTGCCACCACGGCTACCACCACCAACACCCCCACTACTGCAGCTATGCGTCTCGGACACCGCTTCCACCTCCACCACCGCCGCAACACACTCCATTGGCTGACTCGCGGAAAACAAATCATCATCATCATCACTATGTTGTTCAGTATCTTCCTTCGCACCCGAGGAGATGTCTCTTAGGACTCTCAGGAAAGATGGCTTCCCGCTAGGAAGGGGGAGCGAAGACATAGATGATGGAATGGAAACGCTAGAAATACCTATATTACTACTGTCACTGTGCCAAGGAACTGTAGAGGATCTGGAATCCAACGAAACCTGGCTTGAAGCCAGACCGTCAGAGTCTTCCTGCTGAGATGACCGCGAGCCAGCCAACCAGTCCACAATGACCGTATTGTCTAAAGTAACCCGCCCACCGGAGGAGATGGACAAGTCTGGCTTGCTGATACTGCTACTACTACCAGCAGGCATATGGCAGCTGCTACTAGTGGAACTGGGCACATGTCTTGTGCCACAAATGCTGGTACTGGGTCTGGCACCAACAGATCCAACATTTGGACTGGAAGAGTAGACGGCATGGGTGTTTTTTCCTCTACCCCGTCCTTTCACAACCTTTTTTTCCCCAGACATTTCACTGCTGGAGTGCAGCAAGTTGAATCAAAACCTGGGGGATGAGCCCCTTCTAAAAGCGTATTCACACACTGACACTGGCTTGGCAAATGGCAATGAATGAGAATTTCTATCAGCCACGCCGCAGTGAACTCAGGGAATGCTGGGCCTTGTAGTACTACTACCACTACTACAAAGGCTGCCTGTATTGCAAGTTATATTGTTATTTGTTTGTTATGTTAACGGCCGGGGATGAGCCCCTTCTAAAAGCGTATTCACACACTGACACTGGCTTGGCAAATGGCAATGAATGAGAATTTCTATCAGCCACGCCGCAGTGCACTCAGGGAATGCTGGGCCTTGTAGTACTACTACATCTACTACAAAGGCTGCCTGTATTGAAAATTGTATTGTTTTTTTGTTTGTTATGTTAACGGCCGGGGATGAGCCCCTTCTAAAAGCGTATTCACACTGACACTGGCTTGGCAAATGGCAATGAATGAGAATTTCTATCAGCCACTGTGCACTGACTCAGGGAATGCTGGGCGTTTTAGTACTACAAAGCCTGCCTGTATTGCAAGTTGGATGCAATGGGGATGAGCCCCTTATAAAAGCGTTTTCACACACTGGCTGAGTAGTGAGTAGTGGATGAGCCCCTTCGATTGCCGGATTCCTGCCTTTTTAGATTCCTAAAGCTTTCCCTTACTGCACAGAGATGCTATCCCTACAGCTCCTGTCTGTAAAATGGCCGCTGAGCTCCGTGCATAGACTTTTATTGCAGGCTTGAGCCCACCCCTATGCTGCCTCCCGATTGGCTGGGAGAGCCGTTTGCAAGGCATTATGGGGTAGCCTGATGTCAGGTGATCTTGTGAAATCCTCCATTTTAGATGTAACATGTGGGAGGCGCCAAAATGTAGCCGGGTTCGGTCAAAACGGGTTCGGCCGAACCCGGTGAAGTTCGGATTCGCTGCGAACCGAACTTTTCCGGAAGTTCGGACCGAAAACGGGTTCGGTTGTCCCGGTTCGCTCATCTCTAATCTTGACCCTTAATGTCTCAATCTACTTTCTCCGTATCTCGTATTAATTTCTATGTAAAGTGCACAAGATATATGAACTCTGTTCAGAAAATGGGGAGAGGCCCATACATGACTGTATTACAACTCTGTATAAACTACTATTGTATAACTCCAATTTCATACAGAGGTAATTTTAGCAGTTTTATAGTTAGCAGACAACTGCCATAATTAGTTAAATGGTTTTTCCCATCCATGGGATTTGTCATAAATGTCAGATAGATGCGGGGTCCACCTCTGGGACCTGCTCCTATCTCTAGGGCGGAGACCCCTAAACCCCTTTCTACCGCTCTGTGTTGCGGCTGAATCGTGTGATGTCCGACCATATCAAACAAAACAGCATATGTAGCTCGTTGAGCTATGCTGTTTCCGTAAGTCCCATGGAATTGAATGGTAGTTACGGAAACAGCGTAGCTCGCATGCTACGCTGTTTTCATATCTACTGACCATATAGTCAGGAAGTGGCTTGGAGGGGGTGGGAGCAGAAGAAGGTAGAACTGGGTTTAGGGGGTCCCCATTTTAGAGGTGGGACCTGCATAAATCCTGTGGATATGTCATAAATGTCCCTGATGGGAAAACCCCTTTAACTCATAGGATAGACTGCAGCTATCACTCACAATATAGTTGGATTTGATACAATGTTACACTTTGGAGAGAGAGACATACAATGTGACAAATAATCAATAGCTCTTGCTGGAAGGACGACTTTATTTAGTATCATTCAAAAGTAAAATATAACTACATTGGCAGCTGAATGTGTTTTTTTAAAACTACAAGTGCAAACTATTCTTTATATTTATTATTTGACTAGTGTAATAAGAGATTTCTTTCAATAGAGAATACCTCCATAATGTGGTGCCGTAAGGAAACCCCATGCAGCGGGACACATAGGGGGGAGATTTATCAATAATGATGCAAAGGAAAAGTGTATAGCGCAGTATTCAAGGGGGATGTATAGCGCTGTATTCAGGGGGCTGAGTAGCGCTATATTTAAGGGGGCTGTATAACGCTATATTCAGGGGTGCTAAGTAGCGCTGTATTAAGGGGGGCTGTGAAGTGCGGTATTCAGGGGGGCTGTGTAGCACTTTACTCATGGGGCTGTGTAGCTCTTTATTCATGGGAGCTGTACAGCATTATATTCAGGGGGGCTGTGTAGCGCTTTATTAATTGGAGCTATATAGCACTGTATTCAGGGGGGCTGAGTAGTGCTGTATTCAGGGGGGTGTGTAGCACTTTATTAATGGGGGCTGTATAACGCTGTATTCAGGGGTGCTGAGTAGCGCTGTATTAATGGGGGCTGTGTAGCGCTTTATTCATTGGGGCTATATAGCGCTGCATTCAGGGGGGCTGAGTAGCACTTTATTAATGGCGGCTGTATAGTGTTTTATTCATTGGGGCTGTATAGCGCTGTATTCAGTCAAAGATCCATGTCAAAATGAAATAAAAGAACGTAAAAGGGATAAATTCCTGAGAGATAAAATGGACTTTGACATGGATCGCATTTTTTCGTGGAAAAATCAACCACGACAACGCCCGAATATGGGAATAAAACGAAGAATACACCCTTTTATTCAAACGCGTTCGAGAACATATGTATTCCATTGGGACAGGAAAGGGTTCCCCAAAATTGATATCCCATATACGGGAAGCACATGGAGGAAATCCAAAATGTTTATCTTTTGCGGGCATACAACGTGTGTTCACCCCGTGCGAGGTTGGTGATCGAGACGTCAAATTACTCCGCTGTGAAGCAAATTGGATAATAGAAACAGAGGCGCTAGGACCCCTGGGTTTCTAAAATAAAATAAAATAAAATAGAACCTTTAAATAGGTATGTTTGACACATTGTACTGAGTCTATTGAACAGCTGCTTATAACATGTATATGGTTCTATAAATATTTAATGTTTCTAATTTGTATTACTGTGAGAAGTGGAAGTGCTATGATGAGACAAGGTGTGTGCACTGAATCCCAGTATGCCTTGATAAAGCGTCTGAAGGACGTGAAATAGTCGGCTCTATTGTCTTTCAATCCCGTGTTGCCTGCCTCAATTTAGGAATAAAGAGAAACTGTTAGACAAGTTTTATTTTAAATTTATTGTTACTTCATGTAATAGATATTAAATGTGCATGCAGGGTTCTCAGAAAATGCTTTAGCTAACAAAAGGTTAAATATGTTATATTCTTAAGTGTGTAAGTCGGTTGGATTTCTTAATAAAGATTGCAATCTCCAGAGGAAGTCCAACGTGGCCTAATCTCATTCTGAAGTGTAACATTTCATATGACAGGAAAGCCACAAATGGTTTTCAGTTGGTATATGTGTATATAAACCTATGCTTATGTAATGAAGGCAGACAACTGCTGATTTCGACTTGTCTCCTCATCGATGAGAATAAAACTCTTATTGGGATGAAAACTTGAATCATTATTGATAAGTATGGAAAATTCTTCTAACATCTTGGTCCTTCGAAGCCGGAAACCAATATTTCCAGACCCTCGTCCACCCGAGGACTGTACACCGTGCACGGGGTGAGTCATCAAAATACTCACTTAATTCAAAGACCTCCGGTTAAATTACCGTTAAAAAGAGGCCAGTCATACGGAGGGACGAGGTGTGGAATGATGGTTTTTAAAAGAACATAGTAAGGAGAATTGAGGATTCGAGTTTTCATCTGAATAACGGTAATATAATTTTGTATATATGTGTTTTTATTATTTTTCATATTTAGATGTTATAAGGTTATGTGATAAAAAAACAAAAAAAAAAGATAACGTAAAAAACCTGAGTTGGAACTTAGGTACTAAGACTGGGTCTTAGTTATATTAAGCAGAGGTCTTAATATAAAAACCTGGGAATAGTGGTTCTCGAGGTTAGTAGTCCATAGCCTATGTGAGAAGGCTACAGGTAATAAATAACTCCGTGCAGCACGTAAAAGATAAAGTACTTGGAGATTTGGAGGATCTCCTATAGAATAAGTATTATGATTATTTCTTATAGAGTATTATGATTGTTTCTTATAGAGTATTAGGATTATTTGTTTTATAAAGCTTAAGATCGTGACTAAAAGTATTGAATGATTGAGATAAACTAAATCCAAAGTTAAAGAAAGATAAAGACTTTCAAACTGTGGTGTAAAGACACATCCAGGACATCTGCTGCGGGTCTGACCAGCCTCTTATTGTCTCTGGACGCCCCTGACACCAGAAGTTTTAAGGTAATCAAGTATTTCTTTGGTGCAGTTGAAAGAAATGGTTGTTCTAGATGAAACATATATGAGACTCCTTGACTGTGAAGAATGAATGTATGAGGGTTAAATAAATAAAACCCTGTGTGTATAAGGGAGTCCAATTAGGAATGGTCCTTTGTAAAATTGTTACAAGGATAAATCAGTAGGAAAAATACTGTTAAAACACCCAGGAACATGAAGTATATGACTGATCAGCATAATACTTGTAAATATTGTTGTGTTTTGTGTGTGTACTGTGAAACTTTGGTGAAAATACCTTGTGGTCAAGATATATGAGTTATACAGAAATATAGAATATGATAGTAGGTTTTGTTATTCATATCGAATTTGTCTGTTTGTTAATCGTTAATCATGTGTCTTGTCTAAATGTGATAAAAGTGAGAGTTGAGACAGTGTTTCACATTTTCGTGTCGTGGTCACCTTGGGTGAGCGACATTACTGTCTTGGGACTGTGTTTTGGTAAGCAGCTCTAGGTGTCTAGAGTGCAGCGAGTCCTACAGTCCAGGGAGAAGAACGTTTTGGTGCAGCAAACACTGTTATTCAATATTCCCAACTGACCATCAAAATTCTACAAGACTCTTTGAATGAGATCAAATTAGAGTCAGATCATAGAACCGAGAACAAATAGAATAAAGGGATAAATTAATATTAGTAAGTCAAATTGTCACGTAGCAAAAAGATGGATTAACATCTATTGAAAATATTAGAAAAGAACAAAGGCACACCAAATTGTTTTAGAATGTTTTATTCTGATTGTATGTTTGGATTAATGTGGCTATTTCTACTGAAGGTTGGAGAATAGTCAAAATAATTGATATAGGATACAAAGTTAATCAAATCTTTTAATATAAAAAGTGCTCGTAAGACGCCTATTCTAGAAAAAAGAAAATAAACTATTTAGGTGTCCATTAAATAGAGAGACATATACTAAAATTGCTAAATTAGATTTCCTTTCAAAAGGACACTGCTTGTAACATGTGTAACGTATCAGGAACAGCTTCAACATGTTGTTGTTTGTGTTAAAAAGTATTAAATATTCCTTTAGAAGGGGATGTTAAGTATATGCACAAATTAGATGTGGTGAATGTACAATGATGATGATGATAAAGGTGTGGCAAATTTGGATTTAAAAGGACTTTGAGGGTAATTGAATGTTATAATTTAGTGAAGGAAAAAGAGAAGTGTGGTTTTGATTGTGTAAGACGATGGTTGGAAGATTCTCACAAAGGGGAACAAGGTAGAAGGTTGACAGAATGTTAAAATGATAAGGAATGTTAAAGAAGGTTGTTTATATAGTTCAAGATGAAAAACTTTCATAGAACAAAATGCTGGCTGGTTGAAAGACCATGAAATGATCGGAAAAGCAGAACTATAGAAGAGTGTGTCAATAAATGTTGATATGTATAGCATGTGCATAAAATAATAGCATTCAATAATAGTGACTGTAGTAGTGATAAAGAGTAATACAGATAGGTACATTGCAATGAGTAAGGTGGATGAGAACGAGAAGTCTGATGTAGACGTGTATACAGGGTGTGTCCCCGTGTATACAGGGTGTTTGTTGCAGACTAGTCTGAGGAGGAAATGAAATTGTGTACTGTTTGATGTGAGATGTTTTTCTCAATCCAGATTAAGAACTGAATTAATTGAATTTCAAATTATTATTATATGTAAAATTAGTGTGTAAAAAGTTCTAGAACATTGAACTAAAGTACAAGATTGTGTAAATAGACTGACTTTTTAAGTAATTAATTAAAGTTAGCTGTATAAAATCAAGTTTTAAATACAGTTTCCTTAATGTACGAATTTGTAAATGACAAAGACTTGTTTGATATGGAACATGAGTCTGATTGTCACAGTTTAATGTAACTTGACGCCCAAGGGTTACCAGGTGTCACTGATGTACCTCTGACTAACTATGATGTTCAGTATTTTGTAGACGGATCCAGATACTGGAATGAGCAGACAGGACATTTCATCACCGGGTATGCAGTAGTCCAGGAAGGTAAGACAGTGCTGAAAAAGTCACTGCCCTCCAGCAGCTCTGCCCAGGAGGCAGAACTCATGGCACTCGCAGAAGCATGTAAGTTGGGCACAGGTAAAAGGGTGAATGTCTATATAGACTCAAGGTACGCCTTTGGAGTCTCAAGATTATGACACAATATGGCGAGTAAGAGGCTTTCTGACTGCAGCAGTCAAACCAATACAACACTGGTTTGCACCTGGATTTCAGAACGCAGCTGCTCAACATGTAGAGGGTTGCCTGACATGCGTCAGACACAACCCCGGTAAAATGATAAAAACACCCAGTAAGCACACGCCTTGCCTTGATTACCTCTTCCAGCGACTGCAGGTGGACTACATACAGCTACCCAAGTTAGGTGTATATGAATATGTCCTCGTATGTACTGACGTGTTTTCAAATTGACCTGAGGCATGGCCAGAGACCAAAAAACATAGCTAAAAACACTGCTAGGAAAATACTCAGTGAAGTAGTATGCTGATATGGGGTTCTGAAGTAATCGAGAGTGACAGAAGAACCCACTTCATAGGAGAAGTATTAGGGCATATACTTACTAGTCTCGGCATCACACAGGCATTCCATACACCATATTACCCAAGAAGGTAAACATCTAGATGAAGGAAGAAAGCCAGTGATACTCCAAGCACCGAAACCTCTGACAAAAAGACAAATGATGTCCTTTTTGGGTATGACTAACTTCTGCAGGAGTTGGATATGCTGATATTACAGGACCATTAATGTCTTTGATTTATGAAGAGGATTTTTTTTCAGATAAAACAGGTTCTTGTAGGATCTTCAGTGCTTGGACTAACTGATTATTTAATAAAAACAACAAAGAATTTTTTTTTTAATTCAAACTGTTGATTGTAAAAATGGATACATGACTTCAGTGCTAACACAGGAGTATGGGGGAAAGGATAGACCTCTAGCTTACTACTCATCAAAACTCGACCCTGTAGCTAGAGCTACCTCCATGTGTTCAATCAGTTGTAGCCGCCACAGATGCTATAAGAGCTTCCATCACATTAGTGTTATTTATGATAGAAAGATGTACCACTTTAAATTTTTCGACCTTGATGTCTACTGCGGAGGATGGTGAACCACTTGATTGCCGATCCTCCATAGCAGAAAGAGTGTTACCAAGATCAAATCTTAAAGATATTCCACTACTAGATAGTGATCTCATACTGTTTGTAGATGGATCTTGTAAGAACAAATACATCCTACCCAGCAACTTATTCAGATGTGCAGTTATATTGAGCCATGGGACAAGCCATGTCTCAACAGGGGGGATGGTAGAGATCATATATAAAGTGTTCACGGCATATGGCTTTACTAACTACTCTAAAAAAAATAATTTTAGTTTAACTTGTTTAACATGCGCCAAATATAATCTACAGGGGAATGTAAGACCAAAAAGAGAACAGTTCCCAAATCCACAATATCCATTCTAACACATTTGTATGGATTTCATTGAAGTTGTTTTTGCTTCCTAAGATATTTGGAATACGTATAAGGGTGTTAATTTGAATCTCAGAGTATGCAAGAAGAAATTTGGTTTGAGACACTTGTCAGATAAAACGTATGGTATCTGTGAATATTTCTGTGAGTAGAAGATGTTACAGATAATCATCTCAGATCAAGGTACAAATCCTGCTGAAAAGGGTAACAACAAGTGTGACATAAAATGTACCCAGTAACTACATATTATCTATGTGCCCCGTCCAGAGGGACAGAGAAGTTTTTCTTATAAAGGTGTTTGTTTGATTTGATGTACAAGACTTGTCAATGAACTGATGAGACCCAAACATGAGAGGTGATAGCATGAGATTGGTGATAGTATTATTTTCTTAGTTGAGACCCTATTGTTTATATTGTCTGAGGTTTATATTTAGAATGTATGTAAATATGTCACGGTATTGTGAATAACAACTTGAGGTGTTTTATGTGGAGTTATGAGGTGAAGGTCACTGGTTGTTGTCACTCATGACAACCCTTGAGAAAGCTACGGGCGAAACGCGCGTCGGGGCGCTATCCTACACTGCTGGGTCACACTTCACCTCCTATACATGGGTAAGTGCATACTCTGGATCTACCTCTGGCTTTTTTTTTTGCCATTTTTTTAGGCAATCATTTACTTACTTCTGAGCCACCATAGACTTCTTCAGAGTTAGGCACATTGACCTTTTTTATACTATTCATATTTTATACCATCCCTATGTTAATGCACCCCATGTGGAAGTTACATTGAGTCATAGTAACTGTGTATACCATCAAGTGTTTTCTAAAATATATATATATATATAGACTCAATGTATACATTTGTGATCCATGTAAGGACTATTTTTTGGATTCTCTGACTATGTTATTTAATGTATTTTATTCCTGTTTTTCAATAAAGATATTTAGTTGTTTCATACCTTGATATATATGGACTCTTTTTCTCCGGTTTATCATATTATCTATGTGCCCCGTCCAGAGGGACAGAGAAGTTTTTCTTATAAAGGTGTTTGTTTGATTTGATGTACAAGACTTGTCAATGAACTGATGAGACCCAAACATGAGAGGTGATAGCATGAGATTGGTGATAGTATTATTTTCTTAGTTGAGACCCTATTGTTTATATTGTCTGAGGTTTATATTTAGAATGTATGTAAATATGTCACGGTATTGTGAATAACAACTTGAGGTGTTTTATGTGGAGTTATGAGGTGAAGGTCACTGGTTGTTGTCACTCATATGTAAGAAGTACATGGCAGCAATGAGAGCCCGGAGGTTATGTGACCTGGGTGTCTTTAGGTTTGAGAAAGATGCTGCCCACGACCGGTTATATCTGCAGGGGTAAAAGTCCCATTAGGACAGTAAGTGACAGTGCGACAATTATGACCAATATGTACCGTGGAGGAGAAGTTTGGATTATTGAAAATGTTAGTAGGTTTAGCAGTAAAGAATGCTCATAATGTAGAGAAAGTGGCCGACAGATTGAACACTGCTCCCTTGGCATTTGCCAAGTAGTTGGCTCAACCTGTTGCCATTGTATAGACCTTTTTGGCATTATGCAGGATAGAGCAAGCTAAGAAAATAAAGTCCGTAAGGGGGATAAGCCCTATTTTAAGTACCTGGCTTGGGTACAAAATGTCCTAAAATAAACAAAAGGTGGGAAAAATGAAAGTGATTAAAATAATGTTTAGATTAATTTATTTTGTGCAGCAGTCATCTTGTCTGGAGACCCCGTCTTGTTCTTATGTAGTGAATAAGAAAGACATTGTTCCTTTAAGACAATTATATTAATGCTGATTTCGCATGTTATTAAAATAGTTATATTTGACCTTAGTTCTTATGCGAAACTCAAAGGGAAGAATTATTATTTAGTGATTATTGATGTATTCACCAAATGTGTAGACTATTTGTAATACCGCAGTTACATCCATTCTCTAGGATGGATGAAGAGTTTGATTTTACACTTGCTGAATTTATGGCAAAAATGCTAACCAACAAGGAAGTTTCTATCTCTAATTGTATTCCAGGTGTACCTGTACCTGTACCTGAACCTGAACCTGTGAAGCCAGGAAATTGGATATTATTTTCATTGAAAAAGATCATATCAGGTTCTGCTTACCACACCTACGGCCGTACAGATAGCCGAATGTACCTCTAGGATACACTTATCACACTGTAAGGTAGTTAGGAAATTGCCACTATCCTCCTAGGCTATAAAAGACTGATTACAAAGGGTGGTCATTTGTTAGAAGTGACTGGTCTCAAACTTCAGCGAAGAAAACATCCAGAGCCTGGGAGGAGACAGGGCAAAATGTTATTAGTTATTCTAGGTATTCTATGGGGGTCCAAGGTGTGTCAACCAAAGGTATGGGATCCCTGGGACACAGGGTCAGAGTATGATTTCTTAAAGACTTAGCTTGGAGAGTTAAATATTTTAATTTCACTGAAGGTGAGACTACAACATATGAAATAGATTTCCGCGCTGTGTTATAGATCAATGCAAGGATAGAAACATAGCTTACAAACTAGCGCATATTCAGATAAATACATTTGTACTATCTATGTAAATACCCTAATAAAAAGGATAAGGGACTATATGATATAGGAATTGATGTTTCAGGTACTGGCCTATAGGGCATTTCTTGCAACTGAAAGTTCTTTAGTTCCAAAGATAGACCTACCCTCTAAAGTTTATCTGGCCAACTTCACTTATGAAGATAAATTGACATTAGAAACAGGTTACAGTGATAAACATGAATGGTTAGTCTGGATGAGATACACTGCAATCCAAAATAATAGAACTAACTGTATCGCTTGTGCAAAAGTCAGGCCTCATCTGGCTACTATATCTTTAATGCTATCAGATAAGGAGAACCCACAATGTCTGCAATGCATGTTATCTTTTATATAATGCATCATATAATCCAGGTGATGTAAGACATTCTCTTTATTGTACCCACCTGTGGGGAGAGATGAAATCCCTCCCTTAGTAGTGGCTTACCCAGGCAACTACACCTGCTTTCTGAGGAATGGGCAAGGTAAGAAAGTAGGGAACCTCACTGAACAATTTTGTGACCGATAATGGTAATTACTCCTCTAATTGGTTTACCAACCAGACAAGGGCAAGGACTGATCTCTGGTGGCTATGTGGAGAAAGGAAGGCCAAATGGCAGGGAAGCTGTACTCTGGTTCAGATTCTGATGCCATTCGACTTGTTTTTAGCACCAGAGTTTCAGAGAAGGAGAAAACGCCCTGGAGACTATCTGAATCGCTATAAGCGGTAGATCCCTGGAAGTTCCTTTGACCATAGAATATACATAGATGAAGTACGAGTACCCTACGGGGGGCCAAATGAGTTTAAGGCCCAAAATCAGATTGCATCAGGCTGCGAGTCTGTACTTTTCTGGTGGTCTACGATAAATAAGAATGTCGACTGGATTATTATATTTATTACAATCAACAGAGATTTGTTAATTTTACCAGAGATGCAATAAAGGGCATTGCAGATCAGTTGGGACCTATATCTTTAATGACATGGCAAAATAGAATAACCCTGGATATGTTACTAGCAGAGAAAGGGGGTGTCTGCAAAATGTCTGTTGTACTTTTATTACCAATAATACAGCTCCTGATGGCAGTATTACCAAGGCATTGGAAGGACTCAATTCCCTGTCCGAAGAGCTTGCAGGAAAACTCCAGAATAAATGACATCTTCACCTCATGGATTGAGGGGTAGTTTGGAAAATGGACTGGCCTGGTAACATCTGTATTCATGACCATTGCCGTTGTTGCCAGTATATTGACTGTTTGTCGATGCGACACTCTGCATAAGAGGATTGATCCAAAGATTAATTGAGACCTCAGTAACAAAGACAATGTGCCAAGAGATTCAAAAGAAGAGAACCTGTCCTGGATAATCTTACAGAACATGTCTACATAAATTTATAAGAGGAGGGAATGTTAGACAAGTTTTATTTTAAATTTATTGTTACTTCATGTAATAGATATTAAATGTGCATGCAGGGTTCTCAGAAAATGCTTTAGCTAACAAAAGGTTAAATATGTTATATTCTTAAGTGTGTAAGTCGGTTGGATTTCTTAATAAAGATTGCAATCTCCAGAGGAAGTCCAACGTGGCCTAATCTCATTCTGAAGTGTAACATTTCATATGACAGGAAAGCCACAAATGGTTTTCAGTTGGTATATGTGTATATAAACCTATGCTTATGTAATGAAGGCAGACAACTGCTGATTTCGACTTGTCTCCTCATCGATGAGAATAAAACTCTTATTGGGATGAAAACTTGAATCATTATTGATAAGTATGGAAAATTCTTCTAACAGAAACCTTTTGCAAGTGGTGAGTGCCGTGCTGTCTTCTTTTCTACATGTTGTCAGCTCCTGATTCAGATGTCACTAACATAGAGCAGTATGAGAATGTCCAGGAGGTCTCTGCAACACCAGAAACGGAAGAAAGGCCTGAAAAATCATCAACTGTGACAGAATCTGTCAGGAGGGGGTCAAGATGTAGACCTCGCCAGCCTGCACCTGATGCCACCTCTGCTCCAGAAATGAAGGCACTTATAGATACCAAAGTGCTGGAGCATCTAAACAACATGTCCACAGAAGGGGACGAATAAATATATTTGAAATCGCTGGCCCCGCTTTTGAGGCGCATCCTACTGTAGAGGCGCAACAGACTCTATTCATCAATAGTGTCACTAATAGATTCATTCACACCACCTAATAACCCTTACATCATTGTCAGGGCAATACAGGCCTGGCACAATCAGGCTGATGAATCAATATTTGGCCAAGCACCACCAGCAGTGCCTGCACATTGGGGCTCCTCCCAAAGCCTGTTTAGCTAGGACTGCTACTTGCCATCTTCTACTCCTATCCATCCGGGTTATCTAGCAGGCCATTCTTATGGCCAGCATGGCCCCGTTCACTACAGTGGACATTTCAGTGGACTTTCAACCACCCATTCCTTTAATGCCACCTACACTGGGCCGGCATTTACTCAGAAGGGGGCATCGTCTGGCCCTGTCTTAACACAAGCTACACCATCAACCAGGTCATCCAGCACTTTCAGTAGCCAAGGACGGTGATGTCTAATGTTATTTTTTTTAATTTGTTTTATATTTCATTATTGTGCCATGTTGGCGCATTTGCACTTTACCTAATGTTAAAATATTTGTTCAAAAAAAGTTTCAATACAGAAAATGTTGTCACTGTTTTTTAAATTATAGTTTCATGGGAGCGAGAGGTTGATATCTTCACAAATAGGAATTTGTAGAGCATACTCTCCTAATTTCCCTGTGTCAAGATAACCTAAAATTATCAACCCACTCATAACATGTTTGAGTATAAAAAAATTATTGTAATCATCGTGTGTTAAATGTAAAGTATTTTGAGGCAGAAGGACTCCTCAAAATCCGCTACAAATACCATCGTAGGAATAGAAATTGTTATTTATGGTTACACAGAAGTTTCTTCAGAGGATTTTGAGGCACACTTCTAGCTAAAACTCCTTTGCAAATTCCTGCGTGGAACCATAAAAAATAGTATGTGGCTAGGGAAAAAATTACAGACTTTGGAACAGACAGTTTAGTTGTTAAGTAAACACACACAGACACTTTAACAATTTTAGTTCCATATAATAAGGCATTGGTATATTTTTCCCCAAAATTTTTATACTAAGGGTAACTAAACATTTGACAAACTTCTGACATGTTATAGTGACATGTCAGAAGTTTTGATTGGTGGGGGTCTCAGTGCTTGGACCCCCAGCAATCGCTAAAATGAAGAAGCAGAAGAGCTCATGTGAGCGCTCAGCCGCTGTGTGTCTGTTTGGCTTTTCCCGGGAAATCAATGTATCGGAGTACGGACTCAATAAAAAGTCTATGAGCCCATAATCCGACACATAGGCTTTCCCGAAAACGCCAAACAGAAATAACGCGGCTGAGCGCTCACGCAAGCGCTTCTACCACTTTGTTTCAGTGATTGGTAAGGGTTTCAGTGCTCGGACCCCCACCAAAACAGCAGAAAAGGTAATGGCCCAAGCATTACACGACCCAATCAGATGTGGTCTTGTTGCCAGGGAACTGAACCTTCCGGGTCCAAGAAATATTCCGCATACAAGTCCCGAATTGCCAGGCCAGATAATCCATGAGACATGTGGTCCAAAGGTACAGTAGAAGGGGGAAACTGATGCTCCATGTCGATGTCAAAGATGGCATCGTGAATGCAGACTAAGTTGTAGACCATGACACAGGCTTGGATGACCAAGTCCAGATTCTCCGGATCCTTCTGAATTGGAGAAAGAAACACCTTCCATTTGTTGCCAAGGATCCCAAAAGTGCCCTTCATGTACCTACAGGCCCTTGTGAGACGGTAATTGAAGACATGCCTCCGGGTGTCCAATCCTCGTATGGGAAAAGGACGCATCACATGCCGTGAAATTCAAAATCCCTTATCTGCCACAATGACAAAGGGGGTAGGTGGTCCAGAAGTGCCGGGAAGGGGGTCGGCTTCACGGAGCGATAACTGGTTGTTAAGAAGCCGCTGACCCATTCTGGAAGCCCTGAAGACAGCAGCATCCGCAGTGTTCCTATAGGCTCCAAAATAGTACCCGAATATAATCCACTACAAAATACACTATGCTTTCCTCTGTACTGTCCGCTCTTAGTTCTCCGGGGTCAAATCTCCGTCACTCTGCTTCAGGCTATGGCGCACACAAGACATAAGCGCCAGTACGTGGAGTAGGGAAGGTGCACGAAGTCAGGTGAGCTAAGCAGGTATAGTAATTATCTACTCAACATATGCTTCCTGGGCCCTAAGGCCCTTTTAGACAGGCCAATGATCCGGCAAACGAGCATTCATATGAACGCTCGGTCACGATCTTTGACCAATGTAAACAGGACAACGACTTTATGATGAACGAGCAAATCCTCCTTCATTGGCTGATCTGCTCGTTTGTGCAGATGAAAATATTATTGTTGTCAGCAGCACATCTCTCTGTGTAAACAGGGAAATGCGCTCCCAACACGATGGAAATGTGTGGGGACGAGTAATCATAGTTGATTGTTTATCCCCATACATAACCATTTACAGCTCCCTGTGAAAGGAGCCATGGCCGGCCTTTGTGGTATGCAACCTGTAAGATCACACAGCGTGCATCACTCCAGCAAGAGGAAGTGAGCGCTGCGCTGGCTCCCCTCCCCTTGCGTTACTAAAGCGCCCGGCGACTCTGCAGCTGCCTTCCGGCCTGGGGGCTTCTTCTCTGCTCAAGTGCTGGCATTGCACTGAAACTGAGTGTGCATCACCGGGGCCGAAGCTGAGAAGGAGCGGTGAGTCAAAAACAAGCAAAGCTTGCTCCCCGGGCCTACAGGCACCAAAACTTTATTTATAATCTGTGGGGGTACTTGGGGGTCATTATACTGTGAAGGCACTAAAGGGGACATTATACTATGTGGGGGCAGCTGTGAGTGCATTATACTGTGGAGGAGGGCATTAAGGAGCATTATACTGTGTGGGGGCACTAAAGCGGCCACTATACTGCGTGGTGTGCACTAAAGGGGGCAATATACTGTGTGAGGCTCACTAAAGGGTACATTATACTGTGAGGGCGGCATTATACTGTGTGGAGCATTAAAGGGAGCATTATGCTGTGTGTGGGGGCATTATACTGTATGAGGGGAGTAAAGGTGGCATTATAGTGTGTGTGTGGCACTAAAGGGGGCATTACACTGTGGAAGCACATGGGGACATTATAGTGTGTGGTGGCACTAATAGTGTTGTTTGCTTACCTCTAATTCACGATGAGCCATTCTTCTGAAGAAATAGAATGCCTCATGTTAGTCTCCTAGAGGGTGAGACCTGCCCGCAGCAACTCCAGCAGCCTGTCAAACGTCGGGATGGACATCTGGAAGAATGCATGAAATTTCTCCGGGTGCTGTAGCAGGTCCTGGTAGAGAGTGTGGAAGTGTACCTTCCAGAAACGCTGTGACACAATGGGGTGAACCCAGTACCGCCGACGCTTCCTCCTCGGTTCTTCGGTCAACATCTGCGATTGCTTTCCAAATTTCCGAGAAATCAGCCTAAAGCTGCAGCACACGGTAGCAAGTAAACAGTACCAGAGAAAAAGCAAGTAACAAATGCAATAAAGCTGAGGGATCAGACAAAGCTCTCTATTTTCTGAAACAAAGAGAAAATGGTGACTGGGAGAACATGTGACCTTCCAGTGTGTGTTTTTAGTGAGTTAATGTAATGTTAATGTAATGTGGCTCCGGCCATGGACGTCTGTGTTCCCAGCGGCATCTCCCTCCAGGGAGACACGGCACTCACTTCCGGGTTCTGTGACTGGTCCCCGCAGGGCGCGCGCGCACTCGCGTGCACGGCCTTAAAGGGCCAGTATGCATCCAGCTGTCTATTATCAGTAATTAGCCCAGAATGCTGCTGGACTATAAAAAGGGCTCTGCCCACTTGTTCTCTACCTGAGCTTGTTGTATACCTAAAGTTTGTCTTGCAAATGGTCTCCCAGTGTTTTCCAGTTCCCAGTGTTACCCGTTCCTGCTGCCTGTACCCTGTATCCCGTCTACTGTGCCATCTACAGTGAGAGTCAAGTCGTGTCTTCCGCTGCATCTACTGTGCCCTCTACGGTGAAAGTCAAGTTGTGTCTCCGCTACTGTCTACATTTCCTCAGGTACCCATTCTGGACTATAGACATTGTTTTGTACCTAGTTGGCCAGCTGCTATCCCGCTACACGGTACGGCCCAGTGGGTCCACACCCCGCGCCGTGACAGTTGGGACTAAAAAAATTGACAAATGAAATCTATCAGTTTTTAAAACGGACAGAGGAAAAAGGGATGCAAAACGAGTCAAAATTGTCAGTTAAAAACGGAAACATGGCCCGTTACGGAACGGATGCAAAGCTGTTCTTGACAAAAACGGACCAAAACGGACGTTTTTATCGGCCGACACTCGGACCCTGTCGTGTGAATAGAGACAGGTTTTTGTTTCAAAGGCTGGAGGAATTAAACTCTTGCAAATTATTAAAATAATAATAATAAAACTAGTAAATAATAATGATCATTATTATTATTATTATTATTATATGCATTATTAGCATCCTCCTCAGCCTGAACAACTTTGCTGCTTTGTTTTGTGTTTGGAAACTCTTCATCATATACTTTGTGACAAAATATACTAATAGAGTTCTTTTAGAAAATTAATAATATTAAGAAAATGTTCTTATCATTTATATATTTTTCATGTATTTTAACATGTAAAAGCGATGATATTGCTCAGATATTTCTGTTACTATGGACTAGTTTGATTTCACTAACGAATAAAAAAAAAAGAAAGAAAGAATTTTAGAGTTTTTCCCAGTAGATTATTGGTAGATGTAGCATTTGATAAATGTTATTACTTTTTTTCCTCTACAACAACTGAAAAAAATCTAATTACATTCATGCCGTGAAGTTTAATAGTATTCCTTTATACAAATTTGCTATTTCAGGTAGAAATATTACTAGAGAAATATTCTTCTTTCTTAAAGAAAAGAGATTCATTGTGGGAATATATCAAGAGTTTTATGTCCGTTTTCTAGTGTAAAAAAAGTCGCAGATTTCCCGCGCACCTCGTGAGCTAAAATTTGCGATTTTTTACTTTTCTTGCCTTTTCCAAAAGTGGTAAAAAAAAATGTTGAAAATTATAGCAGAAATCTATGCCAGCTCCTAGCTGGCGTAGATTTCAGTCTGTGGGGGAACTATGCCGTGCCTCTACCTCGCCCACCCTCCCATCGGACACATTAAAATATATATATATATTTATACTCCCCTCATCGCTCCTCTTTTCCCCACCCGATCCCCTGTGGCTCCCTCTTCCTGCGACGGATCATTCAAGGTACTGACGCCAGGCAGCGTCAAAACCTATGGGACGCAGCTGCTTCATCGCATTGGTACTGACCCTGCTCGTCAGTAGCAGTGGGTAATGCCAGCCATTCATACTTACACGGTGATATCGGAAAAAGCAATGGCCGTTTAACAAGCTGTCCAAAAATGATCCCTTTTTGGGAGTAGCACCAGGTTTAGTCTTATTTTAACCCTTTCCCTCGTTGGCCATTATAGATTTTCCTGACAGAGCCTCATTTTTAAAAATCTGAATTTTTTTAATTTATGTGGTAATAACTTAAAAATGCTTTTACCTATCCAAGCGATTCTGAGACTGTTTTCTCGTGACACATTGTACTTTATGTTACTGGCAAAATTTGCTCGATACATTCAGTATTTAATTGTGAAAAACTCCAAAATTTAGCAAAAAATTGCAAAAATTAGCAGTTTTCTAAATTTTTATGTATCTGCTCGTAAGACAGGCAGTTATACCACACAAAATTGTTGCTAATTAACATCCCCCATATGTCTACTTTATGTTTTCATCATTTTTGAACATCCTTTTATTTTTCTAGGATGTTACAAGGCTTAGAACATTAGTAGCAATTTCTAATATTTTAAAGTAAATTTCAAAAGGATAATTTTTACAGGGGTCAGTTCAGTTGTGAAGTGGCTTTGAGGGCTTTATATATTAGAAACACCCAATAAGTCACCCCATTTTAAAAACGTCACCCCTCAAAGTATTCAAAACAGCATTTAGAAAGTTTCTTAACCGTTTAGGGCATGTTCAGATGTGACGGAATTCTGCAGACACTGTCCGCATCAATGCCGCACATAATATGCGTTGCAGATTCCGTTGCGCCTTTGCCTAAAATGTGAAGTAAATTGCTGCGGATTAGTCGTTGCGGATTCAGGTGAAAAGTACATCCTGCTCTCATTTAAAACATTCCATCTCAGTCTGGCTATAGACCTCGAAACAGAATGATGAAATATCCTGTTCGTGAATGCAATCCACAACGCAACACACATATCATCTGCGGATTTCATTGTGTCATTTTGCAACTCCATTGAAGTCAATGGAGAAATTCTGCGACAAGTAGGCATCAAGTCCGCAACAGCCAATGTATGCTGCGGATACCAAATTCTGCACCGCAGCCTATGGTCCGCAGCGGAGTTGTCTGCAACGTCTGCACTAAGATAACTATAAAGGTGTGGAAACCAATGGACAGACTGTTTGCTGCGGATTTCCAGTGCGGACTGTCTGCAGCGGAATTCCACAGCAATTCCGCCACGTGTGAACGTGTCCTTAGACTTTTCACAGGAATTAAACCAAAGTAGAGGTGAAATTTACAAATTTCATTTCTTTTTGTAGAAATTCATTTTAAATCAGTTTTTTTTGTAACACAGAAGGTTTTACCAGAGTAACGCAACTCAATATTAATTGTTCAGATTCTGCAGATTTAGGTAATATCCCACATGTGGCCCTAGTGTGGTAATAGACTGACGCACAGGCCTTAGAAGCAAAAGAGCACCTAGAGGATTTTGGGGCCTTCTTTTTATTAGAATATATTTTAGGCACCATGTTAGGTTTGAATGGCTCGTGCAGTACCAAAACAGTGGAAATCCCCCAAAAGTGACCCCATTTGGGAAACTACAAACCTTAAGGAAATTATCTAGTGGTATAGTGAGATTTTGACCTCACAGGTTCATTGCAGAAATTATTGGAAGTAGGACATAAAAATTAAAATCAACGTTTTTTCAGAGAAAATACAGGTTTAGCTAATTCTTTTTCATTTCCACAGGGAATAAAGGAAAAAAAAACATTGTAAAATTTGTAAAGCAATTTCTCCCGAGTAAAACAAATCCCCACATGTGGTCATAAATGGCTGTTTGAAGGGCTCAGAAGGGAAAGAGCGCTATTTGGCTTTTGGTGCTAAAATTTAGCAGGAATAGTTCGTGGAGGCCATATGGGGACAAAACAGTGGAAACCCCCCACAAGTGACACCATTTTGGAAACTGCACACATTGAGGAAATTATCTAGAGGTATAGTGAGCATTTTGACCGCTCAGGTTTTTTGCAAAAATTATTGGAATAAGGCCGTAAAAATTAAAAAAAAATTCATTTCCACAAGGACTAAAGGAGAAACAGCACTGCAAAATCTGTAAAGCAATTACTTCCGAGTACGGTAATACCCAATATTTGGTAATAAACTGATTTTTGGGCACACAGTTGGGCTCAGAAGGGAAGGAGCGCCATTTGGCTTTTGGAGTGCAGTATTTACTGGATTGGTTTCTGGGCGCTATGTCGCATTTGCAAAGCCCTTGTGGGACCAAAGCAATGGAAACCCCCCAGAAGTGACCACATTTTGAAACTACACTCCTCAAGTTATTCACCTAGGGGTGTAGTGAGCATATTAACCCCGCGGGTGTTTTGCAGAAATTAGTGTGCACACGATGTTGCAGAGTGAAAATGGGATTTTTTTCCATAGATATGCCAATATGTGTTGCCCAGCTTGTGCCACCATAACAAGACAGCTCTCTAATTATTATGCTGTGTTTCCCGATTTTAGAAACACCCTACATGTGGCCCTAATATTTTGCCTGGACATTTGACAGGGCTCAGGAGTGAAAGAGTACCATGTAAAATTGAGGCCTAATTTGGCGATTTACAAAGTATTGGTTCACATTTGCAGAGCTCTGATGTGAAATAATAAAAGAAACCCCTGAGAAGTGACCCCATTTTGGAAACTGCACCCATCAAGGCATTTATTAAGGGGTGTAGTGAGCATCTTCACCCCACAGGTATTTTCCATAAATGATTGTGCTTCGGATGGTGCAAAGTAAAAATATAAATTTTTCACTAGATATGCTATTTCAGTGGCAAATATGTCATGCCCAGCTTATGCCACTGGAGACACACACCCAAAAATGTTTTAAAAGGGTTCACCCGGGGATGGCGATGCCATATATGTGGAAGTAAACTGCGATTTGGGCATGCTGTAGGGTTCAGAGGAGAGGGAGCACAATTTGGCTTTTGGAGCGTTGATTTGCTTGGTAGTAGATTTGTTTGCATATTGCTGGTGTTTCCATTTATAATGTGGGGGCATGTGTAAGCTGGGCAGAGTACATCAGTGGCATAGTCAGGTAGTATAATTATTGGGTTAAAAGAAAACAATAAAATAATTCATAAACGTGTGTTACGCTGTGAAGCAATCCTTTCTGCATATGCCGGTATTGCACTGATAAATGTCCTTCCTTATTCCCCTTTTGGTCCACACTCCGCACATTTGCAGTTTGGGGAATTTTGCTGGGAAGTGTTGTCCTGGTATAATACGGGCACCCTCACTTCCAGCGGATATGTTTGGGCCCTCCCCTTCCTGGTTCCGTAAGTATAGGGCCTTGATAATTCGCCTATTGAAACAGAAGAAATGTTCCCCTCTGGCCGGCACACCTGCATATTTTTTATTTCCTGACTTATGGAAGCCTTAACTAATTTTATTTTTTCATAGACGTAGTTGTATGAGGGCTGTATTTTTGCGGGACGAGCTGTAGTTGTTATTGGTACCATTTTGCGGTACATGCCACTTTTTGATCATCATTGTTTACCATATTTTTTGCGATAGTTCTTGCATAGTTTTTTAGTTTTTTTTTAAACAGCGTTCACCATACATTATAAACTACATGTTAATTTTATTCTGCGTGTCAGTACGTTTCCGGCGATACCTAATTTATAGCACTTTTATATGTTTTACAACTTTTTGCACAATAAAATTACTTTTGTAAAAATAATGTATTGTTTCTGTCAGCCAAGTTGTGAGAACCATAACGTTTTAATTTTTCGTCGACGGAGCTGTATGAGGGTTTGTTTTTTGCAAGACGAGCTATAGTTTTTATAGGTACCATTTTTGGATACATACTTTTTGATCACTTTTTATTCCAATATTTGTAGGGAAAAGTGACCAAAAAACTGAAATTCTGGTAGTTTTCTACGTTTTTTTTTTTTATGCCGTTCACCGCATGGAATAAATAACATAACATTTTTATGGTTCAGGCGGTTATGGACGCGGCGATACCAAATTTATTTATTTATTTTTTCAATAATAAAGGACTTGATAATGGAACAGGGTGATTTTGTTTTATTTTATTACTTTAAACTTTTATTATATGTTTTAAAACTTTTTCTTTTACACTTTATTACACTTTTGTTCAAGTCCCACTAGGGGACTTGAAGTTCCAACTGTCAGATTTTTTTTTCTAATACATTGCACTACCTATCCAGTGCAATGTATTAGATCTGTCAGTCATTCACTGACAGCAAGCCGGAGGGGCCTAATCGGCTTCCGTAATGGCAGAGCAGGAGGCCATTGTTAGGTATCCTGTTGCCATAGCGGCATCGGCAGACCTGATTGCATGGCAGGGCTGGCGATCTGCTAGCAACCTCTAAGATGCAGCGATCGCTTGCGATCGCTGCATCGAAGGGGTTAATGGCAGGGATCGGTCCTAGCTATGGTTCCTGCCATTACAGGTGGATGTCAGCTGTAATATACAACTGACATCCACTGCTGATGATGCCGGCTCAGCTCCTGAGCCGGCACCATCTTGCCGTCGACTACGGAAGCCTTTCAGGTAACTGACAGCGCCCAGTTGCTTCGTGTCTGTTCGGCTTTTTCCGGAATGTATTGGTGTACGGACTCAATAGAAAGTCTATGAGCCCGTACTCCGATACATCGGCTTTCCGGAAAAAGCCGAACAGAAATGAAGCAGCTGGGCGCTCACACGAGTGCTTCAGCTGCTTCGTTCCGCAATGTCTAAACTAACTTGCCTAAAAATGTATTGAAACAAATGTAAAAAACGGCCACTGGAGAATTCCACTGCGGACTGTCCGCAGCGGAATTCCACAGCAATTCCGCCACGTCTGAACCTGCCCTTAGTGTGCAGGGGAAGAGGTAGACCTAATCCATATGTTGTGGTCCTGTCCCAAAATAAAGAGATTCTGGGAGGATATCCTTAACCCCTTCGCGCTCAGCAACGTAATATTCCGTCGCGCTAACCAATACGTTCGCGCTCAGCGACTGAATATTACGTCCCGGGAGTAACGGCCATTTTGGCCGTCCTCCCGACAGATACAGGAGCTGTGACAGCTGCTGTCTCGTGCAGCAGCTGCCGCAGCTCCTACAGCGGGGACCGATTGCGGTGTCCCTGCTGATTAACCCCTTAAAAGCCGTGTTCAATAGCAATCACGGCTTTTTAGGGGTTAAGCTACAATCGCCGGCCTGCTACACGATAGCGGCCGGCGATGGTAACTATGGCAACCAGACACCAAACAATGGCGTCCGGCTATGCCATCGACGGAAGCCTTGTGGTCCTGACAAAGTCAGGACCCACTATGCTTGCTGTCAGTGAGCAGCTGACAGCTCTAATACACTGCACTGCCCTCAAGTCCCCTAGTGGGACAAAGTAATAAAGTTAAAAAAAAAGTTAAAAAAAGATGTGTAAAAATAAGAAAATAAAAGTTTTAAAAGTAATAAAAGTAATAAAAGTAATAAAAATTAAAATCCCCCCTTTTCCCTTATCAGTCCTTTATTATTAATAAAAATATATAAACAAACAAATAAACTATACATAATTGGTATCGCCGCGTCCGTAACGGCCTGAACTACAAAATTATTTCGTTATTTATCCCGCGCGGTGAACGCCGTAAAAGAAAATAATAATAAACCGTACCAGAATCACAATTGTGTGGTCACTTCACCTCCCAAAAAATGGAATAAAAAAGATCAAAAAGTCGCATGTACCTAAAAATGGTGCTGATCGAAACTACAGTTCGTTACGCAAAAAATAAGTCCTCGGACGGCTTTCTTGATGGAAAAATAAAAACGTTATGGCTCTTAGAATAAGGTAACACAAAAAGTAAATGATATTTTACAAAAAGTATTTTATTGTGCAAACGCCATAAGACATAAAAAAAACTATAAACATATGGTATCGCCGTAATCGTATCGCCCCGCAGAATAAAGTGAATATGTCATTTATAGCGCACGGTGAACGCTGTAAAAAAAATAGAATAAAAAAACAATAGTAGGATTGCTGTTTTTTAGTCACCACGCCACTTAAAAATAGAATAAAAACTGATCAAAAAGTTACATGCACCCCATGAAGACTGCAATGAATTCCTCAAGGGGTCTAGTTTCCAAAATGGGGTCACTTTTGGGGGTTTTCCACTGTTTTGGTACCACAAGACCTCTTCAAACCGGATAAGGTGCCTAATAAAAAAGGAAGCCTCAAAATCCAAAGGTCCTCCTTTGCTTCGGAGGCCGGTGCTTCAGTCCATTACCACACTAGGGCCACATGTGGTATATTTCTCAAAACTGCAGAATCTGGGCAATAAGTATTGAGTTGCGTTTCTCTGATAAAACCTTTTGTGTTATAAAAAAAATGATATAAAGAGGATTTTCTGACAAAAAAAATATGTAAATTTCACCTCTACTTTGCTCTAAATTCCTGTGAAACACCTAAAGGGTTCATAAACTTTCTAAATGCTGTTGTGAATACTTTGAGGGGTCTAGTTTCTAAAATGGGGTGTTTGATAGGGGTTTCTAATATATGGTCCCCTCAAAGCAACTTCAAAACTGAACTGTAACCTAAAAAAATTAATAAATTAGGCAATACTTCGCTTTTTACATTATACTGATAATGAGCCGTGCCCACCCCGAGATGACCCCAGTTTTGACCGTTTGTATAAACGGAGACCCCTATTAGACCGTTTCAGTGCCCGGTTTTTCCAAGCATACATGCCAGAGAAGTGTATTTCTATTGATGAGTCCTTGGTAGATTTTAAAGGGAGACTTCAATTCCGCCAGTACCTGCCGAGTAAGAGGGCAAGGTATGGCGTGAAGATGTATAAGCTGTGCGAGAGTGCATCAGGGTATACCTACAGATATAGGATATATGAAGGGAAGGACAGCAGTATTCAGGCCCCAGAATGCCCCCCCTTACTGGGAGTTAATGCAAAAATTGTGTGGGATTTGGTGCACCCACTGCTGGACCAGGGTCACCAACTCTACCTGGATAATTTTTATACCAGCTTCCCACTCTTCAACTGCCTCGCTCCCAGAAGTCCTGCGGCATGCGGCACTGCTAGAAGAAATCTGAGAGGTCTCCTTAAGACTCTGCTTGGGCAAACACTCAGAATGGGTGAGAGCAAGGCACAATCCAGCAGCAACATATTGTGTGTCAAGTACAAGGACAAGAGAGATGTCCCACCAGTACCCATGTACGAGGTACCAGTACAGAGACCCCCAAACCAGACTGCATCCTGGACTACAATAGGTACATGGGAGGGGTGGATTTGTCAGATCAAGTCCTGAAGTTCTACAGCGCCATGGGCTGTGGTATAAGAAGCTGGCCGTGCACATCATACAGATGGCATTGTACAATGCGTACGTGCTACGTCGATGTACAGGCCAGAGGGGAACTTTCCTGGAATTTCAAGAGGTGGTTATCAAGAACCTAATCTTTATGGACCAAGAAGGGGGGGGGCACCCAGGACTTCTGGAAGCGAGGCCACACGCATCGTAGAAGGGCAACACTTTCCAGGAGACGTTCCCCAAACTGGCAAGAAGGGAAAAAGTCAAAAGAGGTGCAAAGTCTGCTATAAGAGGGGGATAAGGAAGGACACAATATATCAATGTGACACGTGTCCCGAAAAACCAGAGCTCTGTATGAAAGAGTGTTTTAAAATTTATCATACATCCCTTGGTTTATAATTTACCCCAATTTTACTTGCCCTGATGTACTCCGCACAGCTTATCCCCCCTCGTCTTTCCCCTCTGGGCCCTGCTATGTGCCCAGGCAGCTGATAACAGCCATGACATGTAGGGTATTGCCGTACCCAGGAGAACCCACATTACAGTTGATGGGGTGTATGTCTCTTGTCAAAATGCTCACTACACCTCTAGATGAATGCCTTAAGGGTGTAGTTTTTAAAATGGTGTCAATTCTTGCGGGTTTCTACTGTACTGGTACCTCAGGGGCTTCTGCATACATGACTTCGCACCAGAAAATCCCCAGTAGGCCAAATGGTGGTCCTTTCGTTCTGAGCCCTCCCATGGGCCCAAATGGCAGTTTATCACCACAAGTGGGGTATTGCTGCTCTCAGGACAAATTGCGCAACAGAATGGGGTATTTTATTTCTTATGAAAATAAGAAATTTTCAGCCAAAACTACATATTATTGGAAAAAAATGAATTTTATTTTAATTCCCATCCCAATTCAAATAAGTTCTGTGAAAAAACTATGGGGTCAAAATGGTCACAACACCCATAAATGAATTCCTTGAGGGGTGTAGTTTCCAAAATGGGGTCACTTCTGGTGGGTTTCCATTGCTTTGATACCTCTGGGGCTCTGCAAATGCGATATGGCACCCGAAAACCAATCCAGCAAAATCTGGACTCCAAAGAACAAATAGCGCTCCTTTCCTTCTGAGCCCTCAAATGGGGTATTGCCGCACTCAGGACAAATTGGGCAACAAAATGGAGTATTTTATTTCTTGTGAAAATAAGAAATTTTGATCACAAATTACATCTTATTGGAAAAAAATGAAATTTTTTTTTAATTTCACAGCCCAATTCAAATTGGTGCTGTGAAAAAACTGTGAATTCCTTGAGGGGTGCAGTTTCCAAAATGGGGTCACTATTGCGGGATTCCTACTGTTTTGGCACCTCAACACCTCTTCAAACCTGGCATGCTGCCTAAAATATATTCTAATAAAAAAGAGGCCTCAAAATGCAATAGGTGCTTCTTTGATTCTAGGGCTTGTGTTTTAGTCCACAAGCGCACCAGAGCCACATATGGGACATTTCTAAAAACTGCAGAATCTGGACAATACATATTTAGTAGTATTTCTCTGGTAAAACCTTCTTTGTTACAGAAAAAAAATTAATAAAATTGAAATTCAGCAATAAAAATGAAATTTGCAAATTTCACCTTCACTTTGCTTTAATTCCTGTGAAATGCCTGAAGGGTTAAAAAACTTTCTAAATGCTGTTTTGAATACTTTGAGGGGTCTAGTTTTCAAAATGGGGTGTTTTATGGGGGTGTCTACTACATAGGCCCCTCAAAGCCACTTCAGACCTGTAGAGGTACCTTAAAAAAAAGGCTTTTGAAATTTTCTTAAAAATATGAGAAATTGCTGTTTATGTTCTAAGCCTTGTAACGTCCAAGAAAAATAAAAGAATGTTCAAAAAACAATGCTAATCTAAAGTAGACATATGGAAAATGCGAACTAGTAACTATTTTGGGTGGTATAACCGGCTGTTTTACAAGCAGATACATTTAAATTCTGAAAAATGCTATTTTTAAAAAATGTTCTCTAAATGTTGCAATTTTTCACCAATAAACACTGAATATATCGACCAAATTTTACCACGAACATGAAGCCCAATGTGTCACGAGAAAACAATCTGAGAATCGCTTGGATAGGTTTAAGCATTCCGACGTTATTACCACATAAAGTGAAATATGTCAGATTTGATAAATGGGCTCTGAGCCTTAAGGCCAAAACTAGGCTGCGTTCTTAAGGGGTTAAAGAAATTGTAGAGAGATAAGGTGTTGAAATCCCCTGGGATCCGGTTATTTGCGTATTGAGTTATGATGGACTTAAGGGTACAAGGGATATTAACCCCTTCCCGTCGTAAACAACTTTCAGATTTTCATTTTCGTTTTTTCCTCCCCACATTCCAGAAGCCATAACGTTTTTATTTTTCTGTCAATATAGTACTATGAGGGCTTGCAGGACGAGTTGTAGTTTTTCGTAGCACCATTTATTTTGCCGTATAACGTACTAGGAAACGGGAAAAAAATTATTTGTGGGGTAGAAAATTAAAAAAACAGCGATTCCTCCATGGTTTTTTGCGCGCTGTTTTTACAGAATTCACTGTGCAATTAAAACAACATGTTAACTTTATTCTGTGGGTCAATACGATTACGGCGATACCAAATACATATAGTTTTTTCTATGTTTTACTACTTTTACATGTAAAAACCTAAGTGTAAAAAAGAAAATTTATTTTGCGTCGCCAAATTCCGAGAGCCATAACTTTTTTATTTTTCCGTCGAATAAGCGGTATGAGGGCCTATTTTTTGCGGCATAAGCTGTAGTTTTTAATAATACCATTTTGGTGTAAATGCAACGGTTTGATCACTTTTTATTTCATTTTTTGCGTAGATGAGGTGACCTAAAAATAGACATTCTGGCGTTTACAATTTATTTATTTTTACGGCGTTCACCGTGCGGGTTAAATAATGATATATTACAATAGTTCAGACTTTTACGGACGCGGCAATACCAATAATGTTTATTTTTATTTATTTTTACTATGCTCTAGGGGGAAAATGGGAAAAGGTTTTTCTTTTTAACTTTTAATATATATATATTTTTTTTTACACCCAAAAAAACTTTATTTAACTTATTTTTACTTTTTTATTAGTCCCCCTAGGGGACTTCAACCAACTAATGTATTGCAGTATATCGTGATTCTGACAGGCACCTTATAAGCCCTGCCGGAGTCAAGGCTTAATAGGTGTACAAAGATGGCGGACCTGGGGGCGTTCATTAAGCCCCCAGGCAGCCATAGCAACCATCGCCCCCCTGCGATTGCGTTGCGGGGGTGCGATGAGCTGTTAGAGGGGGTCGCCCCACTCTTTCTGACGATTTAAATGCTGCGGTCAGTTACTCTGAAGTGTTGGCTGCAACATACAGCCAACACCGTCATCGTATGGAGCGAACTCACTGCGTGAGCCCGCTCCATACTTCCCCTACCCGACTTTGGCGTATGGATACGTCAAATGTCGGGAAGGGGTTAAGAAGGAAGTCCTATTGAAACTGCTATATTGGGTGTGTAAGACCATTATGTTTAACCCCTTCAGGACTGAGCCTGTTTTGGCCTTCAGGACGAAGCCAATTTTTTCAAATCTGACGTGTTAATTTATGTGGTAATAACTTTTGAATGCTTTTACCTATCCAAGCGATTCTGAGATTGTTTTCTGGTGACATATTGTACATTATGTTAGTGAAAAAATGTGGTCAATAAATTCAATATTTATTGGTAAAAATCACCAAGATTTAGTGAAAATTTGCAAAAATTAACATTTTTCTAAATATAACCCTTTCCCGCAATATCACGTACAGTTACGTCATGGGAGATGGACTATTCCCGCATCTCCACGTAACTGTACGTCATGGAGATGAAGCTGGCTCAGGAGCTGAGCCAGCGACATCACCGCCATGTGACAGCTGTATGTTACAGCTGGCACCCTGAGGTATCGGCCAGGACCGGAGCTAGCCTCCGATCCGACCGATTAACCCCTCACATGCTGCGTTGAATAGCGATCGCAGCATGTGAGGAGTTTATAGCCACCGGCGCCCCAGCAACGTGATCGCTGGGTTGCCGGTGGCTGCAAAGGCGATCGGAGGGCTAATGCTTACCTCCCGGTCCGCCAGCAACGGAATCCTCCTATGTCCCGTCGTCGGCGGGGCCCAGGAGGCTTCCGGTACCATCGGCAAGATGGCGCCGGCTCAGCTTCCGGCTCAGAAGCTGAGCCGGCGTCATCAGCAGTGGGTGTCCGCTGTATGTTTCAGCGGACACCCCGATCTATCGCCAGGAACCGGAACTAGCTCCGATTCCTGGCATTAACCCCTTCGATGCAGCGATCTATTGTGATCGCTGCATCCTAGAGGTTTGTAGCAAATCGGCAGCCTTGCCACGCGATGGCAAGGCTGGCGACTGCTACCATGGCAACAGGAGCCCTAACAATGGACTCCTGTCTGCCATTACGTAAGCTGATTAGGCCCCGCCCAGAGGCGGAGCCTGATCGGCTTGCTGTCAGTGAACAACTGACAGTTCTAATAATACCTATGTAGTGCAATGTATTAGAACATCAAACAAACTGTTGGACCTCCAAGTCCCCTAGTGGGACTAAAGAAAAGTGTAAAAAATGTGTAAAAAAAAAGTGTCAAAAAAGTAAAAATAAAAGTTGTAAAAAATACAATAAAAGTTTCAAATAATAACACAAAACACAATCGCCCTTTTTCCTTTATCAAGTCATTTATTATTGAAAAAAATAATAAAGCCATACATATTTGGTATCGCTGTGACCGTAACGACCTGAACTATAAAAATATTATGTTATTTATTCCACACAGTGAACGCCGTAAAAAAAAATAACTAAAGAATACTGACATTAATTGCTATTTTTTGGTCACTTTGTCTTCCAAAAATTGAAATAAAAAGTGATCAAAAAGTCGCATGTACCTAAAAATGGTACCTATACAAAATATAACTCGTCTCGCTAAAAACAAGCCCTCATACACCTCTGTCGACGAAAAATTTAAAACCGTTATGGCTCTCACAACTTGGCGACAGAAAAAATCCATTCTCTTTACAAAAGTTATTTTATTGTGCAAAAAGTTGTAAAACATAAAAAGTGCTATAAATTAGGTATCACCGGAATCGGACTGACCCGCAGAATAAAGGTAACATGTAATTTATAACACGTGGCGAACGCTTTATAAAAAGAACTAAAAAAATATGCCAGAATTGCTGTTTTTTGGTCACCTTGCCTCCCAAAAAAAAAGAATAACAAGTGATCAAAAAGTCGCGTGTATCCTAAAATGGTACCAATAAAAACTACAGCTCGTCACACAAAAAAAAACAGCCCTCATACCACTACGTCTATGAAAAAATAAAATTAGTCAAGGCACCAATAAGCCAGGAAATAAAAATATGCAGTTGTGCCGGCCTGAGGGGAACGTCTCTTCTGTTTCAAGTGGCGAATTATCAAGGCCCCTAAAATTAGGGATCCAGGAAGGGGAGGGCCCAAACATATCTGCTGGAAGTGAGGGTGCCCGTATTATACCAGGACAACACTTTCCCAGCAAAATTCCCCAAACTTCAAAGGTGCGGAGTGCGGACCAAAAGGGGGATAAGTAAAGACCATTTATTAGTGCGACACCGGCCTGTGCAGAAAGGATTGTGTCACAGCGTAACACACATCTATGGATTATTTTATTGGTGTTTTTTACCCCACTATACCACCTGACTATGCCCCTTATATACTCCGCCCGCCTTACATGTGCCCCCACATTATAAATGGAAACACCAGTAAGACTCCAAACAAAACTACTACAAGCAAAATCCACGCTCCAAAAGCCAAATGGCTCTACCTCCCTTCTGAACCCTACAGTGTGCCCAAACAGCAGTTTACTTCCACATATATGGCATCACCATACCCGGGAGAACCCTTTTAACAATTTTTGGGGTGTGTGTCTCCAGTGGCACAAGCTGGGCGCCACATATTGGCATATCTATTGAAAAACCATTTTCACACCAATTTCTGCCAATCACCTGTGGGGTTAATATGCTCACTACACCCCTAGGTGAATACCTTGAGGGGTGTAGTTTCCAAAATGGGGTCACTTCTGGGGGGGATCCACTGTTTTGGTCCCACAGGGACTTTGCAAATGCGACATAGCGCCCGGAAACCAATCCAGCAAAATCTGTACTCCAAAAGCCAAATGGCGCTCCTTCCCTTCTGTGCCCTACTCTGTGCCTAAACAGCAGTTTATGACCACATATGTGGTATTGTCATACACAGGAGAAGTTGCTTTACAAGTGTTGGGGTGCTCTTTTACATTTATTTGTTGAGAATATGAAACATTTTCAGCTAAAACTACGTCTTATTGAAAAAAATGATTTTTTTATTTTCACTGCCCAATTCTAATAAAATCTATGAAACACCTGTGGGGTCAAAAATGCTCACTTTTTCTAGGACTTTACAAGGATTAGAACTTTAGCAGCAATTTCTCATATTTTCAAGAAAATTTCAAAAGGCTATTTTTTCTGGGACCAGTTAAGTTCTGAAGTGACTTTGAGGGCCTTATATATTAGAAAGTCCCCATCAATCACCCCATCAAGGTATTCAAAACAGCATTCAGAAAGTGTTTTAACCCTTTAGGCGTTTCACAGGAATTAAAGCAAAGCAGATGTGAAATTTACAAATTTCATTTTTTTTGCCAAAATTCATTTGTAATACATTTTTTTCTGTACCACAGAAGGTTTTACCCAAGAAATGCAAAGTTTTTAGAGATATCCCACATGTGACCCTAGTGTGCTAATTTACAGAAATACAGGCCTCAGAAGCAAAGGAGCACCTAGTGGATTTTGGGGCCTCCTTTTTTTAGAATATATTTTAGGCACCATGTCAGGTTTGAAGAGGTCTTGTGGTAACAAAACAGTAAAGACCCCCCAAAAGTGACCCCATTTTGGAAACTACACCTCTCAAGGAATTTATCAAGGGGTATAGTTAGCATTTTGAAGCCACAGTTTTGTTTGCTAAGTTTATTTGAATTAGTCTGTAATGTTTTTCAGAAAAAACGTAACATTTTTTAATTTTTTCAAGGAGTAAAGGAGAAAAACACCCCAACATACGTAAAGCAATTTCTCCCGATTATAGCAAAACCCCATATGTGGTAATAAACTGCTGTTTGGACCCACAGCAGGGCTCAGAATTGAAGGAGCACCATTTGGATTTTGGATTTCTGATTTCGCTGGAATAGTTTTCAGTGCAGTGTCGTGTTTGCAATGCGCTGAAGGGACCAAAACAGAGGAAACTCCCCAAAAGTGACCCATTTTGGAAACTACACCCTTCAAGGAATTTTTCTAGGGGTAAAGTTAGCATTTTCACCTCACAGTTGTTTTGCTGAATGCATTGGAATTAGTCTGTAAATGTGAAAATCTACTTTTTTTCTGAAAAAACGCAGAAATTTTTAATTTTTACAAGGAATAAAGGAGAAAAAGCACCCCAAAATTTGTAAAACAATTTCTCCCGATTACGGAAATATGCCATATGTGGTAATAAACTGCTGTTTGGACCCACAGCAGGGTTCAGAAGGGAACAAGCACCATTTGGCTTTTGGAGCTCAAATTTAGCTGAAATGGTTTTCGGGTGTCATGTCGCATTTGCAAAGCCCCTGAGAGACCAAAACTGTGGAAAACCTCCAAAAGTTACCCCATTTGGGAAACTACACCCCTTAAGGAATCTATCTATAGTGAGCATTTAGACCCCACAGGTCTTTTGCAGAATTTATTAGAATTATGCCGTGAAAATGAATACAACATTACTTCCACTAAAATGTTGATTTTTCTTCAATCTCACGAAGGATAAAGGAGGAAAAAGCCGCCCAACATTTGTAAAGCAATTTCTTCCGAGTACGGCAATACTCCACATGTGGTCATAAAAGTATTTTCATTAGAAATTATTTAACCCTTTCCGGACTGATACATATTTTGCTTTTTCTCTTTCGTTTTTCCCTCCCCGCTTTCCAACTGCCATAACTTTTTGTTTTTCCGTCAATAGAGTGGTGTGAGGGCTTATTTTATACTAGATGAGCTGTAGTTTTTATTGGTACAATTTTTTGGTACATATAACTTTTTGAGCACTTTTTATAAAAATTTTTTGGTAGAGTCAAGGTGACTAAAAAACAGCGATTTTGCAGCTTTAAATTCTTTATTTTCCACTGCGTTCACCATGCGAGTTTAATAATGCTATATTGTAATAGTTTGGATTTTTACGGACGCAGCACTACCAATTTTGTGTATTTATTTTTTTTTTTTAATTACTTTAGAGAAAAAATGGGAAAAGGTTTTCTTTTGGACTTTAAATATTTATTTAATTTTTTGTTTCACTAATAATAACTACTTACTTTTGTTTTTACACATTTTATTAGTCCCCCTAGGGGACTTGAACCAGCAATCATTAGATCACTGGTAGAATACACTGCAATACTAATGTATTGGGGCACATTCTTACGTGGCGGAATTGCTGTGGAATTCTCCAGCAGCTGTTTTTTACATTTGTTTCTATACATTTATAGGAAAGTTAGTTCAGACATTGCGGAAAACTCCGCTGCGGACCATAGGCTGCAGTGCGGAATTTTCAGTCTGCAGCATGCACTGTCTGTTCCAGAGAAAAAGCGGAATTTCTCTGCATATTTCAGCCTTTGCAATGCAAAAACTGAAATTTGTGGCAAGACCGCTGTGTTCTCTGAAACGTCTGAATTACCTGTCAAATATGCAAATGTTGATGCAGATTCGTTGCGTAATTGCCCCAAATCTGCACCAACATTTGCAGCGGAAAAACTCTGCCATGTCTGAACGTGCCCTTGCAGTATATTGTAATTTTTACAGGCTCCTGTAACAGAGTGATCGCTGTTCCTGTCTGTTAGTCCCGGTTGTCAGCTGTAATACACAGCTGACATCCACAGCAAATGGCGCGAGCTCAGCGTGTGAGCCCGCTCCATACATCACCCCCCACACCACGACATGCTATTAAGTTGTGGTGCGCAAAGGGGTTAATGCACAGGGGATGGTGAAGTGAAAATTTAAATTTTCCACTTATATGCCATTTTAGTGCACTATATGTTATGCCCAGTTTGTGCCACTGAAGACAAATACCTCGTAAAATATTAATCGGTTTCTCCAGGGTATGGCAATGCCATATCTGTGGGCGTAAACTGCTGTTTGGGCACTCTGTAGGGCTCAGAAGGGAGGGAGTGGCATTTGGGTTTTGGAGAGCAGATTTAGCTTGGTTGTAGATCTTTTTCGCCTTTTGCTGGTATTTCAGTTTAAAATGTGGGGGCATATGTAAGCTGCGCGGAGTCCATCAGGGCATAATAAGAGGGTATAAAAATGGGGTAAATAAATAATAATCCGCAGATATGTGGCCGGTGTCGCACTGATAAATGGTGCCCAATCTTCTCCGCTTTTGGAATACTCTGAACATTTTGCATCACCATATTCTGGGAGCCATAACTTTTTTATTTTTTTCTCCACCGGAGCTGTGTGAGGGCTTATTTGTTGCGGGGCAATCTGTAGTTTTCATTGGTACCATTTTGGGGCACATGCGTTTTTTTATCACTTTTTATTCAATTTTTTCGCAAGCAAGCTGACCAAAAACCATAAATTTTGACAATGTTTTTTATCCTTTTTTTTTTTACGGCGCTCACCCTGGGCTATAAATGACAATTTTCCTTTATTCTGCGGGTCGCTTCAATTACGGCGATATCATATGTATATTGTTTTTTTAATGTTTTGCAGCGTTTGCGCAATAAAATCACTTTTTTATAAAATAATTTATTTTGTGTCCCCATATTCTGAGTGCTATAACTTTTTTATTTTTCAGTCAAAAAAGCTGTGTAAGGGCTTGTTTTTTGTGGGACGGGTTGGAGTTTTTATTGGTGCTATTTTGGAGTACATGCAACTTTTTGATCATTTTTTATTGTATATTTTGGGAGGGGTGGTGACCAAAAAATAGTGATTCTGGCATTGTTTTTTACTTTTTTTTTTGCGTTGTTCACGTGCAAGAAAAACAACATTATAGTTTTTATAATTTGGGTCGTTAGGAACGCGGTGATACCAAATATGTGTACTTTTTTTAACGTGTTCATTTTTTTCCTATAATAAAATACCTATTATAGGAGGAAAAAAAGCATTTTTTCTTTATGTAACTTATAACATTTATTTTTAAACTTTTATAAAACATTTTTATTATCTTTTCCTGTTTTTACTTGTCCCACTAGGGGACATTTAGACTTGCAGCTCTGATCGCTGCTGGAATACATTACACTATCTACGTAGTGTAATGTGTTCTAAGGCTGGGTTCACACGACCTATTTTCAGACGTAAACGAGGCGTATTATGCCTCGTTTTACGTCTGAAAATAGGGCTACAATACGTCGGCAAACATCTGCCCATTCATTTGAATGGGTTTGCCGACGTACTGTGCAGACGACCTGTCATTTACGCGTCGTTGTTTGACAGCTGTCAAACGACGACGCGTAAATTGACCTGCCTCGGCAAAGAAGTGCAGGGCACTTCTTTGCAACGTAATTTGAGCCGTTCTTCATTGAACTCAATGAAGAGCAGCTCAAGATTTACGAGCGTCACAGACGCCTCGCATAATATGAGGAGCAGCATTTACGCTTGAAACGAGGCAGCTGTTTTCTCCTGAAAACAGTCTGTCATTTCAGCCGTAAAAGCCAGCTAGCGTGTGCACATACCCTAACTGTCATTGTGACGTGACAGTGACAGGAAGCCTAGGAGGACCAGCCTTCAGCTGGTCCTCCTAGGCTTCTGTACATGAAAAAAAATAATCTACTACCTGGCAAACAGTAGGAAGGTAGAGTTTGAGGAGTTGTGGGGAAGTTGGTTGCAATAGGAGGTTGGATGTATTCATTTGTGGAGGGGAGGAGAGAGAGATGGATATGGTTTTATTTATTTTTATTTTTTTATTTTTTTGTTTTGTTGTTGTTGTTTTGTTTGGGATAATGAAAAAAAAAAGTTGCAATATGGTTAGATTGATAAGGACCCTTCATATGAGTGTACCTGTAGTGGGATCTTTATTAGGGGGATGTATATTTAATGTTTGTTTCCTGCTGTATGTTACTGTGAGGGGGATATCCTAATGGGACTCACTAGAAGTGAAATATAAAGGGGATGATGATAATATATAGAGAAAAGAAAAAGTCTACATAAATGGGTGGACAATTTTTTTAAGGTTGGCTTTAGAGGTCTGAATGGATCCTTATTATGGGGAAAGGGTGTATTTTGATAGTTTGAAAAGTATTGGTTTGGTTCGGTGACAAGAGTCCCATTCCCATATCCCCTTTATAGATTAAAAATGTATAGGAGGAAAATTGGTGTTAAAGTAAATGGATATATTATAGTTTGTCTTGCAATGTATGCGTACTGATTTGTATTTTTACTAATATCATTATAATAAAGACCTTATTGGGAAAAAAAAAAAGCCTGTTCCTGCCTGGTGTCCATCCATCACACTGTGGCAATCATCTTGGAATTTTTTACATATATGCATTTTTTGTTTTTGTATTCAATAAAATTTAGATTTTTTTTTTATATTGCATTTGGTGTTTTATAGACTCCATTTCTCTTTAGGGTATTGTTTGTTGGTATAAATAACTAGTCAACTTAAGGCCGGCTTCACACGAGCGTGTGCATTTTGCGCGCGCAAAAAACGCTGCGTTTTGCATGCGCAAAAGCTCTGTAAAAGCTCCATGTGTCAGCAGCATATGATGCGTGGCTGCGTGATTTTCACGCAGCCGCCATCATTATGACACTCTGTTTTTATGTTTGTAAACAGAAAAGCACGTGGTGCTTTTCTGTTTTCATTCATAGCTTTGACTACTGTAGCGCGCATCACGAGCGGCACACGGAAGTGCGTCCGTGTGCCGTGCACGGTTTTCACGCACCCAATGACTTCAATAGGTGCGTGATGCGCGAAAAACAGGCAAATATAGGACATGTCGTGAGTTTTACGCAGCGGACATACGCTGCGGGAAAATCACTGACAGTCTGAACAGCCCCATTGACTAACATAGGTCCATGCGACGCGCGTGAAAAAACGTTCGTCTGAATAAACCCTTATTCTATAGGTCTTTATTAGAGATGAGCGAACTGGGACAACCGAACCCGGTTTCGGTCCGAACTTCGGGAAAAGTTTGGTTCGCAGCGAATCCGAACTTCACCGGGTTCGGCCGAACCCGTTTTGACCGAACCCGGCTACATTTTGGCGCCTGCCACATGTTAGATCTAAAATGGAGGATTTCACAACCTCACCTGACATCAGGCTACCCCATAATGCCTTGCAAACGGCTCTCCCAGCCAATCGGGAGAAAGCATAGGGGTGGGCTCAAGTCTGCAATAAAAGTCTATGCACGGAGCTCAGCGGCCATTTTACAGACAGGAGCTGTAGGGATAGCATCTCTGTGCAGTAAGGGAAAGCTTTAGGGCGGGTTCACACATAGCGGAATTTCACTTAAATTCCGCTGCGGACACTCCGCAGCGTTAATCCGCAGCGGAGCCGTTTCTCCATTGACTTTCACTTTAATTTAGCAGTGTTCGTTTACACGATGCGTACAATTCCGCTGCGGAGCATAGGCTGCGGAGCGGAATTTGGTGTCCGCAGCATGCTCTGTCTGTTGCGGAGCAGTGGCGGACTGGTTGCGGACTCATGGCGGAATTTCTCCATTGACTTCAATGGAGAGTCAAAATTCCGCAATGAAGTCCGCAGATCTTATGTGTGCTGCGGAGCGTATTGTTTTTACTACCATGACATTTCTTCATTCTGGCTGGACCTATGTATTTCTAGGTCTACAGCCAGACTGAGGAAGTCAATGGGGCTCCCGTAATGACGGGAGCGTTGCTAGGAGACGTCTGTAAATAGTCACTGTCCAGGGTGCTGAAAGAGTTACGCGATCGGCAGTAACTGTTTCTGCACCCGGGACAGTGACTACCGATCTCAATATACATGTATCTGTTAAAAAAAATATAAGTTCATACTTACCGAGAACTCCCTGCGTCTGTCTCCAGTCCGGCCTCCCAGGATGACGTTTCAGTGTAAGTGACGGCTGCAGCCAATCACAGGCCAAGCACAGGCTGCAGCGGTCACATGGACTGGAGCGTCATCCAGGGAGGTCGGGCCGGATGCCGAAAGAGGGACGCGTCACCAAGACAACGGGCGGTAAGTATGAATTTCATTGACTTTCACTAGGGAAAGTGCTGTCCCTTCTCTCTATCCTGCACTGAATAGGGAGAAGAGAAGCACTTTTCCTGCAGTCCGCGGCGGCCAGTCCGCATCAATTTTCTGCACATTTTGTGCAGATCCGCTGCAGAATCTGCAACGCAGATTCTGTGCGGCATTGATGCGGACAGTTGCAGAGGAATTCCGCCATGTGTGGTCATGCCCTTAGGAATCTAAAAGGCAGGAATCCAGCAATCGAAGGGGCTCATCCACTACTCACTATTCCAGTGTGTGAATACACTTTTATAAGGGACTCATCCCCGTTGCATCCAACTTGCAATACAGGCAGGCTTTGTAGTACTACAACGCCCAGCATTCCCTGAGTCAGTGCACAGTGGCTGATAGAAATTCTCATTCATTGCCATTTGCCAAGCCAGTGTCAGTGTGAATACGCTTTTAGAAAGGGCTCATTCCCGGCCGTTAACATACCGAAATAACAATCCAACTTGCAATACAGGCAGCCTTTGTAGTAGTAGTACTACAAGGCCCAGCATTCCCTGAGTGCACCGCGGCATGGCTGATAGAAATTCTCATTCATTGCCATTTGCCAAGCCAGTGTCAGTGTGAATACGCTTTTAGAAGGGGCTCATCCCCGGCCGTTAACATAACGAAATAACAATCCAACTTGCAATACAGGCAGCCTTTGTAATAGTAGTAGTACTACAACGCCCAGCATTCCCTGAGTGCACCGCGGCGTGGCTGATAGAAATTCTCATTCATTGCCATTTGCCAAGCCAGTGTCAGTGTGAATACGCTTTTAGAAGGGGCTCATCCCCGGCCGTTAACATAACGAAATAACAATCCAACTTGCAATACAGGCAGCCTTTGTAATAGTAGTAGTACTACAACGCCCAGCATTCCCTGAGTGCACCGCGGCGTGGCTGATAGAAATTCTCATTCACTGCCATTTGCCAAGCCAGTGTCAGTGTGAATACGCTTTTAGAAGGGGCTCATCCCCGGCCGTTAACATAACGAAATAACGATCCAACTTGCAATACAGGCAGCCTTTGTAGTAGTACTACAAGGCCCAGCATTCCCTGAGTGCACCGCGGCGTGCCTGATAGAAATTCTCATTCATTGCCATTTGCCAAGTCAGTGTCAGTGTGAATACGCTTTTAGAAGGGGCTCATCCCCCGGGTTTTGATTCAACTTGCTGCACTCCAGCAGTGAAATGTCTGGGGAAAGAAAAGGTTGTGAAAGGACGGGGTAGAGGAAAAAACACCCATGCCGTCTCCTCTTCCAGTCCAAATGTTGGATCTGTTGGTGCCAGACCCAGTAGCAGCATTTGTGGCACAAGACATGTGCCCAGTTCCACTAGTAGCAGCTGCCATGTGCCTGCTCGTAGTAGTATCAGCAAGCCAGACTTGTCCATCTCCTCCGGTAGGCGGGTTACTTTAGACAATACGGCCATTGTGGACTGGTTGGCTGGCTCGCGGTCATCTCAGCAGGAAGACTCTGACGATCTGGCTTCAAGCCAGGTTTCGTTGAATTCCAGATCCTCTACAGTTCCTTGGCACAGTGACAGTAGTAATATAGGTATTTCTAGCATTTACATTCCATCATCTATGTCTTCACTCCCCCTTCCTAGCGGGAAGCCATCTTTCCTGAGAGTCCTAAGAGACATCTCCTCAGGTGCGAAGGAAGATACTGAACAACATAGTGATGATGATGATTTGTTTTCCGCGAGTCAGCCAACGGAGTGTGTTGCGGCGGTGGTGGAGGTGGAAGCGGTGTCCGAGACGCATAGCTGCGGTAGTGGGTGTGTTGGTGGTGGTAGCCGTGGTGGCAGACGTAGTAATGAGGGAGGGCATGGAGCCCGCCATGATGTCACATCACATTCACAACACAGTGACATAGGTGGCCGGGATGATGAGGAAGGCTATGATGATGATGTTGTTTTAGACAGGACATGGGAACCAGGTGACGAGGCGATGACGGCGTCAGAGGAGGAGGATAGTAGTGGCGGCACTGGCCGTGATAAACAGCCAAGCCGAGGTAGGGGCAGAAGTCAATCTGCAAAACGTTGCAGCGGTAGGGTCAGCTCAGGAGCCGGTGACGGCGACACTGATGCTGTTGTAGGCTCCCGAAAAAAGCCTGCCAGACAAGGGGCAAGTTCGGGTGGTGGTGGTGGTGGACGTGGTACTACCTCTTTACGGTACTCTGCCATGTGGCAATTTTTCTATACCTTCCCGGAGGACGAAAACATGGCACAGTGCCGTATCTGCAAGCAGAAAGTAAGGCGTGGGCAGGGCAGCAATGTAGGAACTACCGCTCTACGTAAACACATAAAGCGGCATCACAAGGCCATGTGGGACAATCGACATGCCCCACCATCATCATGTACATCTAATGAAGACCCCTCTGCAGCTGCTGCTGCTGCTCCGAGTCCCTGTCATCTAAGTAGTAGCCAGGCCTTATCCACCATGTCGTTGTCATCATCATCATCATCACTGTCTTCTAGTGCTCCTCCTACGTCCCGTCAGTTATCCATTACGGAATCGTTGTCCAATAAGCAACAATATATACCCAGTCATCCACTTGTCGTGCGGCTTAATTCACACCTGGCTAAGTTGTTGGTGGTGCAGTCGCTGCCGTACCACCTGGTCGACTCCGCCGGCTTTCAAGCAATTGATGGCGTGCGCACAGCCTAGGTGGCGAATACCTAGCCGACATTACTTCTCCAAAACAGCTGTCCCTGCCTTGCACAAGCATGTGGAGGAAAAGGTGTGCCAGTCCTTGCAACTATCCGTGTGCAGCAAGGTACATGCCACCGTCGACACGTGGAGCAGCAACTATGGGCAGGGACAGTACATGTCTTTCACGGCTCACTGGGTCAATATTTTGCAGTCCGATGCACCACCGCAGCAATGCCAGGCATTACCACATCCACGCTTGTATCTTTCTGGTTCAACTCCGGACACCAGGCGCCTACCATCCTCCTCCTCTTAATCCTCCTCCTTGCCTTACTCCTTGGAGGTCTTCCCGTCCACGACAGTACACAGCGTACCTTCCACTCCTCCTCCCTCCTCTTTTCATAGGTGCAAGGTGAAGCGCCACAACGCTGTCTTACACCTGCTGAGCCTGGGCGAGAAAAGCCACACAGGGCAGGAGCTGCTGCTGTGCATCAAGGAGGAAATCGCACGCTGGCTGTCTCCTCTGAAACTCACACTGGGCAACGTTGTCTCTGATAACGGCAAGAACGTTGTGGCTGCACTGCGTCTAGGTCACCTGACACACGCTCCTTGCATGGCACATGTGATCAATCTGGTCATAACACGCTTCTTAAAGTCATATGTTGGTTTGAAGGGTGTGCTAGCCATGTCCAGGAGGGTTTGCGTTCGCTTTAGACGTTCGTATGCATTTAAGCACGCCCTCCTGGACTTGCAGTATCAAAACAATCTCCCAGAACACAGCCTGATTTGCGACGTTCCAACACGCTGGAATTCCACCCTGCACATGTTGGACCATCTGTACGAACAGCGGAAAGCCGTGAATGATTTCCTGATGCAGCAGACGGGCAGCGTTTGGAGCCAGTGTAATTTCGAGCTCAGGCACTGGCAACTGGTTAGAGACGCATGTCGCGTTTTGAGGCCCTTTGAAGAGGCCACACGATTTGTGAGCCGTGACGCTAGCGGAATGAACGATGTTATGCCGCTGATATTCATTATGGAGCAAACGCTCACAGCGATGATTCAGCAAAGGATGGAGGAAGGATCACATCTGGCTATGGATGTTGAGGAGGAGGAGGAGGATGAGGATGAGGAAACAGGACCTGAAGAAGAGCTGGATTTGGAGATGGAATCACAGGAAGGGATAGGGGACGAGGCAGCCGCACAACATGACAGTGATGGTGGTGATGACAAGTCTGATGACGACCTTGATGATGGACAACCTCTGAAACGTTGGCCAGGATGGCAAGCTGTATGCTTCGTTACTTGCGCGCTGACTGTCGTATTGTTAGCATGAATCAAAGAGATGAGTACTGGATAGCCACACTTTTAGACCTTCCGAGAGGGAGGCAAAATTGGCTTATTATCGAGAGAAGCTATGCAGCCAGCTTGTCACGTCTTTCAAACGGAAAACACCTGCTGCAAGCATGTCTGACCGGGGGGCCACTCTCCGCTCGCCGCTCGCCACTGTCTCATCGTTCCACCGCCTCTGGCAGAGCTACCTCTGCAATAGGCAGCAGCAGCAGCGGCGGCAGCAGCAGCAGCCAATTCAGTTTGGAAAATATGATGACAACATTTTTACATCCAATACCCCGACCTGACACACATCGTAGTCACCAAAGGGATGTTCACCATCACCAGGTGCAGCACCTAAACAACCAGGTTCACTCGTACCTGGACTGTGCCCTTTCTCCGTCAGAAATGCTGATCCCAGACCCCATGGACTTCTGGGTCAGCAGATTGGATCATTGGCAAGAACTGGCCCAGTTTGCCATGGGTGTACAGTCTTGTCCACCCTCCAGTGTAGCGTCAGAGAGGGTATTCAGCGCGGCAGGGGGCTTCGTCATCCCTAAGCGAACAAGATTGTCCGCCAACAGCTTGGAAAATCTCACGTTTCTGAAAATGAATCAAGCGTGGATCGGTGAGGATTTTAAAACCCCTGTGCCTGATGCCACTGATTAGATCTGACATTGCTGCTGCTGCTGCCGCTGCTGCCTGCTACTGCCGCCTGCTACTACAGGATTCTGTCCTGTCCACTCTTTTTTTAATGTGCCGCTGTTGGTGCTGCTACTACTTCTACCACCAATCCACCCCCAGTGTCGTCTGCTACAAGCAGGCCTGCCCCACCACAGGGCTTTGTCCTGTGACTATCCAGTGTCTTTTAATTTGCTGCTACTACTACTACCACCCTTGCTGTCCGTTGCCTACCTCTACTACCACCAATACACCTCCACTGCCATCTGCTACAAGCAGGCCTGAGGCCTGCCCCACCACAGGGCTTTGTCCTATGCCTGTCCAGTCTCTTTTAATGTGCTGCTACTACTACCACTACCACCCTTGCTGTCCGTTGGCTACCTCTTCTACCACCAATACACCTCCACTGCCGTCTGCTACAAGCAGGCCTGAGGCCTGCCCCACCACAGGGCTTTGTCTTGTGACTGTCCAGTCTCTTTTAATGTGCTGCTACTACTACTACCACCCTTGCTGTCTGTTGGCTACCTCTACTACCACCAATACACCTCCACTGCCGTCTGCTACAAGCAGGCCTGAGGCCTGCCCCACCACAGGGCTTTGTCCTGTGACTGTCCAGTCTCTTTTAATGTGCTGCTACTACTACTACTACTACCACCACCCTTGCTGTCCGTTGGCTACCTCTACTACCACCAATACACCTCTACTGCCGTCTGCTACAAGCAGGCCTGCCCCACCACAGGGCTTTGTCCTGTGACTGTCCAGTCTCTTTTAATGTGCTGCTACTACTACTACCACCCTTGCTGTCTGTTGGCTACCTCTACTACCACCAATACACCTCCACTGCCGTCTGCTACAAGCAGGCCTGAGGCCTGCCCCACCACAGGGCTTTGTCTTGTGAATGTCCAGTCTCTTTTAATGTGCTGCTACTACTACTACCACCCTTGCTGTCTGTTGGCTACTTCTACTACCACCAATACACCTCCACTGCCGTCTGCTACAAGCAGGCCTGGAGGGCTTGTGAAAAGCCATTGCTTGTTGATTTACATCCATGTATGGATGAACCCCGGCAGGCATCTGCCAATAAAAAGGGTAAATTTTTGGAGGGCTTGTGAAAAGCCATTGCTTGTTGCTTTTACATCCATGTATGGATGAACCCGGCAGGCATCTGCCAATAGAAAGGGTGAATTTTTGGAGGGCTTGTGAAAAGCCATTGCTTGTTGCTTTTACATTACATCCATGTATGGATGAACCCCGGCAGGCATCTGCCAATAACAAGGGTACATTTTTGGAAGGCTTGCACTCAAAAGCCATTGCTTGTTGCTTTTACATCCATGTATGGATGAACCCCGGCAGGCATCTGCCACCATAAAGGGTACATTTTTTGAGGGCTTGTCAAAAGCCATTGCTTCTTGTTTTACCACCTTATATGTATGAACCCTGGCAGGCATCAGCCACCTAAAATGGTTAATTTTTGTACCTTTTTTAACAATGCATTAAGCATACAACATGCACAAGTGCAGTGGTTTCTGTTAGTTATCACCGTGTCCCATCCGTTTTCCTATAGCCATACATGTTGGCGTAACTTTGACACTAACTTTGCCTTAAAGGCAGCTCAAAAGTACTTGGATACACTCATGGGTGACCTAAGAGTGTTATACAGGGCTTCTAGGGCTTTTAAACAGTGTTATACACAATTTTTAGGGGCTTTCTTGTATTACAGGTTCGGTCAGAACTAGTTCGGTCCGAATCGAACTTTGTCATGAAATTTGGCGAACCTGCCGAACCGAACTTTTCATAAGTTCGCTCATCTCTAGTCTTTATGATTAAGGTGATACCAAACATATATAAATTTTTATGTTCAAGTCTTTTTACAGAATAACAGCATGTTTTATGGAAAGTGATTGAAAATCATCGCATCATTCTGTGCACCATGATTTTTTTATACGTTTTCCATCGATATAGCCATATGACAGCATGTTTTTTTTGCGGGTGGTAATTATTGGCACCATTTTGTGGTACATTTAATTTCTTGATTATTATTTATACATTTTTGGGGGGGAATGGGAAAAAAAACATCAAATCCAGCATTAAAATAATTTGTAATGAATTATTTTTTTATTACACATTATTAAATATAATTTTTTCTTTTTAATGAACACTAAACATACAAAATGCAGAAAAAAGGATAAAAAAAATATCCCAGCAATTCCTTTCAGAATCTCCTCATTTCCTTTAAACCTATTTTGTCTCGTAGTGCAATTAATGAGAAATATGTATAGAATTCTTATATACTGTATATGTTCCAGTAGATCAGCCTCTTACACCATCCTTCTCCTCGCAATGTGTGGTGGTTTCTCCTCGCAATCCTATGTCTAGTGTTAAGACAACTGGCTGCAGCAAGAGCCCCTCCTCCCCTTTGCTCTGTCTGTATTAGGACATACATATAATAAAGTCCAACCCTCAAGTCGTTTACCAGCCAAAAATGGAAGAGACTAGCAGGAAATTAACAGTTGAGTTCCCTGCAGGACATCTACCACACATTTTGTTTCAGGAACATGCAGAAGATTCTGCAGATGGCAAACAGTGTGAGAAAGTGTCTCATGTTTACTTTAAGCATTAATTTCTAGGTTTACTGCTCCACTGGGGGATTTGAAGCTGCGATCACTTGATCACAAATTTAATGCTGTGGAATACTTAGTATTCCAAAGCATTATTGTCTGTCAGTGTTTCAGTGACAGGCAATCTATCAGGCCATGCCTATAGTAGTACTAGGATCCTTTGTTAGGCCACCAGCACCAATTGACTTGCAAGGGATGTAAACTGACAATTGACACCCTCCTTCTGTAAAACACCTTAGATGCCACAGTCGCTATTAACAACGGCATCTGAAGGGTTGAATTGCCAGGATTGGACATATATTTTTGTGGCAGGGGCATAGCAGTTTTCTTGGCTTATATTTCTTATGGTTGATTCATAATGCTTGTCTTGTTAGACTGTGTGCTATCATATCTGTAATGATAAACACTCACAGTTTGGCCACATAGTTTGTTAGTGTCAGCCTACTCTTTAGAAATTGTTATTTCTTTTATGTTATTAGAGCATCCAAAAAAAGTAATTTAAAGCTGTGAATAATTTTATGCAAGACAGCTCATAGTCCTTCAGATCATCATTGACTGACACTGACACTATTTTTCATTTGTCTTTTTTTCTGATTTATTATTTGTCAGCGCAATGAAAATGAAACTTATAGTAGAACAGACATTTTAAATAAAAAAAATATAATCTTAAAGCTTCTCCCAAGAAAATGTAATAAGATATTTGCCTCAATGCAAGGTCACTCTGGGCCCAATAGGTGCTATTAACATCCTGAGAACTATTTAAAAACATTGTTTTTGGGCATGACCAGACGTGGCGGAATTGCTCTGGAATTCCGCTGCGGACAGTCCGCTGCGGAAATCCGCAGCATACACATTTCTCCATTGTTTTCCACAGCTTGCGTACCATAGGCTGCGGTGCGGAATTTGGTGTCCGCAGCATACACTGGTTGTTGCGGACGTGTAGTGGACTTCAATGGAGAGTAAAAATTCCGCAATTAAGTCCACAGATGTTATGTATGTTGCGTAGCGTATTTGTTTTACGAACATGACATTTCTTCATTCCGGCTGGACCTATGTATTTCTAGGTCTTCAGCTATACTGAGGCCCCATGCACACTAACGTAAAAACGCCCGTATTCACGGGCCGTTATTACGGCACAGGCAGGCCCATAGAAGTCAATGGGGCTCCCGTAATTACGAGTGACTACGTGTGTACACCCATAATTACAGGAGCGTTGCTAGAAGACGTCAGTGGATAGTCACTGTCCAGGGTGCTGAAAGAGTTAAGCGATCGGCAGTAACTGTTTCAGCACCCTGGAAAGTGACTTCCGATCACAATATACATCAACCTGTAAAAAAAAAATAGAAGTTCCTACTTACCGAGAACTCCCTGCTTCTTCCTCCAGCCCGGCCTCCCGGGATGACGTTTCAGTCCAAGTGACGGCTGCAGCCAATCACAGGCCTATCACAGGCTGCAGCGGTCACATGGACTGACGCGTCATCCAGGGAGGTCGGGCTGGATGTCCAGAGAGGGACGCATCACCAAGACAACGGCCGGGTAAGTATGAATTTCTTTTAGTTTTACTAGGTAAAGGACTGTCCCTTCTCTCTATCCTGCACTGATTGAGAGAAGGGAAGTACTGTCACCTCAATACGCAATGGCTAGTCCGCATCAATTTAATGCCCATTTTAGGCAGAGCCGCAACAGAATCTGCAATGCAGATTATGTGCGGCATTGATGCGGACAGTGGCGGAAGAAATACGCCATGTCTGGTCATGCCCTAAAGGGTTTTCCAGAAAATAAATATTAATAGCTGATGGGTCGGACTAAAGACTAAACATAGTGATTGGAGAACGCAACCCCCTGGCTGGTTTTGAGAATTTGGTGCGGTAACGATCAGCGGCAAGGAAGTGCAAAGGAAAGTCACAGAGCTTTGCGTGTCTGCTGGATTTGTAATTGACACAGGAAGTTGATGCACTCACGAGACCGCATTGAGGCCAGAAGTAGACAAAGCCATGTCTGCTACCGACGTATGGAGATCAATGTGTCACAATTAATTTTGCTGGTAAGTATATGTGCTGTGGTATATTTGTTGGTTGTTTCTGTGCTGTGTTTCTGTTTATTATTTTCCTTGACGATTATTCGATTTTTCATGTGTCTCCGTTTTGTGTGCATTGCCCGTCAGAAATTATCTTTGTTCATGTTTTCTATGAAGTTTTTAAGTACGTTCTCTGGTATTCGGTTTTCTTATCTTGTCTTTATGTACTGTTCCACTGTTCCATTGTGTGCTATGCCTCTTTTTTTATGCTGTGTAATATTGTGTCATGATTCCTCTTGAGTCATGTGTTATCCAAATTTGAAAGATATTGACTTATCATATCTTTGTTTTTTCTAAGTCTGCTTGAAATTCATTATGCTTTGGTTGTGTAGCTACATAAAAATTGATTTTATTTATATTGTTGTAAAATATGTTCCTCTGTGTTGTATATTTAAAAAAAAAAGCAATGCCATTCCTTACCTGTCACTTATCATTTTTAATATTAATCATGTTTACATTACATGGATCCCTGTATTTTTTATCTTTTTTTACATTTTATTTAGACTAATTTTGAGCTATCATGTTTGTAGGTTCAAAATCGTCCAGTGCTATGATACAAAACAGGTCAATAGTGACAAACAGTTGCGTGACAATGCATGGGCCCAAGTGTGTACTTTCCTCTTTCCAGATTGGGCAAATTATAGTGAAAGGGAGGATGGTGTGATAGGTATGCGTTTTTATATTTTTTTATGACATTCTTAGGGCTTATTTAGACGAACGTGTAATACGTCCGTGCAACGCGTGTGATTTTCACGCGCCTCACATGGACCTATGTTAGTCTATGGGGCCGTGCAGACAGTCCGTGATTTTCACGTAGTGTATGTCCGCTGCGTGAAATGCACGACATGTCCTATATTTGTGCGTTGTTCGCGCATTACGCACCCATTGAAGTCAATGGGTGCGTGAAAATCACGCGCAGCACACGGAAGCACTTCCATGTGACGCGCGTGATTCGCGCAACAGCAGTAAAAACCATGATCGGACAGGAATAGGTTTCTCTCCCACAGCCCCAGGAACAGATTGGCATACGAGGGCGCACAGGCTGCCCCCATCGCCGTTCCCTGGAGCTGTAGGTAGAATGACCCATTAAACGTAAACACATTATGTGTCAGGACAAACTCCAGTAGTGTACTAAGCAATTGAATAAACCCTTCCTCCAAATTACTCATACTCAAGAAAAAATTAGTGGCTTTGACCCCATCACTGTGTCTGATACTGGTATAAAGCGATTCAACGTCGCAGGTGACTAACCACATATCAGCATCTAGATGGGTGCATTCCAATTTTTGTAGGAGATCTGATGAGTCCCTAATATAGGAGGGTAAGCATTCCACTAAAGGCTTAAAGGGAACCTGTCACCAGCATTTCACCTATTAAACTGACTATACCTGGTGGTAGTGGGTGAAAAATCATTTCTATATAACCTATAATTATCTTCTTAGTCGGCTCTGAACCTTTAGTATTTAGCTTTTTAGTGTTCCCACACCGTATGCTAATGAGCATAAAAGAGTCAGATCTTCATTTGAAAAGAGTCAAATCTTCGTTTTGAAAAGAGTCAAATCTTCATTCCTCAAGTCTTTCCGAGTTTACCTCACCTTCTTACTTGTGATTGACAGCTCCTCGCCTTCCCCCAGGACACAACATCCCGCGCTTGTGCATTGATGTCCTCTTCTGGTGTGTGCACAAAGGGACACCGGATTATTACGATAAAAGGCGCGAAACGTTTGCAGACCGTTATTTACAGTCGGAGGAGGAGTTTAGGAGAGGGGATAACGGTAATGAACTTTTTATAGCAGCAGCTAGTGAGGGAGAAGTAAAGTTCAATAGGTGAAATGCTGGTGACAGGTTCCCTTTAAGATGGTGATCTAGAAATTTACAGATGTTCTCTGTGAAATTACCTTGGCCAGAGATGATCGGTCTTCCTGGTGGAGTCTTTATATTTTTGTGGACTTTTGGCAAAAGGTAAAGTGTCGCTACTACAGGTATTGGAACAATAAGTGCATCATATAAATTTTTGATCACAACTCCATCATCCATCGCTTGTTTTAGAATTTTAACCAGTTGTTCACTATAAGAAGAAGTAGGATTAAATGTTAGTTTTTTATAACATTTTTTGTCTCTTAACTGACGATTCGCTTCATTTTCATACATTGTCCTCGGCCATACAACAATGTTTCCCCCCTTATCGGCGGGCTTATAAATGACATCTCTAAGATTTTTTAATCTATGAAGACTTTCTCTTTCATTTTTAGATAGATTATCGTTGACCAAGGTTTTCGATATTTTGTCAAATTCTTTAGACATTGTTTTTACAAATGTGTCAATTGCTGGACATAAGAATAGAGGTGGAAATTTTTCTGATTTTCTTTTAATAGAATCAGGAATGGCTCTTACCTGTGTGTCATCTTGTTCGCCCATAAGTATTTCTAGGTCTCTTAATGTAGTCCTTTCCTCAGCAGTTTTAAAGATCTGATCCTCTTCTTTGTAATGCCATTTCTTGAACATCAAAGTTCTGGCGAACAGGTTCAGATATTTTATTGCTGTGAATGCATCAAATGGTGCAGTTGGTGAAAAGGTCAGACCTCTACTTAGTACATTTATGTCAGTTTTAGAAAATATATGTTCTGACGTAATAGTACGTTGTATGTCGCCAAGGGGTTAATAAAGATTTATGGTTTTGATTTGAACATTTGACCGAAATTTATTTAAAACACTGATGTCAGTCGGCAAGAGACAGATTTAGAAAAGATCTCGCTCAGTAGCAAAGGAGTGCATTCTTACCCTCCCTTAAAACAGTATCAGTACTTTGATGAGTATTATTTTTGAAGCCTACGTGTGAAATGACAGCGTAAATGTAATGCCAGTGCTCATCGACGTACTACCACTCCCAGCAGGCACAGCCGCCAGGTTACCTTTGGTACATGCTGTATGGTTCCTGGATCTCAACACTGCCGTGAACTTCCTTCTGCTGCTGGTGTTTGCTGAGTCTGCCCATAGGGAAGGCGCGGGCTCACTTCCTGCATCTTATAGGCCAGCACGTTCACCCAAATCCTTCCCCAGTCATATTAGTCTGCTTCACTGGACACACACTGCCTGAGAAATATTGGTGCAACCTAATTGTGTCCTGTAAAGGATCCTGTGTGTATCTGATTCCAGTCTGCTATTGCTGTCTGTTATGAGCCTGTATCCGGCTATCCACTACCAGTCTGCATCCAGCTATCTGCTACCAGCCTGTATCCAGCTCTTTGTTAACAGCCTATATCCAGCTAGACTGTATCCAGCTATCCGCTACCAGCCTATATCCAGCTCTTTGTTATCAGCCTGTATTTAGCTAGACTGTATCAAGCTATTCGCTACCAGCCTGTATCCAGCTAGCCTGTACCCAGCTATCTGCTACCAGCCTGTATCCAGCTCTTTGTTATCAGCCTGTATCCAGCTATCCGCTACCAGCCTGTATCCAGCTCTTTGTTATCAGCCTGTATTTAGTTAGACTGTATCCATCTATCTGCTACCAGCCTGTATCCAGCTAGCCTGTATCAGCTAACCGCTACCAGCCTGTATCCAGCTATCCGCTACCAGCCTGTATCCAGCTAGCCTGTACCCAGCTATCTGCTACCAGCCTGTATCCAGCTCTTTGTTATCAGCCTGTATCCAGCTATCCGCTACCAGCCTGTATCCAGCTCTTTGTTATCAGCCTGTATTTAGTTAGACTGTATCCATCTATCTGCTACCAGCCTGTATCCAGCTAGCCTGTATCAGCTAACCGCTACCAGCCTGTATCCAGCTATCCGCTACCAGCCTGTATCCAGCTCTTTGTTATCAGCCTGTATCCAGCTAGCCTGTATCCAGCTATCCGCTACCAGCCTGTATCCAGCTCTTTGTTATCAGCCTGTATCTAGCTATCCGCTACCAGCCTGTATCCAGCTACCCACTACAGCCTGTATCCAGCTACCCGCTACAGCCTGTATCCTGTTATCCGCTGTCAGCTGCTACTCTCACCGGTGGAGGGCCAAGTGGGTCCACAACCCGCTGGTTGTAACAGTAAGTCCTTCATTTTTTCGTGAAAAAAATAAATGTTGAAGGTTATGTACTACAGTATACGAAACATTGAACTCATTGACTGTGTCTGTGTTTTAATATAGATCAGAAGGCAATGTCTGCTGCACAAGATAGAGTGTCCGACTCAGAAGATTTCCAGAATCAACTTCAGAATGAACAGATATGTGTTGATGAGAGCAGTCCTGAAAGTGTTGAATTGGACCAGCAAACGGAAGATTCACTAACAGATAACTATGATGTTGTTAATGATGATATTTATAGCAATCATTTTTTTCCTTGCAAAAGTAGTAAAATCATAAAGAAACTATATACATTTGGTTGACCCGCAGAATAGCTGTAACATGTTATTTTTACCACATGGTGAATGCTGTAAAATCTGCCCTCTCCCCATCGCTAAAAATGGAATTGCTTTTTTTTCCCATTCCACACCGCACTGAATTTTTTCCAGTTTCCCTCTACATTACTGCATATTGTACAATAAATGGTGCTGCAAAAATCTACAGCTCATACTGCAAAAGAAAACCCTCATACGGCTATATCGTCTGAGAAATTAAGTTATGGCTTTTGGAAGGTGGTGAGGAAAAAACAAAAGTGAAAATCCGAAAGATGGCTGCGGCAGGAAGGGGTTAAAAAGAAACTGAATCTGCTACTAAACTAAATGTTGTTTCAACAGTTACTAAAAAGGAGCGAAAATATCATCAACAAATTGACTCAAAATAATACCATGAAACCCTAGAGCAATGGGGAAATACCAGTAATGTATTCATATGGAAGCAGTGCGATGATTCACTGTATGTAATTGCCTCACCTAGAGATGGATAAAGGGTGATTTTAACACAGTAACAAAACTAATTAAACAAGAAGACTAATTTAATTTACAGCTTTCCCATCATCCCCTCTGCTGATTGCCGGATGCTGCAACTTTGTCTATTTTGATATGCGCCAAACTTTTAGAATACGAGGGAATGCCAGTCAATTACAGATACAAAAGACTAAGGGTATGTTCACACGTACAAAAAGAAGTGGCTGAAATTGACAGGGCTGTTCTTAAGGGAAAACTGCCTCTGATTTCAAGGCGTTTTTAAAGCTGAAAATAAAGCTTTTTTATAACCCCTAAGGGTATGTTTACACGCTTACTAAAAAATGTCAGAAAATACGGAGCTATTTTCAAAGGAAAACAGCTCCTGATCTTCAGCCGTTTTTTAAGTAACTTGCGTTTTTCGCTGCCTTTTTTTACGGTCGTTTATGGAGCTATTTTTCTATAGAGCCAATGAAAAACGGCTCCAAAAATGCGTCAAGAAGTGACATGCACTTCTTTTTACGGGAGTCTTTTTACACGCCCTTTTCTCAAAACGGCCATGTAAAAAAACGCTCCATCGGAACAGAACGCCGTTTTTCCCTCTGAAATCAATGGCCAGTTATGGCCAAAAATAAGCCATGTGAACATACTCTCAAGGACACAGCCTGTTTTTGCCTAATGGACCAGGCCATTTTTTTCAAATCCGACGTTTCACTTTATGTGTTAATAACTTTGGAGTGTTTTTATATTTTCAAGCGATTCCGAGATTGTTTTCTTATGGCACATTGTACTTTAAGTTAGGGATAAAATTTGGTTGATACATTCAGTGTTTATTTGTGAAAAACACCAACATTTTTAGTAAATTTGCAAAAATTTGAATTTTTCTAAATTTATATGTATCTGCTTGTAAGACAGATAGTAATACCTCACAAAATAGTTACTAGTTCACATTTCCCATATGTCTACTTTATGTTGGCATTGTTTTTTGAACGCCCTTTTATTTTTATAGGACATTACAAGGCTTAGAACTTTAGCAGCAATTTCTCACATTTTCAAGAAAATATTAAAAGCCTTTTTTTTATGGACCAGTTCAAATCTGAAATGGCTTTGAGGGCCTTATGTATTATAAACCCTCTATAAATCACCCCATTTTAAAAACTTCACACCTCAAAGTATTCAAAACAGCATTTAGAAAGTTTCTTAACCGTTTAGGCGTTTCACAGGAATTGAAGCAAAGTAGAGGGGAAATTTGCAAGTTCAATTTTTGCAGAAAATCTGTTTTAATTAGTTTTTTTCTGTAACACAGAAGGTTTTACCAGGGAAATGCACTTAATATTTCATTGCCCAGATTCTGAAGTTTTTAGAAAAATCCCACATGTGACCTAGTGGATTTTGGGGCCTTCTTTTTAATAGAATATATTTTAGGCACCATATCAGGTTTGAAGAGGTCTTGTGGTGCCACAACAGTGTAAACAACCCCAAGAAGACACCATTTGGCAAACTACACCCCTCAAGGAATTTATCATGGGGTATAGTGCGCATTTTAACCCCATTTTATTGCTGAATTTAGTCAAATTAGGATGTAAAAATTTACATTTTCATTTTTTCCAATAAAATGTAGAAAGTTTAAACTTTTACAAGGCATAATGGAGAAAAAGTATCAGAACATTTGAAAAACAATTTCTCCCGATTACAGCAATACCCCATATGTGGTAATAAACTGTTGTTTGGACACACGGTAGGGCTTAGAAGGGAAGGAGAACTATTTAGCATTTGGAGCTTTTGTTGGAATGTTTTTTGGGTGCCATGTCACATTTGCAAAGCCCAAAACAGTAGAAAAACCCCAAAAGTGACCCCATCTGGCAAACTACAGTTCTCAAGAAATGTATCAAGGGGTATAGTGAGCATTTTGGCCCCACAGATTTTTTGAAAACTTATTTTTCCATTTTCACAATGGATAAAGTAGAAAAAAGCACCCCAATATTTGTAACGTGTACTCTTCTGAGCACAGCAATAGCTCATATGTGGTGATAAACTGCTGTTTGAACCCACGACAGGGTTTACAAAGAAAGAAGCGCTATTTGGCATTTGGAGCTCAAATTTTGCTGGAAAGGTTTGCAGCGACATGTCACATTTGCAAAGCTGCTGTGGGACCAATTCAGTGGAAACCTCCTAAAAGAGACCCCATTTGGCAAACTACACCCCTGAAAGAATTTATCGAGGGGTAAAGTGAGCATTTTGACCCCACAGTTCTTTTTTTTTTGCTGAATTTAGTGGAATTCGGCCGTGAAAATGAATATCAACATTTTTTCCACTAAAATGTTGACATTTTTAATTTCTACAAGGGTTAAAGGAGAAAAAGCACCCCAACCTTACAAAAGCAATTTCTTCCAAGTTTGAACGTACTGCAGGTCTCAGAAAGGCAGGAGCGCAATTTGGCAGGCAGATTTTGCTAGATTGCTTTTTGGGCACCATGTTGCATTTGCAACACTGAGGTACCAGAGTACAGTGGAAGCCCCCAAGAAGTGAACACATTTTAGAAACTACACCCCACAAGGCATTTATCATTTGCCTGGACATATGAGAGAGCTCAGAAGTGAAGAGCACCATGCGCATTTGAGGCCTATTTTGGTGATTTTCACAGCATTGGCCCACAATTGCAGGGCTCTGAGGTCAAATAGTAAAACACAACCCCAAGTAGTGACCTCTATTTTGGAAACTACACCAATAAAGGCATCTTAAGGGGTGTAGTGAGCATTTTTTTTATTTTTTTTATTGTAAGAACAGCATTACAATTCAAACATAAAAGGTCCAAAATGAACAAAAAGTGAACAGTAAACCATAAACAATAGTACATGTGTGTACAAGCGTTGTAGTATTATTTGTAAAAAGAACAAATATCCATGTAGGCGGATAATCCAGTACAGACATCTTAGCAATAACAGGTAGATGAGACAAGTCATTTCAGAAAAGCTACCGAATAAGGAATAATCCAGAGGAGATCGGGAGATAGGAGTAGACAGGAATATCAACATTAGTTATGGAAATTTTCTGTATTGTTCCCAAGGTCTCCATATTTTTAAAAAGGCATCTCTAGTGTAGCTTTCCCAGTGAGAAATTTCTTCAAATCTATAAATTTGGTCAACTTTCGCTACCCAATGTGCTATAGCCGGAGTTTCAGTAAACAACCAAAGAGAGGGAATTAGTAGCCTAGCAGCAACCAGCAAAATTTGGAATAATTTAGAGGGTATAGTCTGGGTGTCATATTGATTGATTAATAACAAAGCTAAATCTGGGGAAGCCACTATAGACGTGCCACATATAGCGTTACATAAGGAGAAGATATCTTTCCACCATTTATGTATGATGTTGCAAGACCACCAGATATGTAAGAAAGTACCTCTATCGGAACCACATCTCCAACATGTGTCTGAAAGTGTCGGCGTATATATGGAGGTTATGTCAGGCGTTTTATACCAACGGGATAAGATCTTGTATCCATTTTCCTGTATACGGACACATCTGGACAAGGTACGTGGAGTTAACAGCAATTTATGGAGTTCAGTATCAGTGAAGGATCTGTTAAGATCTTTTTCCCATAATCTAACAAAATACGGCGGTGAAGAAAGAGTGAACGATATGAGCCTTTTATACAGTAATGAAATGGGTTTTACAACTGGAGACGGCTGTACCAAAAGCTTTTCAAACCAGAGTAAGGGTCGTTTACTGGTAATTTCTGGGCCTAAGGACCTGGCTTTGAGTTTAAGAAAGGAAAGTAAGGGAGAGTGATGTAAGGGATTCCTGTTATGGAGGACAGGGAAATATCATCCCTTATATTTCCTAGGTCGACGAAAATCTGAGTCAACAAGCAACGGGAGGAGGTAATTGCACTAGGGATACTATCTTTTAAGGCCCCCTGCGCGAGACCCAATATATCATTAACTTGTAATAAAGAGGAGGGGATTAAACAGTTATCTGAATTTGATAGAAACGATTTCCATATCTTGAACGTCGCTAATGTAAGTGGATTGTATAGCCTGGCCTCTTTTATAGAATCTCCGTTATATAGTACCAATGTACGCAGAGGAATTGAGGAAAGGTCATTTTCTACTGAAACCCATAACATGTATACAGGGGCACGGATCCAGTCTAAGATCCTTGACAGATGTATAGCCTGATAATATTTTTCAGGGTCAGGTAATCCAATACCCCCGCTGCACTTTTGTCTGGTCAAGATGTCTCTAGCAATTCTAGCTTTCTTGTTTTGCCATATGAATTTAACAAATAATTTGTTTACCTCTGTAAAGAATGTCTTATTAAGCGGTAACGGCAGAACTTGCATAAGATGCGTAAGTTTAGGGAGAATGAATGACATTAAAACATTTTTCCTGCCAAACCACGAGATAAAAGGGACATCAAATCGCTTCAATTGGGCCGGCAACGCGGCTAGAAAAGAGGCATAATTTAGGGAAAATAGATTATCCAAATTATTTCCTATTTTAATGCCCAAAAACGTTAGAAAAGGGGAGGCCCAGTCGTAATCAGAGCCTTCTGCCAATTGTTTCCTACGGGTGTCTGGTATGGAGAATCCCAAGGCTTGAGATTTTCCTTTATTAATTTTGAAGTTAGACAAAATACTGAATAGGTAAAAAATGTGTTGAAGTTTGGGGAGTGCAGTTTCGGGGTTGGTGATCATCATTAACATATCGTCAGCGTAAGCTGCTACTTTATGTATTCTATTCCCTAAATGTATCCCTTGAATTTCATTATCCAATCTAATTGCTTACATGAGAGTCTCCATAACAGTCAAAAACAGTAAAGGCGATAAAGGACAGCCCTGTCTCGTACCATTTCTTATCTCAAAGGAGGAGGACAAAACACCGTTCACCATGACAGATGCGGAAGGAGTGGCATACATTGAAAATATAGCATCTATAAAGGGGATAGGAAAGTTAAAGGACAACAATACTCTTTTCATATAAACCCAATCAATTCTATCGAATGCTTTCTCAGCGTCAGTGCTGAGAAGAACCATAGGGAGTCTGTGTTTCCGTGAGTAGTGTAGAATGTGAAGGACTCTGAGAGAGTTATCTTTACCTTCTCTATTTTTGACAAATCCCACCTGATCTGGCGAAAAATAATGTCAGGGAGAATATGTTTAAGTCTGGTTGCCAATAGTTTTGCAATAAGCTTTAAATCTGCATTAAGGAGAGAAATAGGTCTATAATTGGAGCAGGAGGACAAATCTTTACCCTCTTTAGGAATAAGAGTGATGTGAGCGTGAGTGATATCTGAGGAAAGTGGATGTCCCAGTAGAGAGAGGTTCGCCAATGATAACAGTCGAGGCAGCAATATATCCCTGAATGAGGAGTAATATATAACAGGTAGGCCGTCCGGACCAGGGCATTTGCCCGGAGGAGTTTGTCTCAAGGCAGTTTCTAGTTCCGTCATAGTGAATGGCTGAACCAACCGCTCACTCTGAGAGGGAGAAATCTGCAGAAGAGATAAGGATTCTAAAAAAGTAGAAATAAGCGACAGTCTATCAGTCGTGGGGGAGGGGGGACCGGCCGTTTTTAAGTTATAAAGATTGTTATAATAAGAGCGAAACTGTTCAGCTATAGAAGTTGAGGAGTAAACATAAGCACCCGTCGTGTCCTTCAGCATATGTACATAATTAAGAGTATGTCTTTGTTTAAACCTTTTAGACATAAATTTAGAAGCTTTATTACCATGTGCATAAAATTTATGTCTAGAATGCATAAAGGACCTGGCCGAGGACAAGTTCAATTTATTTAATAATTGAGTTCTCATGGAAGTTAACTCCTGAGTATGCTGCAGAGCGACAGATGCTTTGTTCAGTCTCTCTACCTTCTGGATTTTAAGTAAAAGTTCATCAATACATTTGGTTCTTTCTTTCTGTAGATGGGAACAATAGCTAATAAAGTGGCCACGGATAAACGCCTTATGAGCGTCCCAGACCATTTCAGGGGATACTTCCGGGGTCTCATTAGTTTGAAAATAGTCAGCTAATTTAGATCTAAAATGTTCTTTAACAGCCGACGAACCTAGTATAGAGTCATTTAGCCTCCAGGTAGATGAACGTTTGTGCCTGTTCGGGAAATTTAAAGTTAGAAAAATGGGGGCATGATCGGAGTGTAATTGCGAACCTATCTCCACTTGGGAGCAATATTTAAGAGAAGATTTAGAGAGGAAAAAATAGTCTAATCTGTGATATGTAGAGTGTACGGACGAGTAATAGGTGTAATCCAACTGAGTCGGGTTTAGGCATCTCCAAACATCTATCAAACCATAAGATATTAATAAAGATTTAAATCTACACAATGCTTTAACCGATAAAGTAGACTTCTTGGAGGAGGAATCAACCAAAGGATCAATAGTTAGATTGAAATCTCCACCAATAAGAACCATACCTTCTGAAAATGAATCTAAAAGAGCGAACGTGGTAATCAGCCAGGTAATTTGACCAGTGTTTGGGGCATAGAGGTTCGCAAAGGTGAACGTCTGCACTCCTACAGTGCCTTTCAAAAATAAATATCTGCCTTCTACATCTTGAAGATGAGATAAGTATTTAAAAGGATAGTTACGGCGGAAGCCTATGCTCACCCCTCTAGAAGCTGAGTGCGGAAGTCCGCAATGATGCCAGACAGGGAAATGTGAAAAGGAAGAATTAGGGAAATGTGAAAAGGAAAAATTAGGGAAGTGGTTATTTTTATAATGGGTTTCCTGTAACATAATAACATCACATGAGGCTTTTTTAAGAAAGGAGAAAATTTGACATCTCTTAGAGGGGGAGTTAAATCCTCTGACATTATATGAAACTACCTTTAAGGTCGCCATGTTAAACTATTTCCGGAAAATCCAACAGAGCGGAAGTACACATGTAATAATATTAAAAAAGAAACCTGTCGCAGGAAATTGACAGTTAACATTACAACCAGTAACAGTAGAATAGACCATATTGTGTCATATATTTGTATGGAACGTGCATTCAGGTCTATGCATGAAACAATATGTATTTCAGTAACACTTGTGAAAAAGCAATTGCGAGTAGAACACTGGAGTGTAGGGGGGGGGGGGGGGGTAATAGCCATTAAAGATTCCGGACCCATAGGTTGAGGACTCCACAATGGTATTATGAAGGCATTTGAATAGAGTAACAGGTAATGGTATGAAGAAATGAGAATATAAAGTTATAGCAAAATAACATCATATTATGACAAGTGGGTGAAAGAAATAATTTCTTCATATAAAGCATGCTCATATAAAACCGCCTGATAAGGGCATATCCAAAAAAAAACAAAAAAAACACATAGATCAGTCATTATCATCCACCAATCTCCTCGGAGTCATACGACCTGACTTTTTCTTATGTCTCGATGCCTTGAATGCAGGATTCTGTTTCCACGGAGTAGTCTGAGTGACTGGCGGGAGAGAGGCAAGATCCTTAACGAGGTCCCAATCTTCAATCTGTAATGGGTCTATCCCCAGGTGATCGTAGACTTTGGAGAGATCGCCCACTGATGAGATGGTAAATCTGTGGCCCTCGACCGAGAAAGATAGTCCAAAAGGAAAAGTCCACCGATATAAAATTTTCCGCGCTTGAAGGAGATCAGTTAGTGGTTTAAGCTTTCGCCGCTTCTGAAGAGTAACCGCAGCTAAATCCTGGTAGATGGAGATCGCTGTGCCTTTAAATAGGAACGGTGCAGCTTCTCGGGATTTAAAAAGAATTTTATCTTTTACTTTGAAGTTGAGATATTTGCATATTATATCTCTAGGTGGATCGTTCCCCTTAGGCTTCGGGCGTAGTGCTCTGTGAGCTCGTTCAATTACTATTTCTTCGTCTGAAAAAATTTCACCTAGGATAGAGCGGGATATAGATAAAATGGTATCTGGGATCTCTGCACGCAACACCGATTCAGGGATGCCACGAAAGCGTAGATTATTTCGGCGGCTCCGATTTTCTTGATCCTCTAGAGATCTAAAGATGGTGTTGAATGTGAGTTGACAGGAGGAAAAGCTCTGCACAGTTGCTGCATTGAAATCTAAAATGGCCGCTTGATTATTCTCCAGGGCCTCTACCCTATGGCCAATTTGTTTTATATCCTGTTTTATCTCAGCAATATCTTTTATAGCCGGCTCTAAAGTTCTGGTAAGTACCTGGGTAATGAAGTGTCTAGTCAGTGGTAGTTCATCAGCAGCCGAGGTGTCAGCAGCTTCACTCTCCACATCAGATGCGTCTGCACTCACGTCTCCCTGTTGTCTGTGAGAGGACGGCGCCATCTTGGGACCTCTCGGCGGGAGAGAAGTGTTCTTCTTTTCAAAGTATTTCTCTACTTTGGCTTGTGAGGGAGTCGGAGCAGTGGTCTCCGGTGCTTCCCTCACCTTACTGCCTCCATACTTCACCATTGTGAAGTTTATGCCGCTAATGTATGCTTCTGTGGGTCTCTGGATGTACGGAGCTCAGCGAGACACGTCCATGCAGTCTCAGCGCTAGCTCCGCCCCCCCCTCGTGTAGTGAGCATTTTGCGCATAGTGAGAAATGAATGCGCAGCGGATGGTGCAATTTTCGACTTGTAGGTGACTTGACTTTGGATAGCGGAACAATAGATATGACACAGCTTCTGGTTTAACCATTTACTTGCAATAAATCGAACAGGAGCCTTTTCCTCTGCGGAGCAGACAGTACCACTGAGGTTGGGTAAGTCGAACTGCTCTAGTCCCCTTCAGAGAGGTCACGCCTAATCCCCACGTTACCAGGCTTTGGTATAGGCACGCACCTGACAGTCACAGCAGAAGCTATCCACTATTGTCAGCATAACCCCAGGTAAGACTGACACTCACTCTTGGCCATCGATTGCGTCTTGGGGGTCAGAAGATTTACTGGCCTTGGGGCACCGTCACGGGTCCTTGCGGAGCTATCCGCTACCTTTGATGGCAACCCTCTCTCACCCTCAGTCGGCGGCACACCTAGGACGCAACCGAACAACCACAGGTGAAAAATACGAATTGTTCAAAGTCCTGGTGCTAGTCCGATACTGACTTCTGTCACCCTGCTGGTTCTGCTGTCTGCTCCTAACTATAACCGCTTGATGTAATTAACAGTCCAAAACAATCTTGGGAAACCGTCAAACTTCAGACAACATTTCTAATAAATAAGTGCAGGGACACTGGCACGTGGCAATTACTAACGGGCAGGTTGGAAAGTTGGAGAACGCTGCTCAGAATCTATTCCAGCTTCTGGGTATGGGTGAAGGCGCTGGCAATTTAGGCCTGCAGTATGGGATCTGTAATTCCCTGTCGTCACAGTGGCACGAGGTGACAATGGGAGAAATTCCAGTACCTGTACCCCTCTGGTCTGTATCCTCGCTGGTGTTGCCTGCTCGACCTGGTGCTACTTCCAGAATGTGGCTCGTTGCGGACTCCGGTCCCTCCAACTAGACCTTGACTGGTCTCTGCCGTCTTCTCTCTGGCCTGGCTTCCTCTCACCAGCGTTTGCACTAGCAGCCAACCGCTGTTCTCAGCACCGCCATCTCAGTCTCTCTCACACGCACCTCACTCCTTCCGGCTCCCGCGTCACTTCCGGTCCTCTCTCCTCTATCCCTTCTTCCGCCGGAGACTCTGTGGCCTTGACTATGCATGCGCGACCATAACACCTGGCGTCTCACCGAACTCCCGAGCTACGGGTGACTGCCTGTGTCCCTGCACTGTACATTTACAGCAGAAAACAACAGGGGTGTTGACCACCCATACACACTGATATGACATTTTAGTGCACAATATGTTGTGCCCAGTTTGTGCCACTAAAGACAAATACCTCAAACTGTTAAGTGGGTTCCCCCGGGTATGGCGACGCCATATATGTTGACGTAAACTGCTGTTTGGGCACACTGCAAGTATCAGAAGGGAGGGAGACCCATTTGGCTTTTGGAGCACAGGTTTTGCTTGGTAGTTGTTCTGTTTGGCGTTTTGCTGGTATTTCAGTTTATAATGTACATCAGGGTATATGTAATCTGTGCGGCGTCATCAGGGGCATAATAAGAGGGTATAATAATGCGATAAATAAATAATAATCCACAGATGTGTGGCCAGTATCGCACTGATAAATAGTGCCCAATCTTATCCGCTTTTGGAACGTTCTGCACAATGTGTCATCATATTCTGAGAGCCAGAACGTTTTTGTTTTTTTCTCCACCAGAGCTTTGTTGCGGGACAATCTGTGGTTTTTATTGGTACCATTTTGGAGCTCAGTTGCCACCGGAGGAGGACAAAGTGCAGAAGAAAAAGCTATGGAAGATAAGGCGGAAGAAGACAAAGGCGAAGACAGGTGGGATATCCTATAAATATTCCTACCTGTGTTCCGGACCGGGTGAGAGCTCAGTTCGGAGCGCAAGCCCCGCAAATCCCCCATCTCCGGCCTCTGCAGTGGGGCCGAAGCGGGAAAGCGGGCAGAAAAACTTCTACTCAATGTGGCCAAGATGGCGCCAGACGCCGTCTCCTGTAAAGGAAGCGGTGCAAGCGGCCACGAGGCGTTAGGGGGCATGTCCCCGTGTCCGGCGGATGGGGAACCTCAGAAGCCGGCCTCTGGAGCAAGCTGGAGGCCGGGGGATGGGGGGAACCGGAAACCGGATGTGGCGCCGGAAAACCGGAAGTCCGCTGAACATGTGACTCGGCCAGCGGACGTCCCAGAAAGTGTTGCGGCAGAGTAGGAGAGGATCCGGCACTGCTGGCCACCACACGACAGGAGGGGGGGTGGTTTGGTGTCGGGTATGGCTCTAGCTGTGCCTGCGGGGGGGCTTAGCGGGCACGGGGGGTGGCGGTACCCCTCCTCCCAAACATCAGATCAGTGATGCAGCAGATATGGAGGTCGGTGAAGCAGAGGGTGCAGAGGCGGCGCCTGATGATGCGGAGACCCCAAAATCAACAAAAAGACTGTATATCAAACCTACAGACAAGAGAAAGAACTCTGTAACCAGCCTGGCCGGAATGAAAGCTGTGGGGAGTAGTGTGAGTAAAAATGTAAATGCAAATATCTGTGGTGATGGTAATATTAATAATGATGGTAATGTTGATGGTGGCGGTAGTTTTGCTTGTGATGTTAATGTGGGTCGTAATAATGTGGGGGAGTGTCAACTAGTGGCGGGCCGGTTGCTCCTTCCGCCAGAGTGCCCGGCAGGTCGTATGCGAGCGTTGTGGTGGGGGGACCGCCGGCCCACCCATCCTCATCTTCTGGGCCCGGGGACGGCAGTTTGCAACAGCGCCTCCTAGAAACCTTAAGGGAGGGGAAGCAAACGCTAACAGTAGGGGGAGTGCAGTAGGACCTATCCTTTTGGATAAATAGGTATGATCTGGATTCCTTCCGAGAGAGACGGGGAGCTCAGTGGTCGCTCCCAACAACCGGGCCGGCCGTGGCCAGGAGGAATGTGGTCCGTCTCCAGTGGCATGGCAATGATGCGTGCCCTCCTCATAAGAGGGTGGTGGAGCTGCTTCTGGAGATGGGCTTCAAGGCGAGTGACATCTACGCCTTGATACATCCTCATGGTACGGCTGAGTTTGACATCAGCTTTGTTCAGCCGGGGGCCTTGAGGTCTTCTGGGGGAACTATGAGCTGGTGAAGAGCGAGCCCGGCTGGCGAGGGTTTGCTGCGCAAGCAATCTTTTGCCAGAATGGTCTCAGGAAAGTGACCGTTCTTACCCGTAACAAGTCGCTTTCCTGTGTGGACATCATGACCTGATTGGGAAGATATGGTGAGGCAGCAGAGATGCCACGGAAGAACTGCGATGAGTTTGGCATCTAGTCGGGAGCCTGGACGTTTATGGTAAAACTTAAGCGTCTGGGGCAGACGGTGTCCCACATACCATCGTCTGCTTTCTTGGGAAGAGATCGAATCCTTGTCTTCTACAAGGGGCAGCCGAAGCTGTGTCACCGGTGTGGCGACCCCTCACACTTGAGCGCAACTGCACTATGCAGAAGTGCGCTCATTGTGGGGGGGTAGGCCATCTGGCCGCATCGTGTGGCCAGATTAGGTGTAACCTGTGCGGTGACCTAGGTCACCCTTTCAGTCAGTGTCCGCGCTCAGTCGTCAATGTCTGCTCCAACCCTATGGAGAATGTAAGGAGGGAGGTCTCCGTGGGCGAGGGGGTGGACAGAGACGATAGAGCCCAAGAGCAAAGGACGAACGCCAGGAGGGGACCCCGTTCTCGTCGGAGAAGGGCGGAAAAACGCAGAAGGGAACAAGAGCTGAGGAGGACCCATGAAACTGGGGACTCCTCTGGCTCGGACCAGGATGCCCCCCAGGATACTGATGCTCTTGGGGAGGCCGTACTGGACAAGGAGATAAGGAGGATAGAGAGAAAGCAGAGGGCTGAGGACTCCCAGTCCTGCCACTATGAAAGTGTGGAAGAGGAAGGGAGGTCACAGCATAAAACAAAACAGGGGACACCGGGTAACATCAAAACAGGGCTAAAAACATCTTGCCATGCCCCAGCCACGGAAGGCAAAACCTGCACCCCCCTGGTGTGCTCCTCCAACAGATACCGTGTTCTCATGGATATTCCAGCCCCCCAGGCCGGGGGAGAGCACGGTAGGGAGTCTAGGAGTCATTGAACCTCCTCTTCTGCGGGGGCCACTGTCCCCGAGGGAGGGGGTCGGCCCGGACCCAGGAGATGAGAATTGGAGGGGGGTGGTGGAAGTTATGGACACCTCAACTTAAAAAAAAAAGAGGTAAAGAGGGAGCGGGGTCCTCCTCAGAGGAAAAAGCAAGGGATGGGAAGAAGAAAACCGTCTAACTCAATCATTTATGATGGCAGCACCCACATCGAATAACGTTGCCAGCATTAAGTCGGATATGCCTAGATTTGCAGCCTTTGATTTTCTCGGCCGGGTTGAAGCTGACATTTTGTTTTTGCAGGAGACCAGATTGTCACTTTTGGCAGAGGTCGTGAAAGCTAGGAGGGAGTGGCGACGTGGGCCCTCCTACTGGTCTCTTGTGACTGAGCCATATAGCGGGGTGGCGGTACTTTTTACCGCACCGGTCACATGCCGGCGGATGATCGAGTTAGAAATGGGGCGGTGCTTGATCTTAGATGTCCTCATGAGGGACAAGAATTAAGACTTATCAACATCTATGGTCCTCAGACGAAGTGGGACCAGAAAAGTCTCTTCATGAGGATTAAGCCCTTCCTTTTTACAGGCCGACAAGTCATTTTTGGAGGGGACTTTAACACTGTCGTTAGTCCCCAAGACAGAGGAAGTTCCAGAAATGTACTGGCCTATGATAGTGTCAAGTTGAATAGAATAGTTAGTGATGCTCGCCTGGAGGACATCCACATTCGGTATACCCCAGGCCACTCGGGGTTCACATATCACAGTGGTAGTCGTAGGTCCTGAATAGACAGGTTTTTTTTAAAGGAGGACGCCATCTCTTCGGCAGTGTCCGTCGTTGAGGTGGAGTTCTCCTATCGCTGTATAATTATGTTTTCTTTGAATGTTGCAGAGTCCCTCCAGATGGGAAGGGGTATATGGAGGCTGAATTCTACTCTCCTGGAAGAAGCAGAGATAAGACAGGCCTTCGAGGATTTTCTTCAGAGCCAGGTACCTTTATTGGATCTAGGTGGTACTAAGTCTGAGTGGTGGGAGGTGTTCAAAGAACGGGTGGCTGAGATTTGCCGCCAGATCTCGTGCCTCAGGTCCATGAGCAGGTATCGCCTGTATCAAGACATGAGGAGGAAACTCGAACATCTAGTCTCAACCGGAGGTAGCCGTGAGGAAATCTCCGGGGTGAAAGCTCTGCTCAAAAGATGCCAATATGATAGGCACACATCTTTGGTTCTTGAACTGGATTTCGGGAGGTACCGCTCGCCCGACCCTTACAGGAACTGCAAGATGTCAGTGAGTCGTAAGGTGGTGACAGGACTGGTAGATAGTACAGGCTCCCTGATGAAATCCAAATCAGGGATCCTGGAGGTCATCAGATCCTTTTATTCGCAGCTTTTGGGTGAGCAGGATCTAAACCGAGATGAAATGTCGGCTTTCCTGGCTGAAACCATCCCTGAGCCAGGTGCAGACCCCTCGCTTGGTGTTTTGACAGAGTCAATCAAGGAAGAGGAAGTGATGCTGGCGATTGATGGGTTGGCCATCAAAAAGTCGCCAGGCCCAGATGGCTTAACATCTGAGTTTTATAAAGCTTTAAAGGGAACCTTAGTTCCCCTCTTGACTGCGGTTTTTAATGAGTGTCTCTCCTCGGGCACTCTGCCAAAGTCAATGGGCAAGTCGGCCTTGATCATTCTGTCAAAGGGTAAGGATTCGACCCGTATTGAGAACTGGTGTCCCATAGCGCTCCTCAATACGGACAGAAAGGGTCTCGCAAAAGTACTGTTTAATCGGCTGGTGAAGTTTGCACCCCAGCTCCTTTCGTCGACCCAGCATTGCTCTGTTCCAGGCCACAGCACCTTTAGCGCTGTCCTCAGTGTCAGAGAGGCAGTGGATCAAGGACATTCTGGCCGATGGGAGGGATACATGCTGTCCTTGGATCAGGCCAAAGCTTTTGACCGGGTGAATCACAAGTACCTTTGGTCAGTCCTTCTGAGGTATGGCCTACCGGGTGAGTTCGTTAGTTGGCTCCAGACCCTATACGCTGGGCCTGAGTCTTTGGCACTGGTGAATGGTTGGACTGGAACCCCCTTTGAGGTTGGGTCTGGTGTCCGCCAGGGTTGTCCCTTAAAGGCATGGTGTCGCCCCAAAAACATGTTTTTTTTTTAAAATTTAAACATTTAGTGTGTGGGTGATAAAACATTGTTCAAATTTTTTTTATTTTTTTCGCGAGTCAGGAAATATTATAAATTTTTTCAAATTTATAATACTACCCATTTTTGGTCACTAGATGGAGCTGTTTGGAGCTAGTTCCCAAAATTGCAGCATTGCAACATTGGGTTAAAAGCTATCGCTCTAGTGAGCGCTCAGCATCCCCCCCCTCCTTTATCCTGGCTAGTGCCGGGATAAACGAGGGGTTTGAAAGGTTTAACCTCCTACACTGTGTGTCGCCATTTTTTGAGGTAACCCACAGTGTAGTAGGTTTACATGCAGTAGTAAACACACACAAACACTAACATACATTGAAATCGCTTACCTGCTCCTGCCGCCGCGGCCCGTCCGCTCCCTTTGCTGCCGCTGTTCCATGTGCACTTGGAAGCCGCGACCGGAAGTAGTAATATTACTGTCCGGCCGCGACTTCCGGTCCACAGGAAAATGGCGCCGGACGGCGCCAATTTCGAATAGGACTGTGTGGGAGCGGCGCATGCGCAGTTCCCACACAGACGCCGTACACGGCAGTCAATGGGACGGGAGCCGTTCGCAGTCCCTATGGGACTGTGGCTGCCGTATTCCATGTCTGTGTGTGTCGTTAATCGACACACACAGAAATGGAACAAAAAATGGCAGCCCCCATAGGGAAGAAAAAGTGTGAAAAAAAGAAACAGTAAAACACAAACACACAAATGAAAATAAACGTTTATATTAAGGCACTAACATCTTTAACATATAAATAAAATATTTGTGATGACACTGTTCCTTTAAGCCCCTTGCTATATGTTTTCGAGATCGACCCCTTTCTTAGGCGACTAAATCATGGGCCATTGGCGGGGGTGGGGATGGACTTGGAGGGGCCGGAAACCACTCAGGGGGTGGTTGCGTACGCAGGTGATGTCACTATCTTTGTCTCCTCAAGAGGGGAGGAAGAGTGGGTGATGTCAGAAGTTGAGTGCTACTCACAGGCATCTGGGTCCAGGATCAACCGGGACAAGTGTGAAAGTCTCTGGCTGGGGGGATCCCAATTTTGATCCCCTCCCAGAGCCCAAAGGGTCTGCTAAAATCTTAGGTGTTGAATTTAGCCCGGGTGATTACCCCAAGAAAAACTGGGAAGGTAGGCTATCAATAGCTGCCCAGAAGGTTGGCCAATGGAAGGGATGGTCTTTGTCCCTTAGGGAAAGGGTACACCTGGCCAAGGCTTACCTGATGCCCATGTTGCTCTACCTTGGCAGCGTGTGCATGTTTCCAGAACCTCTCTGGACTCGGGTCTATAGCCTGTTCTTCCAACTGTTATGGGGAAACAGGCTTAACCTAATCAAGAGGGAGGTTACTTACCTACCGAGGAAACTAGGTGCGTTTGGTATTGTTAACCCAGTGGTGTTTCTAGTAAACACCTTCATTAAAATTAATTTGGCAAACCTCTTTGAAAGAGAAAGGGCTCTTCTGTGGATATCCTCCTGCAGTGGATGGTTTCGGCCTTTCTTCCAGGAATGGGAGACAGGAGGCCAAGCGAAAGACCTGCGTGCACCCCATGGGCACCTCCCGGCTTATGCTGCCCCGGTTCTGAAGGTTGTTCGTCGGTGGGGTCTGGAGGCGAGGGAGATCAAGACCATGTCGAGAAAATTTCTTGACAGAAAGGCCTTGTTGACCTGCTTTCAGAAGCCCCTGGCGCTCAGGGACTGCCCAACTAGAGACCTCGGGGTGGGATTAAAACTTTTAAACTCTGTGAGGATTTCTAAGAAGTTTTGGGATCTGGCTTGGCGCTGCTTCCATGGGAGGCTGTATGTAAGAAACTCAGATGAAAGAGGTTGTCCTCGGGAGGAGTGCGGTGACACGCTGGAAAGCATGGACCATTTCTTGCTTCAGTGTCCCTTCAATGCAGAGGTTTACAAACCGGTGGGTGCCTCCATCGGTTGGCCCGGTCTGACCAACCTCTCCTACGCTGGTTGGGCCTATGGGGCATTCGGAGACCTGGGTGGAAGGGATCATTGCACTTCTTTTTTAGTTAGTTTAGTGATCAGGTATTTCACGTGGAACGCACGGTGCTTAGTATCGACTCAGTTTAAAAACCTCCTGGAGGACGAGGTGTGTAGGAATATCATGGGTGACCTGGTGAAGGTCCGGTCTCTGGAGGTTGAGAAACTGGGTGCATCCAAGGCCTCTCGACTTTGGTGGGGCTTTAATTTTAGGGTGCCCTAGGTCGAACCAACCTTCAGGGGGAGGGGAGGGGGTGCCCCTGGGTATTAGACTGGAGGTAGGGGTCTACACCTGGCCATGACACCGGGAAATAGCGATAGGGACAGAATGAGAGACAGCAGGAGGGACAGATTAGTTTATAAAGTAATAAGGGATAGAGATAGGGTAAGCAGGATAGGTTTAGCGATAGGGACCGGGGTGGTGGTTGGGGGTGGCTTTGGCCTCTGGGCTGGTGCTCTAGGGGGGCTTTCCTCTTTCTCTCCTCTGGTGATGGGCTGAGTAAGCACAAGTAGGTTTTTGTTTTGAGCTTTTTGGAGACAGAAAAGGGGCTTAAAAGCAGCCAAACTTAGGTTTTCGGGTTTATGTATATAGTATGGTATTTGGTTATAGTTATGTGTCGGTATGATTATTGGTGTATGCATGGGTTTGTGTGAATGTTTAGGTAAGATGGGCAGTAGAGAGGTGGGGTGCCTGGGGGTGTGCCCAGCCCGATTCTGGACTACATGTACGTGAGGAGGACATGAGACGTGGGATCGGGCTGGGTGGGTGTTGTGTTGGGTGGTGGGGGCCAGCATCTGAACTATGCGGACATGGAAGGACATGAGGCGTGATGCTGGTTGGGGGAGGTGATGGGTGGTGATGGATAAGTTAGTATGTACAAAGTTAGGTATGAATGTGGATAAGTTAAATAAAATGTAAAAAAATTTAAAGAAAAAAATAATTCATATTTTTAATTTTTTTGGGGGGTTTTGTTCTTTTCTTTTCATTTACATGGTGCACTGAAGTAAGTGCACCATGGGATGGTAACTTTTTATTTTTAGAGTTTATTATTATTATTTTGTTGTTTCTATTATTATTGTGATTATTATTTATTTGTTTTATATATGTGGTGATTTTTTTTAGGGGGCCATTGGTTGGCACATGGTTTTTAAGAGTATGTTATAATAAGTATGTTGTATATAGTGTTATAGTTATGTTTTCCTGGGGTTGGGGGGGTGTAGGTGTGTGTATGAATGAGTATGGGATTATAGTTATGTATGCATGGGGATGTATGTAAGAAGGGCCAGGCTGGGTAAATTTTATGTACATAAATGTACATAAGTTTTGTTTTGTTGTGTTTGTTTTGAAAGTACCGTTTATTTTGTAATGTTTTATATTTTTCTATTAAAAGAGTACCAGAGAAATGCAACTTTATATTATTGCCCAGATTCTGCAGTTTTTAGAAATATCACACATGTGGCCCTAGTGTCCCAATGGACTGAAACACAGACCTCAGAATCAAAGGAGCACCTAGTGGATTTTGGGGCCTTCTTTGTATTCGAATATATTTTAGGCACCATGTTAGGTTTAACCCCTTAACGCTCCAGGACATACTATTATGTCATGGTAAGTGCATCGTTCGCGCTCCATGACATAATAGTATGTCATGGAGTAAACACGGCGCCGTTCGCGCGGGGCGCGTTCATGAGCTGTGATAGCTGCTGTTTCCGACAGCAGACTATCACTGCTCAATGTGCCGGGACCGATCGCGGAGCTCCCCCGCCGATTAACCCCTCAGAAGCCGTGTTCAATAGCGATCGCGGCTTCTTAGGGGTTAATCCGCCATCGCCGGCCTGCTACACGATAGCGGCCGGCGATGGTGACTATGGCAACCGGACACCAAACAATGGCGTCCGGCTATGCCATAGACGGAAGCCTAGTGGGTCCTGACAACGTCAGGACCCACTATGCTTGCTGTCAGTGAGTAGCTGACAGTTCTAATACACTGCACTACGCATGTAGTGCAGTGTATTAGAATAGCGATCAGGGCCTCCTGCCCTCAAGTCCTCTAGTGGGACAAAGTAATAAAGTAAAAAAAAAGTTAAAAAAAGTTGTGTAAAAATAAGAAAATAAAAGTTTTAAAAGTATTAAAAGTAAAGATCCCCCTTTTTACCTTATCAGTCATTTATTATTAATAAAAATATATAAACAAACAAATAAACTATACATAATTGGTATCGCCGCGTCCGTAACGGCCTGAACTACAAAATTATTTTGTTATTTATCCCGCACGGTGAACGCCGTAAAAAAAATAAATAATAAACCGAACCACAATCACAATTCTTTGGTCACTTCACCTCCCAAAAAATGGAATAAAAAGAGATCAAAAAGTCGCATGTACCTAAAAATGGTACTGATCGAAACTACAGTTCGTTACGCAAAAAATAAGTCCTCGCACGGCTTTATTGATTGAAAAATAAAAACGTTATGGCTCTTAGAATAAGGTAACACAAAAAGTGAATGATTGTTTACAAAACGTATTTTATTGTGCAAACGCCATAAGACATAAAAAAAATATAAACATCTGGTATCGCCGTAATCGTATCGCCCCGCAGAATAAAGTGAATATGTCATTTATAGCGCACGGTGAACGCTGTGAAAAAAATAGAATAAAAAAACAATAGTAGAATTGCTGTTTTTTAGTCACCGCGCCACCTAAAAATAGAATAAAAACTGATCAAAAAGCCGCATGCACCCCAAGAAAACTACAATGGATTCCTCAAGGGGTCTAGTTTCCAAATTGGGGTAACTTTTGGGGGGTTTCCAATGTTTTGGCACCACAAGACCTCTTCAAACCGGACATGGTGCCTAATAAAAAAGAGGGCTCAAAATCCACTAGGTGCTCCTTTGCTTCGGAGGCCGGTGCTTCAGTCCATTACCGCCCGAGGGCCACATGTGGGATATTTCTCTAAACTGCAGAATCTGGGCAATACGTATTAAGTTGCGTCTCTCTGATAAATCCTTTTGTGTTATAAAAAAATGGTATAAAGAGGATTTTCTGACAAAAAAAAAATGTAAATTTCACCTCTACTTTGCTCTAAATTTCTGTGAAACACCTAAAGGGTTCATAAACTTTCTAAATGCTGTTGTGAATACTTTGAGGGGTCTAGTTTCTAAAATGGGGTGTTTAATAGGGGTTTCTAATATATGGGCCCCTTAAAGCAACTTCAGAACTGAACTGGAACCTAAAAAAATAAATAAATGAGGCAATACTTGGCTTCTTACATTATACTGATAATGAGCCGTGCCCACCCCGAGATGACCCCAGTTTTGACCGTTTGTATAAACGGAGACCACTATTAGACCGTTTCAGTGCCCGGTTTTCCCAAACATACATCCCCGAGAAGTGTATTTCTATTGATGAGTCCCTGGTACATTTTAAAGGGAGGGTTCAATTCCGCGAGTACCTGCCGGGTAAGAGGGCAAGGTATGGCGTGAAGATGTATAAGCTGTGCGAGAGTGCATCAGGGTATACCTACAGATTTAGGATATATGAAGGAAAGGCCACCCCCAAACCAGACTGCATCCTGGACTACAATAGGTACATGGGAGGGATGGACTTGTCAAATCAAGTCCTGAAGCCCTACAGCGCCATGCGGTGTGGTATAAGAAGCTGGCCGGGCACATCATACAGATGGCTTTGTACAATGCGTACGTGCTACGTCGATGTGCAGGACAGAGGGGAACTTTCCTGGAATTTCAAGATCTAATCTTTAGGGACCAGGAAGGGGGGGCACCCAGTACTTCTGGAAGCGAGGCCACACGCATCGTACCAGGGCAACACTTTCCAGGAGAAGTTCCCCAAACCGGTGGAAAGGGAAAGAGTCAAAAGAGGTGCAGAGTCTGCTATAAGAGGGGGATAAGGAAAGTCACAATATACCAATGTGACGCGTGTCCCGAAAAACCAGGGCTCTGTATAAAAGATTGTTTTAAAATGTATCATACATCCCTTGATTTTTAATTTACCCTGATGCACTCCGCACAGCTTACCCCCCTCATCTTTCCCTTCTGAGCCCTGCCGTATGCCCAGGCAGCTGATAACAGCCACATGTAGGGTATTGCCGTACCCAGGAGAACCCACATTACAATTTAAGGGGTGTATATCTCCGGTGGCGCATGCTGGGCACAATATATTGGACACTGAAATGGCATATATATATATAAAATTGCAAATCTCACACTGCACCATCTGCTGCGCATTATCTTTTACACAGTACCTGTGGGGTCAAAATGCTCACTACACCTCTAGATGAATGTCTTAAGGGGTGTAGTTTTTAAAATGGGGTCACTTCTCGGGGGTTTCAACTGTACTGGTACCTCAGGGGCTTCTGCATACATGACTTAGCACCAGAAAAGCTCCAGTAGGCCAAATGGTGGTCCTTCCCTTCTAATCCCTGCCGTGTGCCCAGGCAGCTGATAACAGCCACATGTAGGGTATTGCCGTACCCAGGAGAACCCACATTACAATTTAAGGGGTGTAGATCTCCGGTGGCGCATGCTGGGCACCCTATATCGGACACTGACATGCCATATATATATATATATATAAAATTGCAAATCTCACTCTGCACCATCTGCTGCGCATTATCTTTTACACAGTACCTGTGGGGTCAAAATACTCACTACACCTCTAGATGAATGTCTTAAGGGGTGTAGTTTTTAAAATGGGGTCACTTCTCGGGGGTTTCAACTGTACTGGTACCTCAGGGGCTTCTGCATACATGACTTAGCACCAGAAAAGCTCCAGTAGGCCAAATGGTGGTCCTTTCCTTCTGAGCCCTCCCATGGGCCCAAAGGGCAGTTTATCACCACAAATGGGGTATTGCCGCACTAAGGACAAATTGGGCAACAAAATGGGGTATGTTGTTCCTTGTGAAAATAAGAAATTTTGATCAAAAATGACATCTTATTGCATAAAATATTTTTTTCATTTCACAGCCCAATTCAAATAGGTGCTGTGAAAAAACTGTGCTGTCAAAATGATAACAAAAACCATAAATGAATTCCTTGAGGGGTGTAGTTTCCAAAATGGGGTCACTTCTGGTAAGTTTCCATTGCTTTGATACCTCTGGGGCTCTGCAAATGCGACATGGCACCCGAAAACCAATCCAGCAAAATCTGGACTCCAACAAACACATAGCGCTCCTTTCCTTCTGAGCCCTCCAATGGGCCCAAATGGCAGTTTATCACCACAAATGGGGTATTGCCGCACTAAGGACAAATTGGGCAACAAAATGGGGTATGTTGTTCCTTGTGAAAATAAGAAATTTTGATCAAAAATGACATCTTATTGGAAAAAATATCATTTTTTTTCATTTCACAGCCCAATTCAAATAGGTGCTGTGAAAAAACTGTGCGGTCAAAATGATAACAAAAACCATAAATGAATTCCTTGAGGGGTGTAATTTCCAAAATGGGGTCACTTCTGGTGGGTTTCCATTGTTTTGATACCTCAACACCTCTTCAAACCTGGCATGCTGCCTAAAATATATTCTAATAAAAAAGAGGCCTCAAAATGCACTAGGTGCTTCTTTGCTTCTGGGGCTTGTGTTTTAGTCCACGAGCGCAGTAGGGCCACATGTGGGACATTTCTAAAAACTGCAGAATCTGGACAATACATATTTAGTAGTATTTCTCTGGTAAAACCTTCTCTGTTACAGAATTTTTTTTAATAAAATTGAAATTCAGCAGAAAAAATGAAGTTTGCAAATTTCATTTCCACTTTGCTTTAATTCCTGTGAAATGCCTGAAGGGTTAAAAAACTTTCTATATGCTGTTTTGAATACTTTGAGGGGTCTAGTTTTTAAAATGGGGTGTTTTATGGGGGTTTCTAATACATAGGCCCCTCAAATCCACTTCAGAACTGAACTGGCACCTTCAAAAAAAGGCTTTTGAAATTTTCTTAAGAATATGAGAAATTGCTGTTTATGTTCTAAGCCTTGTAACGTCCAAGAAAAATAAAATAATGTTCAAAATACGATGCCAATCAGGGGGCGTGGCTTGGACGCTGCAGTGACCGGACGCAACTTCGGGGAGCTCCGCCGAAACAGAGCTTAAACGGCTTTAAACCGGGAGAATCCGGCTCTGATTGCACTAGAGCAGCTCCGTTCTTCCTCCCAGCTGTCTCGGTGAAGACCGGGCACCCGCTCGAACCCGTAAACCGGCGATTTAAGGAGAAGGAGCAAGTGAGGCCTTGCCTCGTGGCGGACCGGGACCTAAATTTCTGGCGAGGCGGCTCGGAGGGATCAGCAGAGCTGTTGCAGGTACCCTTTAAAGCTGCACACAACACAGTTGCAGATACACTAAGGACGCCGATCTGAGGATATTACATTAGAGAAGCTTACCTGATCCTTAGTGGCAGCCGGAAAATCACTGTGCGTCTGGGGAGACTGTGCTTGGGCCTGAACCTGCAGACAAGCGTCCATAGACTTCGGAGTAAGTGCCACCTATACCCCCAAGACCCATATTTCGTTCTTCACACTACATATGAGAGCACCGCTCTAATATTTTATCGCTGGGAATACACCTAGTCTATTTGTTCTATTTTTGATCTGCTACACACTGCAGTCAGCTGGACTTTCATACCAAATTTATTGCTAGGTGACCCTCTCCTCCCCTCCATTACTAGGGAGGTAGTTGGGAAGCTGTAAGCGCGGTTTTCAATGAGCCACATGTAACTCTCACTGGAGAGACACGCACTTTCTTTTTTTCTTTGGTACCACAAGCTAAAACAAAATGGTGAAAACGGGCAAAGACAAGCTCAAGGATATACATCACACACCTAAAAAGCACAAGAATCAACATGAAGTTGACCGTTTCTTTAATAAAAAGCACTCCACCTTATCATTGGCTGGGAGTAACCCTTCCGCACACGATGAAGACACTGAAATGTCGCAAGATGGCGATTCTAATAGAGAGAGCAGTACGGCTCAGACTACCACATACGAAGATTCAGATGCATGCCATATCTCTAGAGCCTTTCTCAAGAAATGTTTGGCTCAAGCCTTGTCACCAGTGCTAAAGGAACTTTCTGATATCAAAATGGATGTAAAGCACATTGGAAACAGAGTAGATGAGTTGGAAAATGTCCACGCCACTTTACTATCTCACAGTATAGCGACACAACAGGCGGTTGTCTCCCAACAGGAGCACCTAAATGCTGCTTTTCTCCAGCTGGAGGATCAGGAGAACCGAAATAGAAGGAAGAACATTAGGCTGAGAGGGATGCCGGAAAGCGTGGCACCAGAGGCTCTGAAGGCTGCAGCTGTCTCAATTTTCACGGACCTACTGGGGGTTGAACGGGCCTCCCAAGTGGTTATTGAACGCATACACAGAGCGTTACGCCCTAAACCTGCACCTGGAGAACCGCCGAGGGATGTAGTGTGCGGGCTCCTGAGTTTTGTTGACACAGCGGCTCTTTTGCAGAAGGCCAGGGACTCTCAAGGAATTTATTACGACAAATGTAAAATCCTGTTTTTCCAAGATGTCGCAGCAAGCACTCTAACCAAACGACGGATCTTGAAGCCGCTCACTGACATTCTGAGGGACCGTCGTATCCCCTACAGATGGCTATATCCCTTTGGACTTTCTGCGATGATTAATGGCAAACCTATCATGGTGAGACAACCTGTGGATCTACAAAAAATTTGGACTGCTCTACAAGTCAACCCATTGGATATTCCATCATGGCTACCGGTCCACCTACCTACTTCGTTTCCGGAATTACCGCCTTCAGATGGTTGGTCCTTGCAAACCAAAGTTAAGTCCCCGAGGAGGGCTCCCACCTGAACTTTGGAACTTGGAAACTTGAAGAATAATTGCAGAGGCAAACCCGCCTTGAAGTTGCCTTGATTGGGCCCCCGTCATATTGCTATGGAAGAACTATTATTACGTGTTGGAAGCTTCCAACTAGCACCTTGTGTATCCTTTTAAGAGTTATACCATAATGGTACCTTAAGTTTTGCAGCTATTAACAAGAAAGTGCGTCTCTTCTTTCTTTTGTATTCTTTCCCCCCCCCTACAGAATGGATCGGATTTATTCATCTAGCATTGTGCATATGAGTATTGCAATATGTATAATTGTTGCTAGTGCTAATCTCCTACCTGTGGAAGCTGGGATTTGCGAGATCTCAGGCCTTCCAGTCTGGTTATTATGTGATATGATCTACAATATCTGTAAGGTTTTTCTTTTTCCCACAATTTGTTTTGGGTTTGATGTTGGGGTGACGCCTCATGAGTTCCATTACATTATCATCTGCCTATTAGACATATGTAAGTATGGCTGAGATAAATATTACGTCACTGAACGCGAGAGGGCTTAATACTCCTCAAAAACGCAGCCAAGTGTTTGCTATAGTCAGGAAAGCTCGGTCAGACATACTATTCTTGCAAGAAACTCATTTCAGACACGCACACATACCCTCATTAGCTCACACCTCATTCTCACAATGGTTCCATAGCACGCACTCTTCTGCATCGAGAGGGGCCAGCATAGCCATAGGTAGACGGGTTCCCTTCACCCTAATAGCTCAACAAATTGATCCTGCTGCTAGATATGTGTTTGTTAAAGGAACAGTGGGGAATACTATAATAACTTTAGCCAACATCTATGCTCCGAATAGAAATCAAGCTACATGGCTAACTGGTACTTTAAATAAGCTACAAACCTTTGGGGAAGGAATTCTGGTTCTGGGAGGGGACTTCAATTGTGTATTAGAACACAACCTTGACACTACTTCCAAAACTGCGGCTATATCTAATAAAGCGATCAGGAAAATGAAGAGGGTACTAGCTGACCTTTCGCTTGTAGATGTATGGAGAACAGCCCACCCAGACACAAAAGACTACACATACTACTCAACAGTACATGGGACATATCACAGGTTAGACCGCATATATATCTCCAACAGACACCTTGGCGAAGCTACGGCCTCAAACATAGGGTCCATACTAATATCTGACCATGCGTTAATTTCTATGTCTTTATCTATTTTATCCCTCCCTAGAAAAACGTTGACCTGGTCACTAAATGAAACTTTGATGGGTTCCCCAGAGGATATTTTGAATATAGATAACAAACTCCAGGAATATTTTCATTTTAATAGCATTCCAGAGACCCCTGTGCCAATCATATGGGAGGCCCACAAGGCTTGTATTAGAGGCGAATTCATCGCATTGGGCGCCAGAGTCAAAAAAGCTAGGGATGCCACTATGAACTCTCTCCTGAATAGAATCTCAGTTTTGGAAACGCTAAGGAAACAATCCGCTATACAGAAATCTCAACCTGAACTTGCAAAACTGAGAAATGATCTTAGGGATCTCCTGAATGTCAAAGCCGCCAAAGCCCTTCAGCGATGTAAATTTAAATATTATGCTCATGGAGATAAGGGATCTAAAATTATGTCAGGACTCCTTAAAAAACAAAACGAAAAATCTTTTATCACCAAACTGAAAACAGAAGGGGGTAAGGTGATTTCCTCCACGGAAGATATTGCAGCGGAGTTCCACAGATTTTATTCCTCTCTTTATAATCTAGGGACCAGCGGTCCAACCTCGAGTATGAGTGAACGTTCGGCTCCCATTGAATCTTTCCTTAATTCTATCTCCCTACCTAAACTGGAAGAGGCAGATCTGGAGGGACTGATGACCCCCTTTACAGAACAAGAAGTTAAAGAGGTACTTGCCTCCATACCAAGTGGTAAAAGCCCTGGCCCGGATGGGTTCCCCATATCTTACTACAAAACTTTCGCAGCAACTTTGTTGCCGCATTTTGTGAAACTTAGCAACTCACTGTTGGAGGGAGGGGGCCTTTCCAAACGAATGCTTGACGCGCATATCACAATTATCCCAAAAGAAGGAAAGGACCCTATGGTATGTGGAAGCTATAGGCCTATATCCCTCCTGAATACAGATCTCAAATGGTGGGCAAAGTTGTTGGCACATCGCATAAATATATTGCTCCCCAAACTTATCAATCCAGAACAGACAGGCTTCGTACCACAAAGAGAAGGGAAATTTAACACTACCAGAGTAATTAATGTAATATCTTGGGCCAAACAACAGAAACTCCCCTTAGTTCTCCTCAGCACTGACGCAGAAAAGGCGTTCGATCGGGTGGCATGGGACTTTATGGAGGCGACACTCATTAGATATGGATTTCCTTCCGCCTTTGTGAGAGCCATTTTCACGCTTTATCGCCAGCCATCGGCTAGGATCAGAATAAATGGTACCCTGTCGCCGTCCTTTGATATATACAATGGAACGCGACAGGGCTGCCCGTTGTCCCCAGCATTATTCGTATTAGCCATAGAACCCCTAATTCAGAAATTTATACAGTCACAGGAGGTCAAAGGTTTTAAAATTGGGGAGGTCATCCATTCAACGGCAGAATTCGCAGATGATCTACTTTTATTTATATCAAACCCCCTCCAAGCTTTTCCAGAGATATTAGCAATCTTAGAGGATTTTGGAAAAGTGTCCAATTTCAGGATAAATCTGGGGAAATCTGTAGCCTTAAATATCACGGTGCAGAAATCAGTGATCCAACGTCTCAAAGTGTCTACACCTTTCACTTGGAATACAACTGACATAACTTACCTGGGTGTCCGCATCCCTTCAGACCCTGCTAAGCTATTTGAGTACAATTATAAAACGCTGTATAAGAAAATTAATTCCCATCTTTCAGGCTTAAAGATCCCATATGTATCTTGGATGGGAAGAAAGAACATACTAAAATGTTATATAATGCCGCAAATTTTGTATGTGATGCAGACAATTCCAATTTGGCTTCCGCAAACCTTCTTTACCCAAATACACCGCTTATTCTCAAAGTTTATTTGGAATTCTGCTCACCCCAGGCTGGCATATGCTCAGTTGCGACTTGGCAAACGGCAGGGGGGATGCGGACTCCCAGATGTTCAGGCCTACTATAGAGCTAATCATTTGGCTAGATGGCTGGGGTTGGTGCATGCACAGCAACCTGTGTGGCCTCACATACACGTTGAACGACACATTCTTGGGGAGGAAGGGATCATACACCTCTGGTCCAATGTCCCGATAAAGGCGATTCAGTTGAGCAACACTTTGAGGGGTACGATAGAGGTGTGGCAGAACCTCTTCACAAAACCAGATCCAGGTATGAGTCCCTCCCCTCTTATGCCTCTCAGGGTTCTCCCGGCCTTCTTGAAAGCGGCAATCACTCCAATTCACTTCCCCTGGTCTCACTTACTACAAACCTCAGTGTATCCTACCCTACAAAATGCCTCGGCTCTGCCGAAACTAGCTGACTTATTACCCCCATTAGAATCTACCTCCATCTCATTCATACATGAATTAGCGTTCACTAAGGTGTGTAGAGAATTTAGTACAAAGTACACTCAACCTCTACGAGACATTACCTGGTTAGAACATTATTTGCTATTTCCAACCCTACCCAAAGGCCTGCTATCTAAAATATATACTAAACTCTTACACTTAGCTGTCCCATCCAAACCTAGATACCTGTTGGCATGGGAAAAGGAGTTTTCTACCACTTTTACCCCTTCTGAAGTCTCCACGGTTCTGTCCAACTCGCATGGCTTTTCTCGCTGTGTCAAGATCCAAGAGAACTCCTTCAAGACACTTACGAGATGGTATAGAACTCCCCAGCTCCTACACAAATGGCGACTTACTACTGACGAATTATGCTGGAGGTGTAGATTAGGTGTAGGGACCATCTCACATATATGGTTTCACTGTCCAGTCTTAAAGAAATTCTGGTCTGAGGTTGTGAGACTTATTAATGTAATATGTGGGTTGAATGTATGTTTAACTCCTGAATTGGTAGTGCTGTGGTTACCTAACATCTCATTTCGACCGACTAAGAATTCACTGGCAACTCATATGTTGATGGCAGCTAAACTCCTCATCCCCATACATTGGAAATCGAAGTCCCCGCCTATAATTCCTCAGTGGCTGGAAAAGATTGGTCAGATTTTTAGAATGGAGGAACTAGCTGGATGGGAGAGCGGAACCCATGTAAAATTTCTAAATACGTGGCAGAAATGGCTAGATTTCACTAAAAGTCCAATATATAGTCAGGTACTGGCCTCCTCTCCTTTGGTCTGAATTTAACACCTCTCCTTTGATCTGAACTTAACACCTACTATTATCTCACATACTAAAGTGGAGTATTCTAATACTCACAACAACTTGTACAATGGTCTCATGTTAGTCACCTGTTATTGTTTGTTCTTGTTTACTGTCTGTTTTTGTTACGTTGCTCCGATAATTAAGGGTAAGGCATCTGCCGAAAAAAGTAGAACTGCCCGAGCAGGCAACCACTTGATATAATGAGAAAGTGATTAATTATGTCATGTATGGTTTAGTACTCTGTCTTGTTCATTTTCTTTCTGTTGAGAACTGATGTAAAAATTGCCTTTGTTTGTATACAAGTAATCCCATGCACAGATCTTTGAGCCGCAGATCTTATATGCATTGTAAATGTACTGTTTGTACTGTGTTTATTTTGTTACAAATTTCTTAATAAAAATATATTTAAATAAAATACGATGCCAATCTAAAGTAGACATATGGGAAATGTGAACTAGTAACTATTTTGGGTGGTATAACCGTCTGTTTTTCAAGCAGATGCATTTAAATTCTGAAAAATGCTATTTTTTGTAAATTTTCTCGAAATTTTGCAATTTTTCACAAATAAAGACTGAATATATCGACCAAATTTTACCACGAACATGAAGCCCAAAGTGTCACGAGAAAACAATCTCAAAATCGCTTGGATAGGTTTAAGCATTCCGACGTTATTACCACATAAAGTGAAATATGTCAGATTTGAAAAATGGGCTCTGAGCCTTAAGGCCCAAACTAGGCTGCGTCCTTAAGGGGTTAAAGAGGTTTTGTGGGGCCAATACAGTGGAAACAGCCCAGAAAAGACACCATTTGGGAAACTACACCCTCAAGGAATTTATCAAGGGGTATAGTGGGCATTTTGACACCACAGTTTTTTGCTGAATTTATTGGAATAAAGCCGTGAAAATGAAAGTCTACATTTTTTTCCAATATAACGTAAACATTTTCAATTTTACAAGGTATAAAGGAGAAAAAATACCCCAACATTTGAAAATCAATTTCTCCAGATTACGACAATACCCCATATGTTGTGATAAACTGTTGTTTGAACACAAGGCAGGTCTCAGAATGGAAGGTGGCTTTTTGAGCTCAAGTTTTGCTGCAATGGTTTTTTGGAAACTACACCCCTGAACGAATTTATTGAGGGGTATAGTGAGCATTTTGACTACACAGATTTTTTGTTGACTTTAGTGGAATTAGGCCATAAAAATGAAAATCTAAATTTTTTATAATAAAATGTAGTTTTAGCTCAGATTTTTCCATGTTCACAATAAACAAAGTAGAAAAAGCACCCCAACATAGGTAAAGCAACCTCATTTGAGCACAGCAATACCCCATATGTGGTAATAAACTGCTGTTTAAACCCACGGCAGGGCTTAGAAGGGAAAGAGCGCTATTTGGCTTTTGGAGCACAAATTTGGCTGCAATGGTTTTCTGGTGCCATGTCGCATTTGCAATGCCCCTGTGGGACCAAATCAGTGGAAATCCCCCAAAAGTGACCCCATTTGGGAAGCTACACCCTTCAAGAAATTTATTGAGGGATTTTTCCTCAGAAAAAACACCCCAACATTATGGAAATACCCCACATGTGTTCATAAACTGTTGTATGGACACACTGCAGTGCTCAGAAAGGCAGGAGCGCTATTTGACATACAGATTTAGCTGGATTGGTTTTTGGGCGCCCTGTCGCATTTGCAAAACTCCTAAGGTATTAGAGTACCGTGGAAGCCCCAAAGAAGTGACCCCATTTTGGAAACTACACCCCTCAGGGGATTTATAATTTGCCTGTACATATGACAGAGCTCAGAAGTGAAGAGCAACACACGCATTTGAGGAATATTTAGGTGATTTTCACAACATTGGCCCATAATTGCAGGGCTCTGAGGTCAAATAGTAAAACAAACCCCCAAATAGTGACCCCTATTTTGGAAACTACACCCCTTAACCCCTTTAGGACACAGCCTGTTTTGGCCTTGTGGACACAGATGATTTTTTTCAAATCTGACGTGTCACTTTATGTGATAATAACTCCGGAATGCTTTTACCTATCCAAGCGATTCTGAGATTGTTTTCTCGTGACATATTGTACTTTATGTTAATTTTAAAATTTGGTCGATAAATTAAATATTTATTTGTAAAAAACGTCAAATTTTAGCAAACTTTTTTTTCTAGGACGTTACAAGGCTTAGAACTTTAGCAGCAATTTCTCATATATTCACGAAAATTTCAGTAGGCCATCTTTTCAGGGATCAGTTCAGTTCTGAAGTGGCTTTGATGGCTTTATATATTAGAAAGTCCCCATAAATCCCCCCATTTTGAAAACTGCACCCCTCAAGGTATTCCAAACCACATTCAGAAAGTATTTTAACCCTTTAGGCGTTTCACAGGAATTAAGGCAAAGTAGAAGTGAAATTTACAAGTTTCATTTTTTTTGCCAAAATTCATTTGAAATAAAAACAAATCTGTAACACAGAAGATTTTACCAGAGAAACGCAACTCAATATTTGTTGCCCAGATTCTGCAGTTTTTAGAAATATCCAACATGTGGCCCTAGTGTCCTAATGGACTGAAACACAGGCCTCAGAAGCAAGGGGCACCTAGTGGATTTTGGGGCCTCCTTTTTTTAGGAATATATTTTTGGCACCATGTCAGGTTTGAAGAGGTCTTGTGGTACCTAAACAGTTGAAACCCCTCAAAAGTGACCCTATCTTGGAAACTACACCCCTCAATGGATTTTCCTAGGGGTATAGTTAGCATTTTCACCTCACAGTTTTTTTTGCAGAATTTAGTGGAATTAGTCTGTGAAGATGAAAAACACGTTTTTTTCTGTGGAAACAAAGAATTTTTTCATTTTTACAAGGAATAAAGGAGAAAAAGCACCCCAACATTTGTAAAGCAATTTCTCCCGATTACGGTAATACCCCATATGGCTTTCATTAACTGATGTTTGGACCCACAGCAGGGCACAGGAGGGAAGGAGTGCCTTTTGGATTTTGGAGATCAGATTTTGCTGGATTGGTTTTCAGTGCCATGTCGGGTTTGCAACACCCCAGAGGGACCAAAACAGTAGAAATACCCAAAAAGTGACCCCATTTTGGAAATTACACCCCTCAAGGAATTTTTCTAGGGGTATAGTGAGCATTTTTACCCCACAGGATCTTTTTTAGAGCTAAAGTGACCAAAAAACAGCGATTTTGTCGCTTTAAATTCCTTATTTCTTACATCGTTCACCATGCGCAATAAATTATGTTTTACTTTATTCTGTGGGTCGGTACGATTACAGCGATATCATATGTGTATAGTTTTTTACGTGTTGCAGCGTTTGCACAATAAAATTACGTTTCTATAAAATAATTTATTTTCTGAGACGTAAGTTTTTTATTTTTTCGTCAAAAAAGCTGTGGGAGGTCTTGTTTTTTGCGGGACAGGTTGTAATTTTTATTGGTACCATTTTGGGGTAAATGCGACTTTTTGATCACTTTTTATTCTATATCTTGGGAGGGGTGGTGACCAAAAAATAGCGATGCTGACATAGTTTTACGTTTATTTTGTTTGCGGCGTTCACCGTCCGGAAAAATTAACATTATAGTTTCATAGTTTGGGTCGTTACGAACACGGTGATACCAAATATGTGTACTTTTTTTTAACGTTTTCTTTTTTTCCCTATAATAAATGACTTATTATAGGAAAACGAAAACTTTTATTTTTAGACTTTTATAAAAAAAAATTCTACTTTTTACACTTTATTTTTTTGTTTAACTTTTTTTTTACTTTTTACACTTCATTATTTTGACCTGCAGCTCTGATCGCTGCTAGAATACATTACACTACCTAGGTAGTGTAACATATTCCAACTGTCAGTGTGACGTCACAGTCACTCTGACAGTTAGTCTACGAGGATCAGCCAGAGGCTGGACCTCATAGGCTTCCATAGATGGCAGACCCGGAGGCCGTTGCCTGGCCTCCGGATGCCATCACAAGCATCAGCAGCCCCTGATGCCATCACAAGCATCAAATGCTGATTTGCTACAAACCCCATACATGCGGAGATCCAATCGAGCCCCGCGTGTAATTGGTTAATTGCCTAAATCAGCGGCGATGAGCCGCTGATCGGCAATACTGGAGTGTCAGCTGTCGGGGACAGCTGATCTCCCAGTTCCCGATGCACACCTTGTCGCTGACAGTGTGCATCGGGAATGACACTGTGACTTCCTGTCACTCTGACAGGAAGCCTTTCAGGACCAGCCGAAGGTTGGTCCTGATGGGCTTCCGTCCATGGCAGACACGGAAGCCATTATTTGTCTTCTGTTTGTCATGCTAACTATCGGCAAACCCCACGATTTCGGCCGATATGCTAGAAACTCCTAAAATTCGACGATTGCAACCGATCGCCAAATTTAAGGGGTTAATTCGCCAAAATCAGTGGCAAAGGACCGCTTGCCAGCAAGAGTGGAGTGTCAACTATCGGCGACAGCTGACCTCCCGGTTCACGGTGCACACTGTCGCCGACAGTGTGCACCGGAAAAAACTCAGTAACTGTACGTCCTCGTGCGGGAAGTCACCTCCCGCAACGACGTACACTTACTTACTCGTGCGGATAGGGGTTAAGGCATTTTAAGGGGTGTAGTGAGCATTTTGCCCCCCACAAGTGTATTTCCATTAGTAATTAATGCGCAGCGGATGGTGCAAAGTGAAAATTGCAATTTTCCGCCGATATGCCATTTTAGTGCACAATATGTTTTGCCCAATTTGTGCCAGCAAAGACACACACTTCGTAAACTGCTAAGCTGGTTCTCCCTAGTATGGCAATGCCATATATGGGGACATAAACTGCTGTTTGGGCACACTGTAGGGTTCAGAAGGGACGGAGCGCCCTTTGGCTTTGGGAGCGCAGATTTAGCTTGGCAGTTGTTCTGTTTGGGAATTTGCTGGCCAGTGCCACACTGATAAATGGTGCCCGATCTTATCCGCTTTTGGACACTGGACTTTTTGTGTCGCTATATTCTGAGAGCCAGAATGTTTTTATTTTTCAGTCTAAAAGTTGTGCAAGGGCTTATTTATTGCGGGACGGGTTGTAGTTTTTATTGGTACTATTTTGTGGTGCATGAGACTTTATGATCACTTTTTATTCCATGTTTTGTGAGGGGTGGTGATAAAAAAAATAGCGATTATGGCATTGTTTTTTATTTTTATTTTTTGCGGTGTTCACCGAGTGGGAAAAATAACATTATAGTTTTATAGTTTGGGTCATTACGGAGGCGGCGATACCAAATATGTGTACTTTTTTTAACGTTTTAATTTTTTTTTTCTATAATAAAAGACTTATTATAGGAAAAAAGGCAGTGTTTGTTTTCATTAACTTAAAACTTTTCTTTTTACACTTTTATTCAACTTTACTCGAATGCATTGCACTACCCACATAGTGGCAAACCTATTAGGTGTCAGGGCACGGGGTGTGGACCCACTGGGCCGTACCGCGTAGCGGGATATCAGCTGGCCAAACAGGTACAGTGCAAAGTCTATAGTCCAGAAAGGGTACCTGAGGCAATGTAGACAGTAGCGGTGATTCAGGCTGAAGATAAGGCTCCAGCAGTAGACGGACACCTGGCGGGGTGTGACATAGTAGATACAGCGGAAGACACAACTCGACTTCAACACTAGACAGCACAGAGGCACGGTAGCACGGGATACAGGGTACTGGCAACAGGAACGGGTAACACTGGGAACTGGAAAACACTAGGGGACCATTTGCAAGACAAAGTTTAGGTACACAACAACGCTCAGGCAATGATCAAGAGGGCAGAGCCCTTTTTAGGCCTGATTTACACGAGCGTGTGCTTTTTGCACGCGAAAACCACGCAGCGTTGTTGCGTTTTTAACGCGCGCACAACCAGCGTTGAAAACACGCGTAAAAAACGCAGACGTCGTTAATGCGAGGCCAGCCTACAAATAGCCCTGCTGGCCCAACCCCTGCTTGCTGGGAAAACAGGTTTTGCGCCTTAATTGCAGCCTCTACAGAAACCCCAGTGTGTGTATCTCCATTTGAGTCGTTATTGGCTTTGCAAGGCACAGTTATGCCTTCTCAGATGCTGGCACGTGTGCTTCTTGCGTGGATGATCTTGCGTCGTTTTGGGGACCGTCGACCCATGCTGCAGCACCAGATGCGTGGAAGATGTCGCATTTGGGTTCATCCACTTGTGGCCCAGCGCACCACCAGAGGGCAATTTCATACTCTGTATGAGGACTTACGCCGGCACACGGAAAAATTTAGAGCGTTCTGCCGCTTGTCTGTGGCCACATTTGATCTTCTGATGAGCAGATTCGCCCTGGCATCACCTACCAGAATACCAACATGAGACGCTGCATTTCCCCTGAGGAACGTCTGCTTGTGACCTTGAGGTATGTGTGCAGTTGCAATTACTTAGTCAATGACGCTGTCAGTTTTACCAGCCCCCCCCTACTAACATGTGTTGTGGCTTTATTTTTCTTTCTCTTTGCTTTCTAGATTTCTGGCCACAGGCAATAGTTATCATTCGTTACATTTCAAATTTCTTTTGGGAGTGACCACCATTTCGTTCATTGTCATATCCACCTGTGTCGTGTTGTGGCAGAGCTTAAAGAGGCTCTGTCACCAGATTTTGCAACCCCTATCTGCTATTGCAGCTGATCGGAGCTGCAATGTAGATTACAGTAACGTTTTTATTTTTAAAAAACGAGCATTTTTGGCCAAGTTTTGACCATTTTTGTATTTATGCAAATGAGGCTTGCAAAAGTACAACTGGGCGTGTTTACAGTAAAAGTCCAACTGGGCGTGTATTGTGTGTGTACATCGGGGCGTTTTTACTTCTTTTACTAGCTGGGCGTTAGGAATGGGAGTGTATGATGCTGACGAATCAGCATCATCCACTTCTGTTCGTTAACACCCAGATTCTGGTAGTTCAGACACACAGCGTGTTCTCGAGAGATCACGCTGTGACGTCACTCACTTCCTGCCCCAGGTCCTGCATCGTGTCGGCCACATCGGCACCAGAGGCTACAGTTGATTCTGCAGCAGCATCAGCGTTTGCAGGTAAGTAGCTACATCGACTTACCTGCAAACGCCGATGCTGCTGCAGAATCAAATGTAGCCTCTGGTGCCGATGTGTCCTCGCTGGTCCGACACGATGCAGGACCTGGGGCAGGAAGTGAGTGACGACACAGCGTGATCTCTCGAGAACACGCTGTGTGTCTGCACTGCCAGAAGCTGGGCGTTCTGAAGAGAAGTGGATGATACTTTTCGTCAAAACGCCCAGCTAGTAAAAGAAGTAAACATGCCCAGATGTAACACACACAATACACGCCCAGTTGGACTTTTACTTTAAACACGCCCAGTTGGACTTTTGCAAGCCTCATTTGCATAAATACAAAAATGGTCATAACTTGGCCAAAAATTCTCGTTTTTTAAAAATAAAAACGTTACTCTTATCTACATTGCAGCGCCGATCTGCTGCAATAGCAGATAGGGGTTGCAAAATCTGGTGACAGAGCCTCTTTAAAGACCACGGTCATGCCTCAGCCCACGACAGAACAGTGGCTACGCATTTCGGAGGGATTTCTTACAGCAAGTCAATTTCCTAACTGCATTGGTGCCCTAGACGGCAAACACATTCGGGTGAAGAAGCCCCCAGTGGCTCGGGATACTATAACTACAAACAGTTTTTTTCTATGGTATTGTTGGCCTTGGCGGACACAAATTATTGTTTCACTATTGTTGACATCGGCTCGTATGGAAGCTCGGCAGATGCCCGCATATTCCGTTCATCAAGAATGGGGAAGCGCCTCTTGAATAATCGACTGGCGGTGCCGGAACCTTCTATCCTCCCTGGCTCCAGCGGACTCCCAATCCTGTATGTCATCGTGGCGGATGAGGGGTTTGCCCTGACAAGGCAAGTCATGCGGCCTTTTGCAAGAAGGGGCTTGGATGATCGTCGCCGAATGTTCAATCTCCACCTAGGCCGAGCTCGTAGATGTGTGGAATGTGCCTTTGGCATTATGTCGAACAGGTGGCGGGTCTTTCTGACGACAATGCAATTGTCCATGCAGAATGTGACACGTGTTATACAAGCGTGTTTCGTTCTGCATAACTTCTGCCGCATTAATGATGCAAGCTTTGATGCAGAATATATCCTAACACATGCAGCCACCAGCGACACTGTCCCGGCTATTCCTCTCGGCCGATCTCTCACATCCGGACTTAGAGTGCGGGATACTTTGGCGGCATATTTTGAGTGCCCATCATGGGGGCGTGATTACATTTGAAGGGTTGTCTATTTTTTTGAGGCCTCAGGACACAGGTCCCAAGTGGCCAGTGTTTGTTGTTTTAGGTTTTGTTTGTGTAGGGTTAGGGACTCGCAATACATGAGGACACTTGACGCGGGTTGCGAGCTTACATCTGTGGGGGTTTGAGCAGGACATTTGCCATTGGGAAACATGTTTTCAGGAGATAGAAAGATGGTCGGACAAAAGTTAGGCGAGTCCAATTGTGACTGTCCTTAGTGTGCCTAGAGTCACATGACAGCACCCAAACGTTCTCATCTCTTGCAAACAATGGCAAACCCCGATAGATGAACTAATACCTCATAACACGTGTGCATGCATTGGGGCTAAAGCCCAGCAGTGTGTGAGTGTATAGTCTAAATAAATGTGGGGCAAACATTGTGTTGAGGGGTGTGAAATAAAAACAACACGCAATAGAAACAATGAACATCCATGTTTATGTGTTTGTTCTTCACACTAGATAAACATGGTGTGGACATAAACACAACAAGCCATTTTAAACAAAATATCACCAACATGGTGGGAAATACACAGAGGGCCAAGTTGCAAGCCCTTCAAAAATCGTGCTGTCAACGTGCAGTACACCAACACGCTCAGAGGTGTTGGTAGTGGTGGCCCGGGGAGGAATAAGCGGGCATTTCAGCACCACTATGCTGGACCTGGAGCTGCGGAGGATGTTCCTCGCCAGCATAGTGGTGCTGATGTTGGCCCTGGTAAGTTGGGGCAGGGAAAGGGGGATGCATAGGTCGCATATAGGGGTGAGGCCGTGCGATCGGGGTGGGTGGGTGATATGGTGCCGGCAAATGTGGCGTGGTGGCTGGCATGGCAAATCCGCGCCACTGTTCGATTGCCGTGAAGCAGAGGTGCGGATTGTGGGGGGGGGTGTGGAGGCGTCAATCAAAGTGATGATCGAGGCATGGAGCCGGGCCATCCGATCCATTGGGACCAACCTTAGTAGGGAACAATGCCCTGGGCAAAAAAGTCCCGTCCGTACTCATCCGCGGCTCGGCTCAGGTACTCTAAAACCCGCGTATCCACTTGGCCGCCGGCGGTGGGCTGTGGAGCATGGCGGTGGCGAGTTGTTGGTCGCGGGGGGCGCTCCTCAGCCGTAGAGGCGACGGCCCGTGCAGACTCTACAGGGGCGGGGTACAGGGGTGTAGGCTCCGGGCTAAGGGGCAGGTCATGTCCAGCGGGAGGTTGCGGCTGAGACTCTGTAAAGTCGGTGTCCTCCGCAGTGTCCTCCAAATTGTCGGTGGTTCTGGAATGGGAAAACAGCGTTAGAACACAATAGAGATCATTGCCGAAAACAACACGAAGGCAAACAGGACCTGGGTGAGCACAATTTCTTACGTTCGCATCTTCATGATGTCCTTCAGGAACATCAGCTGTTTCAGGTAGATATATGGCCGCTTACGCGAGCCACCATCTCCGCTTCTTCCTTTGTCCCCCATTTCTCGACGGTACTGGTTGCGGCAGCTCCGCCAACGGGTTTTTATATCTTGGACTGTTGGAGGACAAACAAATACATGGTCACACATTGCGACAACGCCCTAACAACTCTGCCCTAAAAATAAATGAGGGGCCCTACCCTGCTAATGACATGCTACACGGTGATGCGGCAGCAACACACAAGGTCATTTGGCAATTGAGCGGAAGACACATACAGGGCCACAGTACTTCAATAGGGATGACATTGCATCGCTTAAAAACACATGGTACTCACCCATCCTACTGCGGTCCCTGGTTCGGCCACTCTCCCATTCAGCCCCAAAAAGAGCCTTTGCTATCTCCTCCCAGGCATCCTCCTTGGCCGTGCGGTCATGGTACGACTCCGCACGGGTGTCCCATATAGCAGTTTTGGCCTGGACCAGGCAGATGAGGCGCTCCACTTCCAGCCCACGCGGCATGCCTGCAGATCTCTGGCCTGTGCACTTTCTCTACACAGGCTGGCCCACTCGCAGAGAATACGCAAGCACTTCCTGGTTTGTGCTTGTTTGGTCCAGCTTTATAAACTCTTTTGCATGGACATAACAAGTGATGCGTGAAAATCGCGCATGCAACGCAGGAGCATCCGTGTGGCATTCGTGGTTTTCACGCACCCATTGATTTCAATGGGAGCGTGATGCGCGAGAAATGCACGATTTTAGAACATGTCGTGAGTTTTACGCAACGCACTCACGCAGCGCAAAAATCACGGACTTTATGCACTGTCCCACAGAGTAATATAGGTGCGTACGTCACGCGTGAAAAGCACGCGCGTCGTACGCGCGTATATTATGCTCGTGTAAATGAGGCCTTATAGTCCAGAAGTATTTTGGACTGATTGCAGACTTCCTGCAATTGCGCGCGCACTGGCCCTTTAAGGCTGTGCACGCGCGGGCGCGCGCTCTCTGCGGGAGACAGTCTCAGATCCAGGAAGTGAGTGTCGGTGTCTCTCAGGAGGGAGACGCCGCAGAGAACTCACGTGTCCATGGCCGCGGCCGTCGGAGGGTAAGTCAGAACGACGGGCCATGGCCATAGATGTAACATTAGGTCCCATCTCTGGGCGGGGCCTAATAGGCTATCGTACGTGGCAGACCTTTTGAGCCTGCGCCATCTTGTTACTGCGGCCGGATGCCTTTTAGGCCCTGCCTCTGGGCAGAACCTAGCAGGCTTCCGTACTTGGCAGACAGGAGGCCATTGTTAGGCCTCCCGTCTTCCAGAGCAGTCATCAGAAGCCCGCGATTTCATTGTGGGGTTCCGATCTGTTTGTAAACACCATAAATGCAGCACTCGCTTTTGAGCGCTGCGTCTAAGGGGTTAATCGGACGGATCGGAGGCTAGCTCCGGTCCTGACCTTGAAGCATTGATAGCGTAAAGCTATCACTGCTTTAAAACTATGTCTGTGGACACAGTACTCTGATAATGCTATGACGTAATAGTCTGTCAGTTTGAGTTAACAGGACATCGCCTGTGACAGACTATTACATCACATAGTATTAAGGGGTTAATATAGGACCAACAAACTGTGTGTATATTTTTTCTGTTTATTTTTTTTAATAAACTTATTTAATAGTTATGTAGAAGTTATGGAGTCTGGCATCTCAGAGGCATAAGTCCAGTTAAAACGCTTACAAATCTTTTATTAGATACAATTAAAATCCAAAATGCAGGGCTATTTCTTATTAGGGTATGTTCACACGGCCAAATTTCAGACGTATACGAGGCGTATTTTGCCTCGTTTTACGTCTGGAAATACGTCTCAAATACGTCGTCAAACATCTGCCCATTACTTTCTATGGGTATAACGCTGTATTGTCCACACGACGCGTAATTTTAAGCGTCGTACGGCAATTACGACGCGTAAAATTACGCCTCGTAAAAAGAAGTGCAGGACACTTCTTTGGACGTTTTTGGAGCTGTTTTCTCATAGACTCCAATGAAAACAGCTCCAAAAATGGACGTAAAAAACGCCGCAAAAACGGCGTGAAAACGCCGCGAAAAATGCGAGTTGGTAAAAAAACGTATGAAAAGCAGGGTCTGTTTTCACTTGAAAACAGCTCTGGATTTTCAGACGTTTTTGTTGACTACGTGTGAACATACCCTTATTTATAAGTACTTTGATGCAAAACCCGATTTCCTTCGATGTTCTTCCTCTTTTTACGAGATCTTTATGGAGGTCTGTCTCTAACTTACCCATGCACAAGATAAGTCTAAGGGTATGTTCACACGAGGTCATTACGTCCGTAATTGACGGACGTATTTCGGTCGCAAGTACCGGATCGAACACAGTGCAGGGAGCCGGGCTCCTAGCATCATAGTTATGTACAACGCTAGGAGTCCCTGCCTCGCTGCCGGACAACTGTCCCGTACTGAAAACATCTATCTACAGCTTACGGACGTAATGACCTCGTGTGAACATACCCAAAATGGTTTATTTTTAGGCAATGTTCACATGGGATGGATACCGTGCCTAAAAGCACACAGCTTATCCGCCGTGGCAGCCGCAGGGAATTTCGGCCAAATTGTGGTGCAGTTTTTCGTCCGGAATGTCTGCTGCTGAAAACGGCATGTATAAACAAATACAAAGGTTCAATACTTACGTAGCCATGGCGACGCATCTCTCTGTCATTCATCCAGGCCAGCCTCATGGGATGACGATTCATCCCATGTGACAGCAGCAGTCTGTGATTGGCTATAGCGGTCACATGGAATGAAATGTCATCCTAGGAGGCCGGCCAGGATCAAGAAGCAAAGAATTCTGGGTAACTATAAGATTTATTTTTCTTCTGAGTTGTGATATTTGCTATTACATCTGCTATATACATCTGCTATTTGTTGCGTGTTTTACCTCCCTATTGAATTTAAAAAAAGCAGCGATTACGCAAATACAATTGATATGCTGCGGATTAAAATACAACACCACAGGTCAATTTCGGAGAGATTTTTCCGCTCATCATTTACGCAGCGTGCGGATGAGATTTGTTTAAATCTTATTCACTTTGCTGCTATTGTAGAATGCTGCGGATTTTCCGGAACTAAATCAGTTGCGGAATATCCTCAGTGATTACGCTACATGTGAACTTACCCTTAGGGCTTATTCAGACGAACGTGATATATGTCCGTGCAACGCGCGGACCTATATTTGTCTATGGCGTTAGTCCGCTGTGTAAAAGTCTCAACATGACCGTTCTTTGAGCGTTTTTTCGTGAATCACGCACCCTTTGAAGTCAAAGGGGTGCGTGAAAATCACGCATGCCACACGGAAGCAATTCCGTGGGACAAGCGTGATTTGCGCAACAGTAGTGAAAAGGATGAATGAAAATAGAAAAGCACAACGTGCTTTTCTGTTTACAAACATCTAAACGGAGTGTCATAATGATGGCGGCTGCGCGAAAAGCACGCAGCCGCGCATCATACAGAGCTGACACACGGAGCTGTTAAGTGCCTCTTGCGCATGCAAAACGCCAAGTTTTTTGCATGCGCAAAACTCACACGCTCGTGTGAATCCGGCCTTAGAGTGGCAAATTTTCGCATGGAACACATTTTACTTTGCTTTCCTTATCTATTGTCTTAGGGCTTCTTCACATGATGGTATTAATTCATTTTTTGTGCATATTTGTTGCGTTTTTTAATACGTATTTAAGCAACATTACAATAATAGCATAAGAATAGTTAAACCTTAAAAAAAAACAACAGACAACTTACAACAAATACGGAACAAAAATGGATAATTACAGAAACAACAGATTGTAAAAAAAAAAAATTAAATAAAAAGTAAGTTCACATGGGGCAAATTCGTTGCATAAATTTCTGTGATTAAAGATTATTTTTACTAACCCCATTTAGATGTAACAGGACAGTTTCAGAAATTTCTGCAACATAATCAACCCAGTCTGAATTTACCACTAGGCCTAATTCACACGAGTGTTGAAACAACGGCCATCACACGGACCATTGTAATTCAATGGGACAGTTCACACCACGTCCATGGGAATCCGTGAAAACAGAACCCGCACGAGTGCACCTCAGACAGGAAAAAGTCACGTTTATCGCGTCCGAATTTCTCCACAATCGTGTGAATCTAGCCTTACATTAGCACAGTTAGGGCGGATTTACACGAACGTGATATACGTCCGTGCCACCCACGTGTTTTTCACGCATGTGGCACGGACCTATGCAAGTCTATGGGGAAGTGCAGACTGTCTGTGATTTTTGCGCAGCGTGAGTCCGCTGCGTAAAACTCACAACTATATTTTGGCGTTTTTCGAAGTCAATGGGTGCGTGAAAATCACGCGCCACACGGAAGCACTTCCGTGGGACGAGCGTTATTCGCGCAACAGCAGTAAAATAATGAAGGTAAACAGAAAAGCACCACGTGCTTTTCTGTTTACAAACATCCAAACGGAGTGTGATAAAGATGGCGGCCGCGTGAAAAGCACACAGCCGCGCACCATATGAACATGACACACGGAGCTGTTAAGTGCCTTTTGGCACGCAAAACGCAGCGTTTTTTGCGTGCGCAAAACGCACAAACTCGTGTAAATCCGCCCTTAATGTAAGGCTAGATTAGTTGGATCCTGAGCCTCTCAAACAATAATTTGCTTATTTGCTAGTCCACATAATAGAAAAGAGAATGTACATGAAACTTGATTCTGTACTTAGATGCATGTTGTAAAAAAAACAACTAAATTGGCACGTATAAACAAACTCTAAAGATGAGTGTTCATCTGTGTCTAATCCTATCTAGAAATTCAGGGATACTAGTAAGATGAATACAATAGGAGCTTGTGCCTATGTACAATAAATTTCAAACTGGAGAAATCAATTCAACAAGCAGAATGATCAATCTTCTGCACAAAAGAGAAAAAAAAACCTCACTTTAATAAAGGCCACAGATGGTAGAATAATAGAACTGTAAAAGCTGGAAAGTTTGAACCAAGAAGAAGTAGAATCAAAGGTATATTCATTCACACCTGGTAGATATGCTGCAGGTTTTTCTTCCTTCATGTGTGTCTCTACCCCGCGTCGTCAGCTTCTCCCCACCAGGCCTCCGTGGATCAGCCCTATGTTGCCACAGACAGCCACACAGTATTTTTATGCAATTTTTAGCATTATTTTCTTCTAGTCCTGTACAGAGCCTACAGGAACAGGTCCCGCTATCAACTGTAACTGCGTCCCCAGGACGCATTAGTACAGAGCGGAGGAGCAGAGGGAGCTCCTCCGCTCGCCAAGGATTCCCCGGGCACAGCGCTACTTTAAGAGCTGTGCCCAGTGAAGCCCTTGACGTCACTGTTCATATATGGACAGAGACGTCTATGGCTACTCCTGGAGTGGAATCCCCATTGCCGACACTCTGGCAGGGCATTCCGCTCTAGGAGTAGCCCCTGACATCACTGTCTATATATGGACAATGACATCAGGGGCTCCCTCTAGGAGCGGAATACCCGGCCTATGCTCTGGCTGGGGATTCCACTCCTAGATGGAGTCCCAATGGCGCTATCTATGGGGGAGAGGGAATAGCGCTATCTACAGGGGGCAGTGTGGCACTATCTGCAGAGGGCAGTGTGGCATTATCTACAGAGGGCAGTGTGGCATTATCTACAGAGGGCTGTGTGACATTATCTACAGATAGCAGGGTAGCATTATCTAGGAGGTGTGTGGCTTTATCTACAGAGGACACTGTGGCAGTATCTATAGAGGGCACTGCGGCAACATCTACAGAGGACACTGTGGCAATATCTACAGAGGGCACTGTGGCAAAATCTACAGAGGACACTGTAACATTATCTACAGAAGGCATTGTGGCACTATCTAAGAAGGGGCGGCCCAATCTTGACATTCTTGTGTCAGCCAAACGCTGACAACTGAGCCGTAGTATTGTTATAGCAGCACGGTGGCTCAGTGGTTAGCACTATTGCCTTGCAGCACTGAGGTCCTGGGTTCAAATCCAACCAAGGACAACATCTGCATGGAGTTTGTATGTTCTCCCTGTGTTTGCGTGGGTTTCCTCCGGGTACTCCGGTTTCCTCCCACACCCCAAAAACATACCCATAGGGAATTTAGATTGTGAGCCCCAATGGGGACAGTAAAAAAGTGGACCTCTGTACAGCGCTGCGTAATATTTTGGCGCTATATAAGTAACTGAAATAAATAATAATAAATAAATAAATAGTAATGTAGTATTATAGTAATGTAGTATTATTATGGTAATATGGTATTAATATAGTAATGTAGTATTATTAGTATAGTAATGTAGTAATGTAGTATTATTATAGTAATGTAGTATTGTTAAAGTAATGTAGTAGTATAGTAATGTAGTATAGTAATGTAGTATTATTATAGTAATGTAGTACTGTTATAGTAATGTGGTATTATAGTAATGTAGTATTGTTAGTATTGTTATAGTAATATAGTATTATAGTAATGTAGCATTATAGTAATGTAGTATTGTTATAGTAATATAGTATTATAGTAATGTAGTATTATTATAGTAATGTATTGTTATAGTAATGTAGAATTAATATAGTAATGTGGTATTATAGTAATGTAGTATTGTTATAGTAATGTAGTATTATTATAGTAATGTGGTATTATAGTAATGTAGTAATGTTATAGTAATGTATTATTGTTATAGTAATGTAGTATTGTTATAGTAATGTAGTATTATTATAGTAATGTAGTATTATTATAGTAACGTAGTATTATTTTTGTGGTGGAGTATTGTTATAGTAATGTAGTATTGTTATAGTAATGTAGTATTGTCATAGTAATGTAGTATTATAGTAATGTAGTATTATTATTATAGTAATGTAGTATTATTATTATAGTAATGTAGTATTATTATTATAGTAATTTAGTATTGTCATAGTAATGTAGCATTATAGTAATGTAGTATTATTATAGTAATGTAGTGTTATTATAGTAATGTAGTATTATTATAGTAATGTAGTAGTGTTATAGTAATGTAGTATTATTATAGTAATGTAGTAGTGTTATAGTAATGTAGTATTATTATAGTAACGTAGTATTATTTTTGTGGTGGAGTATTGTTATAGTAATGTAGTATTGCTATAGTAATGTAGTATTGTCATAGTAATGTAGTATTATAGTAATGTAGTATTATTATTACAGTAATGTAGTATTATTATTATAGTAATTTAGTATTGTCATAGTAATGTAGCATTATAGTAATGTAGTATTATTATAGTAATGTAGTGTTATTATAGTAATGTAGTGTTATTATAGTAATGTAGTATTATTATAGTAATGTAGTGTTATTATAGTAATGTAGTATTATTATAGTAATGTAGTGTTATTATAGTAATGTAGTATTATTATAGTAAAGTAGTGTTATTATAGTACTGTAGTATTATTATAGTAATGTAGTGTTATTATAGTAATGTAGTATTATTATAGTAATGTAGTGTTATTATAGTAATGTAGTGTTATAGTAATGTAGTATTATGGTAGTAATGTAGTATTATTATAGTAAAGTAGTGTTATTATAGTAATGTAGTGTTATTATAGTAATGTAGTATTATTATAGTAATGTAGTATTATTATAGTAATGTAGTGTTATTATAGTAATGTAGTATTATTATAGTAATGTAGTGTTATTATAGTAATGTAGTATTATTATAGTAATGTAGTGTTATTATAGTACTGTAGTATTATTATAGTAATGTAGTATTATAGTAATGTAGTATTATAGTAATGTAGTATTATTATAGTAATGTAGTGTTATTATAGTAATGTAGTGTTATAGTAATGTAGTATTATGGTAGTAATGTAGTATTATTATAGTAATGTAGTATTGTTATAGTAATGTAGTATTATTATAGTGACGTAGTATTGGTATAGTAATGTAGTATTATAGTAATGTAGTATTATTATAGTAATGTAGTAGTGTTATATTAATGTAGTATTATTATAGTAACGTAGTATTATTTTTGTGGTGGAGTATTGTTATAGTAATGTAGAATAGTCATAGTAATGTAGTGTTATAGTAATGTAGTATTATTATTACAGTAATGTAGTATTATTATTACAGTAATGTCGTATTATTATAGTAATGTAGTATTGTTATAGTAATGTAGTATTATTATAGTGACATAGTATTGGTATAGTAATGTAGTATTATTATAGTAATGTAGTAGTGTTATATTAATGTAGTATTATTATAGTAACGTAGTATTATTTTTGTGGTGGAGTATTGTTATAGTAATGTAGTATAGTCATAGTAATGTAGTGTTATAGTAATGTAGTATTATAGTAATGTAGTACTGTTATAGTAATGTAGTATTATAGTAATGTAGTATTATAGTAATGTAGTATTATTATAGTAGTTCAAATAGCTAATTGATTAACAATAATTTTGTATTGTATCAAATTTGAAAGTAATGCGGCCC